>NW_028270184.1:9140429-9494712 GCF_037043375.1 Chiloscyllium plagiosum | reverse complement strand
AATGCCCTCCCCCTCACCTTTCCCCCCACAATGCCCTCCTCCCTCACCTTTCCCCCCACAATGCTCTCCCCACTCACCTCCCCCCCCCCCCACAATGCTCTCCCCACTCACCTTCCCCCCCACAATGCTCTCCCCAATCACCTTCCCCCCCATAATGCCCTCCCCACTCACCTTCCCCCTCACAATGCCCTCCCCACTCACCTTCTCCCTCATAATGCCCTCCCCCTCACCTTCCCCCCACACAATGCTCTCCCCACTCACCTTCCCCCCCACAATGCTCTCCCCACTCACCTTCCCCCCCACAATGCTCTCCCCACTCACCTTCCCCCTCACAATACCCTCCCCACTCACCTTAGCCCCCCCCACAATGCCCTCCCCACTCACCTTCCCCCTCACAATGCCCTCCCCACTCACCTTCCCCCCCACCAATGCCCTCCCCACTCACCTTCCCCCTCACAATACCCTCCCCACTCACCTTCCCCCCCCCCACAATGGCCTCCCCACTCACCTTCCCCCTCACAATGCCCTCCCCCTCACCTTCCCCACCCCACAATGCCCTCACCACTCACCTTCCCCCCCACAATGCCCTCCCCACTCACCTTCCCCCCCACAATGCCCTCCCCACTCACCTTCCCCCCACAATGCCCTCCCCACTCACCTTCCCCCCCACAATGCCCGCCCCCTCACCTTCCCCCCCCACAATGCCCTCCCCTTCACCTTTCCCCCCACAATGCCCGCCCCCTCACCTTCCCCCCCCACAATGCCCTCCCTCTCACCTTCCCCCCACAATGCCCTCCCTCTCACCTTCCCCCCACAATGCTCTCCCCACTCACCTTTTCCCCCACAATGCTCTCCCCACTCACCTTCCCCCCCACAGTGCCCTCCCCACTCACCTTCTCCCTCACAATGCCCTCCCCCTCACCTTCCCCCCCCCCACAATGCCCTCCCCCTCACCTTCCCCCCCACAATGCCCGCCCCCTCACCTTCCCCCGCCACAATGCCCTCCCCCTCACCTTCCCCCCACAATGCCCTCCCCCTCACCTTCCCTCCCACAATGCCCTCCCCCTCAACTTCCCCCCCGCAATGCCCTCCCCACTCACCTTCTTCCACCGCAATGCCCTCCCCCTCACCTACCCCCCCCACAATGCCCTCTCCCTCACCTTCCCCCTCAGAATGCCCTCACCCTCACCTTCCCCCCCCCCCCCACAATACCCTCCCTCTCACCTTCCCCCCACACAATGCCCTCCCCCTCACCTTCCCCCCCACAATGCCCTCCCCCTCACCTTCCCCCTCAGAATGCCCTCACCCTCACCTTCTCCCCCCCACAATGCCCTCCCCCTCACCTTCCCCCCCACAATGCCCTCCCCCTCACCTTCCCCCCCACAATGCCCTCCTCCCTCACCTTTCCCCCACAATGCTCTCCCCACTCACCTCCCCCCCCCACAATGCTCTCCCCACTCACCTCCCCCCCCATAATGCTCTCCCCACTCACCTTCCCCCCCACAATGCCCTCCCCACTCACCTTCCCCCTCACAATGCCCTCCCCACTCACCTTCCCCCCCACAATGCTCTCCCCACTCACCTTCCCCCTCATAATGCCCTCCCCCTCACCTTCCCCCCACACAATGCTCTCCCCACTCACCTTCCCCCCACAATGCTCTCCCCACTCACCTTCCCCCCCACAATGCTCTCCCCACTCACCTTCCCCCTCACAATACCCTCCCCACTCACCTTAGCCCCCCCCCACAATGCCCTCCCCACTCACCTTCCCCCTCACAATGCCCTCCCCACTCACCTTCCCCCCCACCAATGCCCTCCCCACTCACCTTCCCCCTCACAATACCCTCCCCACTCACCTTCCCCCCCCCACAATGCCCTCCCCACTCACCTTCCCCCTCACAATGCCCTCCCCCTCACCTTCCCCACCCCACAATGCCCTCCCCACTCACCTTCCCCCCCACAATGCCCTCCCCACTCACCTTCCCCCCCACAATGCCCTCCCCACTCACCTTCCCCCCCACAATGCCCTCCCCACTCACCTTCCCCCCCACAATGCCCTCCCACTCACCTTCCCCCCCACAATGCCCTCCCCACTCACCTTCCCCCCCACAATGCCCTCCCCCTCACCTTCTCCCCCACAATGCCCGCCCCCTCACCTTCTCCCCCACAATGCCCTCCCCACTCACCTTCCCCCCCACAATGCCCTCCCCCTCACCTTCCCCCCCACAATGCCCTCCCCCTCACCTTCCCCCCCACCAATGCCCTCCCCACTCACCTTCCCCCCCACAATGCCCTCCCCACTCACCTTCCCCCCCACAATGCCCTCCCCCCTCACCTTCCCCCCCACAATGCCCTCCCCACTCACCTTCCCCCCCACAATGCCCTCCCCACTCACCTTCCCCCCCCACAATGCCCTCCCCCTCACCTTCCCCCCCACAATGCCCGCCCCCTCACCTTCTCCCCCACAATGCCCTCCCCACTTACCTTTCCCCCCACAATGCCCTCCCCACTCACCTTCCCCCCCACAATGCCCGCCCCCTCACCTTCTCCCCCACAATGCTCTCCCCACTCACCTTCCCCCCCCACAATGACCTCCCCCTCACCTTCCCCCCACAATGACCTCCCCCTCACCTTCCCCCCCCACAATGACCTCCCCCTCACCTTCCCCCCACAATGACCTCCCCCTCACCTTCCCCCCCACAATGACTTCCCCCTCAACTTCCCCCCACAATGCCCTCCCCACTACCTTCCCACCCACAATGCCCTCCCTCTCACCTTCCCCCCCCCCACAATGACCTCCCCCTCACCTTCCCCCCCAATGCCCTCCCCACTACTTTCCCACCCACAATGCCCTCCCCCTTACCTTCCCCCCCCACAATGCCCTCCTCCCTCACCATCCCCCCACAATGACCTCCCCCTCACCCTCCCCCCACAATGACCTTCCCCTTTCCTTCCCCCCCCACAATGCCCTCCTCCTTCACCTCCCCCCACAATGCCCTCCCCACTCACCTTCCCCCTCACAATGCCCTCCCCCTCACCTTCCCCCCCCACAATGCCCTCCCCACTCACCTTCCCCCCACAATGCCCTCCCCCTCACCTTTCCCCCCACAATGCCCTCCCCCTCACCTTTCCCCCACACAATACCCTCCCCCTCACCTTCCCCCCCACAATGCCCTCCCCCTCACCTTCCCCCCCACAATGCCCTCCCCCTCACCTTCCCCCCACAATGCCCTCCCCCTCAAATTCCCCCCCCGCAATGCCCTCCCCCTCAACTTCCCCCCCGCAATGCCCTCCCCCTCACCTTCTCCCACACAATGCCCTCCCCCTCACCTTCCCCCTCAGAATGCCCTCACCCTCACCTTCCCCCCCCCACAATGCCCTCCCCACTCACCTTCCCCCCCACAATGCCCTCCCCCTCACCTTCCCCCCACACAATGCCCTCCCCCTCACCTTCCCCCCACACAATGCCCTCCCCCTCACCTTCCCCCCCACAATGCCCTCCCCCTCACCTTCCCCCTCAGAATGCCCACCCCCTCACGTTCCCCCCCACAATGCCCTCCTCCCTCACCTTTCCCCCCACAATGCTCTCCCCACTCACCTTCCCCCCACAGTGCCCTCCCCACTCACCTTCTCCCTCACAATGCCCTCACCTTCCCCCCCCCCCACAATGCTCTCCCCACTCACCTTCCCCCACACAATGCCCTCCCCCTCACCTTTCCCCCCACAATGCCCTCCCCCTCACCTTCCCCCCCACAATGCCCTCCTCCCTCACCTTTCCCCCCACAATGCTCTCCCCACTCACCTTCCCCCCACAGTGCCCTCCCCACTCACCTTCTCCCTCACAATGCCCGCCCCCTCACCTTCCCCCCACACAATGCCCTCCCTCTCACCTTCCCCCCACAATGCCCTCCCCCTCACCTTTCCCCCCACAATGCTCTCCCCCTCACCTTCCCCCCCCACAATGCCCTCCTCCCTCACCTTTCCCCCCACAATGCTCTCCCCTTCACCTTTCCCCCCACAATGCCCGCCCTCTCACCTTCCCCCCCCCCACAATGCCCTCCCTCTCACCTTCCCCCCACAATGCCCTCCCTCTCACCTTCCCCCCACAATGCTCTCCCCACTCACCTTTCCCCCACAATGCTCTCCCCACTCACCTTCCCCCCCACAGTGCCCTCCCCACTCACCTTCTCCCTCACAATGCCCTCCCCCACACCTTCCCCCCACACAATGCCCTCCCCCTCACCTTCCCCCCCCCACAATGCCCTCCCCCTCACCTTCCCCCCCACAATGCCCGCCCCCTCACCTTCCCCCCCACAATGCCCTCCCCACTCACCTTCCCCCTCACAATGCCCTCCCCACTCACCTTCTCCCTCATAATGCCCTCCCCCTCACCTTCCCCACCCCACAATGCCCTCCCCACTCACCTTCCCCCCCACAATGCCCTCCCCACTCACCTTCCCCCCCACAATGCCCGCCCCCTCACCTTCTCCCCCACAATGCCCTCCCCACTCACCTTCTCCCTCACAATGCCCTCCCCCTCACCTTCTCCCTCACAATGCCCTCCCCCTCACCTTCCCCCCCACAATGCCCGCCCCCTCACCTTCCCCCGCCACAATGCCCTCCCCCCTCACCTTCCCCCCACAATGCCCTCCCCCTCACCTTCCCCCCCCGCAATGCCCTCCCCCTCAACTTCCCCCCCGCAATGCCCTCCCCACTCACCTTCTCCCACACAATGCCCTCACCCTCACCTACCCCCCCCACAATGCCCTCTCCCTCACCTTCCCCCTCAGAATGCCCTCACCCTCACCTTCCCCCACCCCACAATACCCTCCCTCTCACCTTCCCCCCACACAATGCCCTCCCCCTCACCTTCCCCCCCACAATGTCCTCCCCCTCACCTTCCCCCTCAGAATGCCCTCACCCTCACCTTCTCCCCCCTCACAATGCCCTCCCCCTCACCTTTCCCCCCACAATGCCCTCCCCCTCACCTTCCCCCCCACAATGCCCTCCTCCCTCACCTTTCCCCCCACAATGCTCTCCCCACTCACCTCCCCCCCCCACAATGCTCTCCCCACTCACCTTCCCCCCCACAATGCTCTCCCCACTCACCTTCCCCCCATAATGCTCTCCCCACTCACCTTCCCCCTCACAATGCCCTCCCCACTTACCTTCCCCCCCACAATGCCCTCCCCACTCACCTTCTCCCTCATAATGCCCTCCCCCTCACCTTCCCCCCACACAATGCTCTCCCCACTCACCTTCCCCCCCACAATGCTCTCCCCACTCACCTTCCCCCCCACAATGCTCTCCCCACTCACCTTCCCCCTCACAATACCCTCCCCACTCACCTTAGCCCCCCCCCACAATGCCCTCCCCACTCACCTTCCCCCCCACCAATGCCCTCCCCACTCACCTTCCCCCTCACAATACCCTCCCCACTCACCTTCCCCCCCCCCACAATGCCCTCCCCACTCACCTTCCCCCCCACAATGCCCTCCCCACTCACCTTCCCCCCCACAATGCCCTCCCCCTCACCTTCCCCCCCACAATGCCCGCCCCCTCACCTTCTCCCCCACAATGCCCTCCCCACTTACCTTTCCCCCCACAATGCCCTCCCCCTCACCTTCCCCCCCACAATGCCCGCCCCCTCACCTTCTCCCCCACAATGCCCTCCCCACTCACCTTCCCCCCACAATGCTCTCCACACTCACCTTCCCCCCCCACAGTGCCCTCCCCCTCACATTCCCCCCCGCACAATGCCCTCCCCCTCACCTTCCCCCCCCACAATGCCCTCCCCCTCACCTTCCCCCCCCCCACAATGACCTCCCCCTCAACATCCCCCACAATGACCTCCCCCTCACCTTCCCCCCACAATGACCTCCCCCTCACCTTCCCCCCCACAATGCCCTCCCAACTCACCATCCCCCTCACAATGCCCTCCCCCTCACCTTTCCCCTCCACAATGACCTCCCCCTCACCTTCCCCCCCACAATGACTTCCCCCTCACCTTCCCCCTCCACAATGACCTCCCCCTCACCTTCCCCCCCCACAATGACCTCCCCCTCAACATCCCCCACAATGACCTCCCCCTCACCTTCCCCCCACAATGACCTCCCCCTCACCTTCCCCCCCCACAATGCCCTCCCCACTACTTTCCCCCCCACAATGCCCTCCCTCTCACCTTCCCCCCCCCCACAATGACCTCCCCCTCACCTTCCCCCCACCAATGCCCTCCCCACTCACCTTCCCCCCACAATGCCCTCCCCCTTACCTTCCCCCCCCCCACAATGCCCTCCTCCCTCACCATCCCCCCACAATGACCTCCCCCTCACCTTCCCCCACACAATGCCCTCCCCCTCACCTTCCCCCACAATGCCCTCCCCCTCACCTTCCCCCCCACACAATGCCCTCCCCCTCACCTTCCCCCACAATGCCCTCCCCCTCACCTTCCCCCCCACACAATGCCCTCCTCCTTCACCTCCCCCCACAATGCCCTCCCCCTCAACTTCCCCCCCGCAATGCCCTCCCCACTCACCTTCTCCCACACAATGCCCTCACCCTCACCTACCCCCCCCACAATGCCCTCTCCCTCACCTTCCCCCTCAGAATGCCCTCACCCTCACCTTCCCCCACCCCACAATACCCTCCCTCTCACCTTCCCCCCACACAATGCCCTCCCCCTCACCTTCCCCCCCACAATGTCCTCCCCCTCACCTTCCCCCTCAGAATGCCCTCACCCTCACCTTCTCCCCCCTCACAATGCCCTCCCCCTCACCTTTCCCCCCACAATGCCCTCCCCCTCACCTTCCCCCCCACAATGCCCTCCTCCCTCACCTTTCCCCCCACAATGCTCTCCCCACTCACCTCCCCCCCCCACAATGCTCTCCCCACTCACCTTCCCCCCCACAATGCTCTCCCCACTCACCTTCCCCCCATAATGCTCTCCCCACTCACCTTCCCCCTCACAATGCCCTCCCCACTTACCTTCCCCCCCACAATGCCCTCCCCACTCACCTTCTCCCTCATAATGCCCTCCCCCTCACCTTCCCCCCACACAATGCTCTCCCCACTCACCTTCCCCCCCACAATGCTCTCCCCACTCACCTTCCCCCCCACAATGCTCTCCCCACTCACCTTCCCCCTCACAATACCCTCCCCACTCACCTTAGCCCCCCCCCACAATGCCCTCCCCACTCACCTTCCCCCCCACCAATGCCCTCCCCACTCACCTTCCCCCTCACAATACCCTCCCCACTCACCTTCCCCCCCCCCACAATGCCCTCCCCACTCACCTTCCCCCCCACAATGCCCTCCCCACTCACCTTCCCCCCCACAATGCCCTCCCCCTCACCTTCCCCCCCACAATGCCCGCCCCCTCACCTTCTCCCCCACAATGCCCTCCCCACTTACCTTTCCCCCCACAATGCCCTCCCCCTCACCTTCCCCCCCACAATGCCCGCCCCCTCACCTTCTCCCCCACAATGCCCTCCCCACTCACCTTCCCCCCACAATGCTCTCCACACTCACCTTCCCCCCCCACAGTGCCCTCCCCCTCACATTCCCCCCCGCACAATGCCCTCCCCCTCACCTTCCCCCCCCACAATGCCCTCCCCCTCACCTTCCCCCCCCCACAATGACCTCCCCCTCAACATCCCCCACAATGACCTCCCCCTCACCTTCCCCCCACAATGACCTCCCCCTCACCTTCCCCCCCACAATGCCCTCCCAACTCACCATCCCCCTCACAATGCCCTCCCCCTCACCTTTCCCCTCCACAATGACCTCCCCCTCACCTTCCCCCCCACAATGACTTCCCCCTCACCTTCCCCCTCCACAATGACCTCCCCCTCACCTTCCCC
This sequence comes from Chiloscyllium plagiosum, assembly GCF_037043375.1. Classification (NCBI taxonomy): domain Eukaryota; kingdom Metazoa; phylum Chordata; class Chondrichthyes; order Orectolobiformes; family Hemiscylliidae; genus Chiloscyllium; species Chiloscyllium plagiosum. Next base: position 9,486,853 of record NW_028270184.1, on the reverse strand, counting down.
CCCCACAATGACCTCCCCCTCAACATCCCCCACAATGACCTCCCCCTCACCTTCCCCCCACAATGACCTCCCCCTCACCTTCCCCCCCACAATGCCCTCCCCACTACTTTCCCCCCCACAATGCCCTCCCTCTCACCTTCCCCCCCCCCACAATGACCTCCCCCTCACCTTCCCCCCACCAATGCCCTCCCCACTCACCTTCCCCCCACAATGCCCTCCCCCTTACCTTCCCCCCCCCCACAATGCCCTCCTCCCTCACCATCCCCCCACAATGACCTCCCCCTCACCTTCCCCCACACAATGCCCTCCCCCTCACCTTCCCCCACAATGCCCTCCCCCTCACCTTCCCCCCCACACAATGCCCTCCCCCTCACCTTCCCCCACAATGCCCTCCCCCTCACCTTCCCCCCCACACAATGCCCTCCTCCTTCACCTCCCCCCACAATGCCCTCCCCCTCACCTTCCCCCCCACAATGCCCTCCCCCTCACCTTCCCCCCACAATGCCCTCCCCCTCACCTTCCCCCCCACACAATGCCCTCCCCCTCACCTTCCCCCCCCCCCCGCAATGCCCTCCCCCTCAACTTCCCCCCCGCAATGCCCTCCCCACTCACCTTCTCCCACACAATGCCCTCCCCCTCACCTTCCCCCCCACAATGCCCTCCCCCTCACCTTCCCCCTCAGAATGCCCTCACCCTCACCTTCCCCCCCCACAATGCCCTCCCCACTCACCTTCCCCCCCACAATGCCCTCCCCCTCACCTTCCCCCCCACAATGCCCTCCCCCTCACCTTCCCCCCACACAATGCCCTCCCCCTCACCTTCCCCCCCACAATGCCCTCCCCCTCACCTTCCCCCTCAGAATGCCCTCACCCTCACCTTCCCCCCCCCACAATGCCCTCCCCACTCACCTTCCCCCACACAATGCCCTCCCCCTCACCTTTCCCCCCAAAATGCCCTCCCTCTCACCTTCCCCCCCACAAAGCCCTCCTCCCTCATCTTTCCCCCCACAATGCTCTCCCCACTCACTTCCCCCCCACAATGCTCTCCCCACTCACCTTCCCCCCCACAGTGCCCTCCCCACTCACCTTCTCCCTCACAATGCCCTCGCCCTCACCTTCCCCCCACACAATGCCCTCCCCCTCACCTTCCCCCCCACAATGCTCGCCCCACTCACCTTCCCCCCACAATGCTCTCCCCACTCACCATCCCCCTCACAATGCCTTCCCCCTCACCTTCCCCCCCCACAATGCCCTTTGCCTCACCTTTCGCCCCACAATGCCCTCCTCCTCACCTTCCCCCCCACAATGCACTCCTCCCTCACCTTTCCCCCCACAATGCTCGCCCCACTCACCTTCCCCCCACAATGCTCTCCCCACTCACCATCCCCCTCACAATGCCCTCCCCTTCACCTTCCCCCCCACAATGCCCGCCCCCTCACCTTCCCCCCCACAATGCCCTCCCTCTCACCTTCTCCCTCACAATGCCCTCCCCCTCACCTTCCCCCCCACACAATGCCCTCCTCCTCACCTTCCCCGCCACAATGCTCTCCCCCTCACCTTCCCCCCACAATGCTCTCCCCCCTCACCTTCCCCCCACAATGCCCTCCCCCTCACCTTCCCCCCCACAATGCCCTCCCCCTCACCTTCCCCCCCCGCAATGCCCTCCCCCTCAACTTCCCCCCCGCAATGCCCTCCCCACTCACCTTCCCCCACACAATGCCCTCCCCCTCACCTTTCCCCCCACAAAGCCCTCCTCCCTCATCTTTCCCCCCACAATGCTCTCCCCACTCACTTCCCCCCCACAGTGCCCTCCCCACTCACTTTCTCCCTCACAATGCCCTCCCTCTCACCTTCCCCCCACACAATGCCCTCCCCCTCACCTTCCCCCCACACAATGCCCTCCCCCTCACCTTCCCCCCCCACAATGCCCTTCGCCTCACCTTTCGCCCCACAATGCCCTCCTCCTCACCTTCCCCCCCACAATGCACTCCTCCCTCACCTTCCCCCCCACAATGCTCTCCCCACTCACCATCCCCCTCACAATGCCCTCCCCTTCACCTTCCCCCCCACAATGCCCGCCCCCTCACCTTCCCCCCCCACAATGCCCTCCCACTCACCTTCCCCCCCACAATGCTCTCCACACTCACCTTCCCCCCCCCACAGTGCCCTCCCCACTCACCTTCTCCCTCACAATGCCCTCCCCCTCACCTTCCCCCCCCCGCACAATGCCCTCCCCCACACCTTCCCCCCCCCACAATGCCCTCCCCCTCAACTTCTCCCCCCACAATGCCCGCCCCCTCACCTTCCCCCCCCACAATGCTCTCCCCCCTCACCTTCCCCCCCCACAATGCCCTCCTCCTCACCTTCCCCGCCACAATGCCCTCCCCACTCACCTTCCCCCTCACAATGCCCTCCCCACTCACCCCTCCCCCCACAGTGCCCTCTCCACTCACCTTCTCCCTCACAATGCCCTCCCCCTCACCTTCCCCCCACACAATGCCCTCCCCCTCACCTTCCCCCCACAATGCCCTCCCCCTCACCTTCCCCCCACAATGCTCTCCACACTCACCTTGCCCCCCCACAGTGCCCTCCCCCTCACATTCCCCCCCGCACAATGCCCTCCCCCTCACCTTCCCCCCCCACAATGCCCTCCCCCTCACCTTCCCCCCCCACAATGCCCTCCCCCTCACCTTCCCCCCCCACAATGCCCTCCCCCTCACCTTCCCCCCCCACAATGCCCTCCCCCTCACCTTCCCCCCCCACAATGCCCGCCCCCTCACCTTCCCCCCCCACAATGCCCTCCTCCTCACCTTCCCCGCCACAATGCCCTCCTCCCTCACCTTCCCCCCACAATGCTCTCCCCCCTCACCTTCCCCCCACAATGCCCTCCCCCTCAACTTCCCCCCCACAATGCCCTCCCCCTCACCTTCCCCCCCCGCAATGCCCTCCCCCTCAACTTCCCCCCGCAATGCCCTCCCCACTCACCTTCTCCCACACAATGCCCTCCCCCTCACCTACCCCCCCCACAATGCCCTCTCCCTCACCTTCCCCCTCAGAATGCCCTCACCCTCACCTTCCCCCCCCACAATGCCCTCCCTCTCACCTTCCCCCCACACAATGCCCTCCCCCTCACCTTCCCCCCCACAATGCCCTCCCCCTCACCTTCCCCCTCAGAATGCCCTCACCCTCACCTTCCCCCCCCCCACAATGCCCTCCCCACTCACCTTCCCCCACACAATGCCCTCCCCCTCACCTTCCCCCCCACAATGCCCTCCTCCCTCACCTTCCCCCACACAATGCCCTCCCCCTCACCTTCCCCCATACAATGCCCTCCTCCCTCACCTTTCCCCCCACAATGCTCTCCCCACTCACCCCTCCCCCCACAGTGCCCTCCCCACTCACCTTCTCCCTCACAATGCCCTCCCCCTCACCTTCCCCCCCCCCACAATGCCCTCCCCACTCACCTTCCCCCCCACAATGCCCTCCCCCTCACCTTCCCCCCACACAATGCCCTCCCCCTCACCTTCCCCCCCCCACAATGCCCTCCCCCTCACCTTCCCCCCCACAATGCCCTCCTCCTCACCTTCCTCCCCACAATGCACTCCTCCCTCACCTTCCCCCCACAATGCCCTCCCCCTCATCTTCCCGCCCACAATGCCCTCCCCCTCACCTTCCCCCCACACAATGCCCTCCCCCTTATCTTCCCGCCCACAATGCCCTCCCCCTCACCTTCCCCCCCCACAATGCCCTCCCCCTCACCTTCCCCCCCCCACAATGCCCTCCCTCTCACCTTCCCCCCCACAATGCCCTCCCCCTCACCTTCCCCCCCCACAATACCCTCCCCACTCACCTTCCCCCCACAATGCCCTCCCCTTCACCTTCCTCCCCACAATGCCCGCCCCCCTCACCTTCCCCCCCCACAATGCCCTCCCTCTCACATTCCCCCCCACAATACCCTCCCCACTCACCTTCCCCCCACAATGCTCTCCACACTCACCTTCCCCCCCCACAGTGCCCTCCCCCTCACATTCCCCCCCGCACAATGCCCTCCCCCTCACCTTCCCCCCCCCCACAATGCCCTCCCCCTCACCTTCCCCCCCCACAATGCCCTCCCCCTCACCTTCCCCCCCCACAATGCCCTCCCCCTCACCTTCCCCCCCCACAATGCCCGCCCCCTCACCTTCCCCCCCCCACAATGCCCTCCTCCTCACCTTCCCCGCCACAATGCCCTCCTCCCTCACCTTCCCCCCACAATGCTCTCCCCCCTCACCTTCCCCCCACAATGCCCTCCCCCTCAACTTCCCCCCCACAATGCCCTCCCCCTCACCTTCCCCCCCCGCAATGCCCTCCCCCTCACCTTCCCCCCGCAATGCCCTCCCCACTCACCTTCTCCCACACAATGCCCTCCCCTCACCTACCCCTCCACAATGCCCTCTCCCTCACCTTCCCCCTCAGAATGCCCTCACCCTCACCTTCCCCCCCCACAATGCCCTCCCTCTCACCTTCCCCCCACACAATGCCCTCACCCTCACCTTCCCCCCCCACAATGCCCTCCCCCTCACCTTCCCCCCCCACAATGCCCTCCCTCTCACCTTCCCCCCACACAATGCCCTCCCCCTCACCTTCCCCCCCACAATGCCCTCCCCCTCACCTTCCCCCTCAGAATGCCCTCACCCTCACCTTCCCCCCCCCCCCCACAATGCCCTCCCCACTCACCTTCCCCCACACAATGCCCTCCCCCTCACCTTCCCCCCCACAATGCCCTCCTCCCTCACCTTCCCCCACACAATGCCCTCCCCCTCACCTTCCCCCATACAATGCCCTCCTCCCTCACCTTTCCCCCCACAATGCTCTCCCCACTCACCTTTCCCCCACAATGCCCGCCCCCTCACCTTCCCCCCATAATGCTCTCCCCACTCACCCCTCCCCCCACAGTGCCCTCCCCACTCACCTTCTCCCTCACAATGCCCTCCCCCTCACCTTCCCCCCCACAATGCCCTCCTCCTCACCTTCTTCCCCACAATGCACTCCTCCCTCACCTTCCCCCCACAATGCACTCCCCACTCACCTTCCCCCCCCACACAATGCCCTCCCCCTCATCTTCCCGCACACAATGCCCTCCCCCTCACCTTCCCTCCCACAATGCCCTCCCCTTCACCTTCCCCCCCACAATGCCCGCCCCCTCACCTTCCCCCCCCACAATGACCTCCCTCTCACCTTCCCCCCCACAATACCCTCCCCACTCACCTTCCCCCCACAATGCCCTCCCCACTCACCTTCCCGCCACAATGCCCTCCCCTTCACCTTCCTCCCCACAATGCCCTCCCTCTCACCTTCCCCCCACAATGCCCTCCCTCTCACCTTCCCCCCACAATGCTCTCCCCACTCACCTTTCCCCCACAATGCCCTCCCTCTCACCTTCCCCCCCCACAATGCCCGCCCCCTCACCTTCCCCCCCACAGTGCCCTCCCCCTCACCTTCCCCCTCACAATGCCCTCCCCCTCACCTTCCCCCCCACAGTGCCCTCCCCACTCACCTTCTCACTCACAATGCCCACCCCCTCACCTTCCCCCCCCCCACAATGCCCTCCCCCTCACCTTCCCCCCCCACAATGCCCTCCTCCGTCACCTTCCCCCCACAATGCTCTCCCCCTCACCTTCCCCCCCCACAATGCCCTCCCCCTCAGCTTCCCCCCCACAATGCCCTCCCCCTCACCTTCCCCCCCCACAATGCTCTCCCCCTCACCTTCCCCCCCCACAATGCCCTCCCAACTCACCTTCCCCGCCACAATGCCCTCCTCCCTCACCTTCCCCCCACAATGCCCTCCCCCTCACCTTCCCCCCCAACAATGCTCTCCCCACTCACCTTCTCCCACACAATGCTCTCCCCACTCACCTCCCTCCCCCCACAATGCTCTCCCCACTCACCTTCTCCCACACAATGCTCTCCCCACTCACCTCCCTCCCCCCACAATGCTCTCCCCACTCACCTTCCCCCCCACAATGCTCTCCCCACTCACCTTCCCCCCCCCATTATACCCTCCCCACTCACATCCCCCCCCCCCACAATGCCCTCCCCACTCACCTTCCCCCTCACAATGCCCTCCCCCTCACCATCCCCCTCACAATACCCTCCCCACTCACCTTCCCCCCCACAATGACCTCCCCCTCACCTAGCCCCCACACAATGCCCTCCCAACTCATCTTCCCCCTCACAATGCCCTCTCCCTCACCTTCCCCCCCCCCACAATGCCCTCCCCACTCACCTTCCCCCCACAATGCCCGCACCCTCACCTCCCCTACACAATGCTCTCCCCACTCACCTTCCCCCCCCACAATGCCCTCCACCTACCTTCCCCCCCACAATGCCCTCCCCCTCACCTTCCCCCCCCCACAATGCCCGCCCCCTCACCTTCCCCCCACAATGCCCGCCCCCTCACCTTCCCCCCCCACCATGCCCTCCACCTCACCTTCCCCCCCACAATGCCCTCCCCACTCACCTTCCCCCCCACAATGACCTCCCCCTCAACTTCCCCCCACAATGACCTCCCACTCACCTTCCCCCCCCCACAATGCCCTCCCCCTCACCTTCCCCCCCCCACAATGCCCTCCCCCTCACCTTCCACCCCCACAATGCCCTCCCCCTCACCTTCCCCCCCCCACAATGCCCTCCCCACTCACCTTCCTCCCCACAATGCCGTCCCCCTCACCTTCCCCCCACACTGCCCTCCCAACTCAACTTCCTCCCCCCACAATGCCCTCCCCCTCACCTTCCCCCTCACAATGCCCTCCCCACACACCTTCCCCCTCACAATGCCCTCACCCTCACCTTCCCGCCCACAATGCCCTCCCCACTCACCTTCCCCCCCACAATGCCCTCCCACTTACCTTCCCCCCCACAATGCCCTCCCCACTTCCCCCCCCCCCACAATGCCCTCCCCACTCACCTTCCCCCCACAATGCCCGCACCCTCACCTTCCCCCCACAATGCTCTCCCCCCTCACCTTCCCCCCACAATGCTCTCCCCCCTCACCTTCCCCCCACAATGCTCTCCCCACTCACCTTCCCCCCCCACAATGCCCTCCACCTCACCTTCCCCCCCACAATGCCCTCCCCCTCACCTTCCCCCCCCCACAATGCCCTCCCCACTCACCTCCCCCCCCCACAATGCCCTCCCCCTCACCTTCCCCCCACAATGCCCTCCTCCCTCACGTTTCCCCCCACACTGCCCTCCCAACTCAACTTCCTCCCCCCACAATGCCCTCGCCCTCACCTTCCCCTCACAATGCCCTCCCCACTCACCATCCCCCTCACAATGCCTTCCCCCTCACCTTCCCCCCCCACAATGCCCTTTGCCTCACCTTTCCCCCCACAATGCTCGCCCCACTCACCTTCCCCCCACAATGCTCTCCCCACTCACCATCCCCCTCACAATGTCCTCCCCTTCACCTTCCTCCCCACAATGCCCGCCCCCTCACCTTCCCCCCCACAATGCCCTCCCCCTCACCTTCCCCCCCACACAATGCCCTCCCCCTCACCTTCCCCCCCCACAATGCCCACCCCCTCACCTTCCCCCCCCCACAATGCCCTCCTCCTCACCTTCCCCGCCACAATGCTCTCCCCCCTCACCTTCCCCCCACAATGCTCTCCCCCCTCACCTTCCCCCCACAATGCCCTCCCCCTCACCTTCCCCCCCGCAATGCCCTCCCCCTCACCTTCCCCCCCCGCAATGCCCTCCCCCTCAACTTCCCCCCCGCAATGCCCTCCCCACTCACCTTCTCCCTCAGAATGCCCTCACCCTCACCTTCCCCCCCCCACAATGCCCTCCCCACTCACCTTCCCCCACACAATGCCCTCCCCCTCACCTTTCCCCCCACAATGCCCTCCCTCTCACCTTCCCCCCCACAAAGCCCTCCTCCCTCATCTTTCCCCCCACAATGCTCTCCCCACTCACCTTCCCCCCCACAGTGCCCTCCCCACTCACTTTCTCCCTCACAATGCCCTCCCTCTCACCTTCCCCCCACACAATGCCCTCCCCCTCACCTTCCCCCCACACAATGCCCTCCCCCTCACCTTCCCCCCCCACAATGCCCTTCGCCTCACCTTTCGCCCCACAATGCCCTCCTCCTCACCTTCCCCCCCACAATGCACTCCTCCCTCACCTTTCCCCCCACAATGCTCGCCCCACTCACCTTCCCCCCCACAATGCCCTCCCCACTCACCATCCCCCCCACAATGCCCTCCCCTTCACCTTCCCCCCCACAATGCCCTCCCCCTCACCTTCCCCCCCGCACAATGCCCTCCCCCTCACCTTCCCCCCCCACAATGCCCGCCCCCTCACCTTCCCCCCCCACAATGCCCTCCTCCTCACCTTCCCCGCCACAATGCCCTCCTCCCTCACCTTCCCCCCACAATGCTCTCCCCCCTCACCTTCCCCCCACAATGCCCTCCCCCTCAACTTCCCTCCCACAATGCCCTCCCCACTCACCCCTCCCCCCACAGTGCCCTCTCCACTCACCTTCTCCCTCACAATGCCCTCCCCCTCACCTTCCCCCCACACAATGCCCTCCCCCTCACCTTCCCCCCACAATGCCCTCCCTCTCACCTTCCCCCCACAATGCTCTCCACACTCACCTTCCCCCCCCACAGTGCCCTCCCCCTCACATTCCCCCCCGCACAATGCCCTCCCCCTCACCTTCCCCCCCCACAATGCCCTCCCCCTCACCTTCCCCCCCCACAATGCCCTCCCCCTCACCTTCCCCCCCCACAATGCCCGCCCCCTCACATTCCCCCCCCACAATGCTCTCCCCCCTCACCTTCCCCGCCACAATGCCCTCCTCCCTCACCTTCCCCCCACAATGCTCTCCCCCCTCACCTTCCCCCCCCACAATGCCCTCCCCCTCACCTTCCCCCCCCACAATGTCCTCCCCCTCACCTTCCCCCCCCACAATGCCCTCCCCCTCACCTTCCCCCCCCCACAATGCCCTCCCCCTCACCTTCTCCCCCCCACAATGCCCTCCTCCTCACCTTCCCCCCACAATGCCCTCCTCCTCACCTTCCCCGCCACAATGCCCTCCTCCCTCACCTTCCCCCCACAATGCTCTCCCCCCTCACCTTCCCCCCACAATGCCCTCCCCCTCAACTTCCCCCCCACAATGCCCTCCCCCTCAGCTTCCCCCCCCCGCAATGCCCTCCCCCTCAACTTCCCCCCCGCAATGCCCTCCCCACTCACCTTCTCCCACACAATGCCCTCCCCTCACCTACCCCTCCACAATGCCCTCTCCCTCACCTTCCCCCTCAGAATGCCCTCACCCTCACCTTCCCCCCCCACAATGTCCTCCCCCTCAACTTCCCCCCCACAATGCCCTCCCCACTCACCTTCTCCCTCACAATGCACTCCTCCCTCACCTTCCCGCCCACAATGCCCTCCCCCTCACCTTCCCCCCCACAATGCCCTCCCCCTCACCTTCCCCCTCAGAATGCCCTCACCCTCACCTTCCCCCCCCCCACAATGCCCTCCCCACTCACCTTCCCCCACACAATGCCCTCCCCCTCACCTTCCCCCCCCCACAATGCCCTCCTCCCTCACCTTCCCCCCCACAATGCCCTCCTCCCTCACCTTCCCCCACACAATGCCCTCCTCCCTCACCTTTCCCCCCACAATGCTCTCCCCACTCACCTTCCCCCCACAATGCTCTCCCCACTCACCCCTCCCCCCACAGTGCCCTCCCCACTCACCTTCTCCCTCACAATGCACTCCTCCCTCACCTTCCCCCCACACAATGCCCTCCCCCTCATCTTCCCGCCCACAATGCCCTCCCTCTCACCTTCCCCCCCACAATGCCCTCCCCCTCACCTTCCCCCCCCACAATGCCCTCCCTCTCACCTTCCCCCCCACAATGCCCTCCCCTTCACCTTCCCCCCCACAATGCCCGCCCCCTCACCTTCCCCCCCCCACAATGCCCTCCCTCTCACCTTCCCCCCCACAATACCCTCCCCACTCACCTTCCCCCCACAATGCCCTCCCCTTCACCTTCCCCCCCCACAATGCCCGCCCCCTCACCTTCCCCCCCCACAATGCCCTCCCCCTCACCTTCCCCCCACAATGCCCTCCCCCTCACCTTCCCCCCCCCCCCACAATGCCCTCCCCCTCAACTTCCCCCCACAATGACCTCCCCCTCAACTTCCCCCCCCCCCACAATGCCCTCCCCCTCAACCTCCCCCCACAATGCCCTCCCCCTCACCTTCCCCCCCCACAATGCCCTCCCCCTCACCTTCCCCCCCCACAATGCCCTCCCCACTCACCTTTCCCCCCACAATGTCCTCCCCCTCACCTTCCCCCCCCCCAACAATGCCCTCCCCACTCACCTTCCCCCCCACAATGTCCTCCCCCTCACCTTCCCCCCCCCCAACAATGCCCTCCCCCTCACCTTCCCCCCACAATGCCCTCTTCCCTCACCTTTCCCCCCACACTGCCCTCCCAACTCAACTTCCTCCCCCCACAATGCCCTCCCCCTCACCTTCCCCCCACAATGCCCTCCCCACACACCTTCCCCCTCACAATGCACTCACCCTCACCTTCCCGCCCACAATGCCCTCCCCACTCACCTTCCCCCTCACAATGCCCTCCCCACTCACCTTCTCCCCCACAATGCCCTCCCACTTACCTTCCCCCCCACAATGACCTCCCCCTCACCTAGCCCCCACACAATGCCCTCCCAACTCATCTTCCCCCTCACAATGCCCTCTCCCTCACCTTCCACCCCCACAATACCCTCCCCCTCACCTTTCCCCCCCACAATGCTCTCCCCCTCACCTTCCCCCCACAATGCTCTCCCCACTCACCTTCCCCCCCCCACAATGCCCTCCACCTCACCTTCCCCCCCACAATGCCCTCCCCCTCACCTTCACCCCCCCCACAATGCCCTCCCCCTCACCTTACCCCCCCACAATGCCCTCCCCCTCACCTTTCCCCCCCACAATGCCCTCCTCCCTCACCTTTCCCCCCACACTGCCCTCCCAACTCAACTTCCTACCCCCACAATGCCCTCCTCCCTCACCTTTCCCCCCACACTGCCCTCCCAACTCAACTTCCTACCCCCACAATGCTCTCACCCTCACCTTCCCCCCCACAATGCCCACCCCCTCACCTTCCCCCCCCCCACAATGCCCTCCCCACACTCCTTCCCCCTCACAATGCCCTCCCCCTCACCTTCCCCCCACACAATGCCCTCCCCCTCACCTTCCCCCCCCCACAATGCCCTCCCCCTCACCTTCCCCCCCAACAATGCCCTCCCCACTCACCTTCCCCCCCACAATGCCCTCCCCCTCACCTTCCCCCCACAATGCCCTCCTCCCTCACCTTTCCCCCCACACTGCCCTCCCAACTCAACCTCCTCCCCCCACAATGCCCTCCCCCTCACCTTCCCCCCACAATGCCCTCCCCACACACCTTCCCCCTCACAATGCCCTCACCCTCACCTTCCCGCCCACAATGCCCTCCCCACTCACCTTCCCCCTCACAATGCCCTCCCCACTCACCTTCTCCCCCACAATGCCCTCCCACTTACCTTCCCCCCCACAATGACCTCCCCCTCACCTAGCACCCACACAATGCCCTCCCAACTCATCTTCCCCCTCACAATGCCCTCTCCCTCACCTTCCACCCCCACAATGCCATCCCCCTCACCTTTCCCCCCCACAATGCCCTCCCCCTCACCTTTCCCCCCTACAATGCTCTCCCCCTCACCTTCCCCCCACAATGCTCTCCCCACTCACCTTCCACCCCCCCACAATGCCCTCCACCTCACCTTCCCCCCCACAATGCCCTCCCCCTCACCTTCACCCCCCCCACAATGCCCTCCCCCTCACCTTCCCCCCCCCCCACAATGCCCTCCCCCTCACCTTTCCCCCCCACAATGCCCTCCTCCCTCACCTTTCCCCCCACACTGCCCTCCCAACTCAACTTCCTACCCCCACAATGCCCACCCCTCACCTTCCCCCCACAATGCTCTCACCCTCACCTTCCCCCCCACAATGCCCACTCCCTCACCTTCCCCCCACAATGCCCTCCCCACACTCCTTCCCCCTCACAATGCCCTCCCCCTCACCTTCCCCCCACACAATGCCCTCCCCCTCACCTTCCCCCCCCCACAATGCCCTCCCCCTCACCTTCCCCCCCACAATGCCCTCCCCCTCACCTTCCCCCCACACAATGCCCTCCCAACTCACCTTCCCCCTCACAATGCCCTCCCCCTCACCTTCCCCCCCCCCCCACAATGCCCTCCCCCTCACCTTTCCCCCCACAATGCCTTCCCCCTCACCCACAATGCCCTCCCCCTCACCTTCCCCCCACACAATGCCCTCCCCCTCACCTTCCCCCCCACAATGCCCTCCCCCACACCTTCCCCCCATACAATGCCCTCCCAACTCACCTTCCCCCCCACAATGCCCTGCCCCTCACCTTACCCCCCACAATGCCTTCCCCCTCACCCACAATGCCCTCCCCCTCACCTTCCCCCCCCCCCACAATGCCCTCCCCCTCACCTTCCCCCCCACAATGCCCTCCCCACTCACCTTCCCCCCCACAATGCCCTCTCCCTCACCTTCCCCCCCCACAATGCCATCCCCCTCACCTTCCCCCCCACAATGACCTCCCCCTCACCTTCCCCCCACACAATGCCCTCCCCTTCACCTTCCCCCCCCACAATGCTCTCCCCACTCACCTTCCCCCCACAATGCTCTCCCCCCTCACCTTCCCACCACAATGCCCTCCACCTCACCTTCCCCCCCACAGTGCCCTCCCCCTCACCTTCCCTCCCCCGCACAATGCCCTCCCCCTCACCTTCCCCCCACAATGCCCTCCCCCCCACCTTCCCCCCCCCCACAATGCCCTCCCCCTCACCTTCCCCCCCCCACAATGCCCGCACCCTCACCTTCCCCCCACAATGCTCTCCCCCCTCACCTTCCCCCCACAATGCTCTCCCCCCTCACCTTCCCCCCACAATGCCATCCCCCTCACCTTTCCCCCCACAATGCCCTCCCCCTCACCTTCCCTCCCCCCCACAATGCCCTCCCCCTCACCTTCCCCCCACAATGCCCTCCCCCTCACCTTCACCCCCCCACAATGCCCTCCCCACTCACCTTCCCCCCCACAATGCCCTCCCCCTCACCTTCCCCCCACAATGCCCTCCCCACTCACCTTCCCCCCCCCACAATGCCCTCCCCCTCACCTTCCCCCCCCCCCACAATGCCCTCCCCCTCACCTTCCACCCCACAATGCCCTCCCCACTCACCTTCCCCCCCACAATGCCCTCCCCCTCACCTTCCCCCCACAATGACCTCCCCACACACCTTCCCCCTCACAATGCCCTCACCCTCACCTTCCCCCCCCCACAATGCCCTCCCCCTCACCTTCCCCCCCCCACAATGCCCTCCCCCTCACCTTCCCCCCACACAATGCCCTCCCCCTCACCTTCCCCCCACACAATGCCCTCCCCACTCACCTTCCCCCCCACAATGCTCTCCCCACTCACCTTCCCCCTCACAATACCCTCCCCACTCACCTTAGCCCCCCCCACAATGCCCTCCCCACACACCTTCCCCCCACACAATGCCCTCCCCCTCACCTTCCCCCTCACAATGCCCTCCCCCTCACCTTCCCCCTCACAATGCCCTCCCCCTCACCTTCCCCCCCCCACAATGCCCTCCCCCTCACCTTCCCCCCCACACAATGCCCTCCCAACTCACCTTCCCCCCCACAATGCCCTCCCCCTCACCTTCTCCCCCCCTCCACAATGCCCTCCCCCTCACCTTTCCCCCCACAATGCCTTCCCCCTCACCCACAATGACCTCCCCCTCACCTTCCCCCCCACACAATGCCCTCCCCCTCACCTTCCCCCCCACAATGCCCTCCCCCTCACCTACCCCCCACACAATGCCCTCCCAACTCACCTTCCCCCTCACAATGCCCTCCCCCTCACCTTTCCCCACAATGACCTCCCCCTCACCTTCCCCCCCACAATGACCTCCCCCTCACCTTCCCCCCCCCACAATGACCTCCCCCTCACCTTCCCCCCCACAATGCCCTTCCCCTCACCTTCCCCCCCACAATGCCCTCCCCCTCACCTTCCCCCCCACAGTGCCCTCCTCCCTCACCTTTCCCCCCCACAATGCCCTCCCAACTCAACTTCCTCCCCCCACAATGCCCTCCCCCTCACCTTCCCCCCACAATGCCCTCTCCACACACCTTCCCCCTCACAATGCCCTACCCTCACCTTCCCCCTCACAATGCCCTCACCCTCACCTTCCCCCCCACAATGCCCTCCCCCTCACCTTCCCCCCACAATGCCCTCCCTACACACCTTCCCCCTCACAATGCCCTCACCCTCACCTTCCCCCCCCCCACAATGCCCTCCCCCTCACCTTCCCCCCACATAATGCCCTCCCCCTCACCTTCCCCCCACAATGCTCTCCCCACACACCTTCCCCCTCACAATGCCCTCACCCTCACCTTCCCCCCCACAATGCCCTCCCCCTCACCTTCCCCCCACAATGCCCTCTCCACACACCTTCCCCCTCACAATGCCCTCCCCCTCACCTTCCCCCCCCCCCACAATGCCCTCCCCCTCACCTTCCCCCCCACAATGCCCTCCCCCTCACCTTCCCCCCACAATGCTCTCCCTACACACCTTCCCCCTCACAATGCCCTCACCCTCACCTTCCCCCCCACAATGCCCTCCCCCTCACCTTCCCCCCACAATGCCCTCCCTACACACCTTCCCCCTCACAATGCCCTCACCCTCACCTTCCCCCCACACAATGCCCTCCCCCTCACCTTCCCCCCACACAATGCCCTCCCCCTCACCTTCCCCCCTCACAATGCCCTCCCCCTCACCTTTCCCCCCACAATGCCTTCCCCCTCACCCACAATGACCTCCCCCTCACCTTCCCCCCCACAATGCCCTCCCAACTCACCTACCCCCTCACAATGCCCTCCCAACTCACCTTCCCCCTCACAATGCCCTCCCCCTCACCTTTCCCCCCACAATGACCTTCCCCTCACCTTCCTCCCCACAATGACCTCTCCCTCACCTTCCCCCCTCACAAAGACATCCCCCTCACCTTCCCCCCCCACAATGACCTCCCCCTCACCTTCCCCCCACAATGACCTCCCCCTCACCTTCCCCCCCCACAATGACCTCCCCCTCACCTTCCCCCCACAATGACCTCCCCCTCACCTTCCCCCCACAGTGCCCTCCCCACTCAACTTCCCCCCCCCAATGACCTCCCCCTCACCTTCCCCCCCCACAATGACCTCCCCCTCACCTTCCCCCCCCACAATGACCTCCCCCTCACCTTCCCCCCACAATGACCTCCCCCTCACCTTCCCCCCCACCAATGCCCTCCCCACTACTTTCCCCCCCACAATGCCCTCCCCCTCACCTTCCCCCCCAATTCCCTCCCCCTCACCTTCCCCCCACCAATGCCCTCCCCACTCACCTTTCCCCCCACAATGCCCTCCTCCCTCACCTTCCCCCCACCAATGCCCTCCCCACTCACCTTCCCCCCCACAATGACCTCCCACTCACCTTCCCCCCACAATGACCTCCCCCTTACCTTCCCCCCCCCACAATGCCCTCCCCCTCACCTTCCCCCCCCCACAATGCCCTCCCCACACACCTTCCCCCTCACAATGCCCTCACCCTCACCTTCCCGCCCACAATGCCCTCCCCACTCACCTTCCCCCTCACAATGCCCTCCCCACTCACCTTCTCCCCCACAATGCCCTCCCACTTACCTTCCCCCCCACAATGACCTCCCCCTCACCTAGCCCCCACACAATGCCCTCCCAACTCATCTTCCCCCTCACAATGCCCTCTCCCTCACCTTCCACCCCCACAATGCCATCCCCCTCACCTTTCCCCCCACAATGACCTTTCCCTCACCTTCCCCCCACAATGCCCTCCCAACTCATCTTCCCCCCCCACAATGCCCTCCCCCTCACCTTCCCCCCCCACAATGCCCTCCCCCTCACCTTTCCCCCCCACAATGCCCTCCCCCTCACCTTTCCCCCCCACAATGCTCTCCCCCTCACCTTCCCCCCACAATGCTCTCCCCACTCACCTTCCCCCCCCCCCACAATGCCCTCCACCTCACCTTCCCCCCCACAATGCCCTCCCCCTCACCTTCACCCCCCCCACAATGCCCTCCCCCTCACCTTCCCTCCCCCACAATGCCCTCCCCCTCACCTTTCCCCCCCACAATGCCCTCCCCCTCACCATCCCCCCCACAATGCCCTCCTCCCTCACCTTTCCCCCCACACTGCCCTCCCAACTCAACTTCCTACCCCCACAATGCCCTCCCCCTCACCTTCCCCCCACAATGCCCTCCCCACACACCTTCCCCCTCACAATGCTCTCACCCTCACCTTCCCCCCCACAATGCACACCCCCTCACCTTCCCCCCACAATGTCCTCCCCACACTCCTTCCCCCTCACAATGCCCTCCCCCTCACCTTCCCCCCACACAATGCCCTCCCCCTCACCTTCCCCCCCCCCACAATGCCCTCCCCCTCACCTTCCCCCCACACAATGCCCTCCCAACTCACCTTCCCCCTCACAATGCCCTCCCCCTCACCTTCCCCCCCCCCACAATGCCCTCCCCCTCACCTTTCCCCCCACAATGCCTTCCCCCTCACCCACAATGCCCTCCCCCTCACCTTCCCCCCCCCACAATGCCCTCCCCCTCACCTTCCCCCCCACAATGCCCTCCCCACTCACCTTCCCCCCCACAATGCCCTCTCCCTCACCTTCCCCCCCCACAATGCCATCCCCCTCACCTTTCTGCCCACAATGACCTTCCCCTCACCTTCCCCCCCACAATGACCTCCCCCTCACCTTCCCCCCCACAATGCCCTCCCCACTCACCTTCCCCCTCACAATGCCCTCCCCTTCACCTTCCCCCCCCACAATGCTCTCCCCAGTCACCTTCCCCCCACAATGCTCTCCCCCCTCACCTTCCCACCACAATGCTCTCCCCCCTCACCTTCCCACCACAATGCTCTCCCCCCTCACCTTCCCCCCCCCACAATGCCCTCCCCCTCACCTTCCCTCCCCCCCCACAATGCCCTCCCCCTCACCTTCCCTCCCCCCCACAATGCCCTCCACCTCACCTTCCCCCCCACAATGCCCTCCCCCTCACCTTCCCTCCCCCCCCACAATGCCCTCCCCCTCACCTTCCCCCCACAATGCCCTCCCCCTCACCTTCCCCCCCCCACAATGCCCTCCCCCTCACCTTCCCCCCCCCACAATGCCCTCCCCCTCACCTTCCCCCCACAATGCCATCCCCCTCACCTTTCCCCCCACAATGACCTTCCCCTCACCTTCCCCCCCACAATGACCTCTCCCTCACCTTCCCCCCCCCACAAGGACCTTCCCCTCACCATCCCCCCCACAATGACCTCCCCCTCACCTTCCCCCCACAATGCCCTCCCCACTCAACTTCCCCCTCACAATGCCCGCACCCTCACCTTCCCCCCACAATGCTCTACCTCCTCACCTTCCCCCCACAATGCTCTCCCCCCTCACCTTCCCCCCCCTCCACAATGCCCTCCACCTCACCTTTCCCCCCACAATGCCCTCCCCCTCACCTTCCCTCCCCCCCACAATGCCCTCCCCCTCACCTTCCCCCCACAATGCCCTCCCCCTCACCTTCACCCCCCCACAATGCCCTCCCCACTCACCTTCCCCCCCACAATGCCCTCCCCCTCACCTTCCCCCCACAATGCCCTCCCCCTCACCTTCCCCCCCCACAATGCCCTCCCCACTCACCTTCCCCCCCCCCACAATGCCCTCCCCCTCACCTTCCCCCCCCCCACAATGCCCTCCCCCTCACCTTCCACCCCACAATGCCCTCACCCTCACCTTCCCCCCCCCACAATGCCCTCCCCCTCACCCTCCCCCCCCACAATGCCCTCCCCCTCACCTTCCCCCCACACAATGCCCTCCCCCTCACCTTCCCCCCACACAATGCCCTCCCCACTCACCTTCCCCCCCACAATGCTCTCCCCACTCACCTTCCCCCCACAATGCCCTCCCCCTCACCTTCCCCCCACAATGCCCTCCCCCTCACCTTCCCCCCCCAACAATGCCCTCCCCCTCACCTTCCCCCCCCCCACAATGCCCTCCCCACACACCTTCCCCCCCACAATGCCCTCCCCCTCACCTTCTCCCCCCCTCCACAATGCCTTCCCCCTCACCCACAATGCCCTCCCCCTCACCTTCCCCCCCCACAATGCCCTCCCCCTCACCTACCCCCCACACAATGCCCTCCCAACTCACCTTCCCCCTCACAATGCCCTCCCCCTCACCTTTCCCCACAATGACCTCCCCCTCACCTTCCCCCCCCCACAATGACCTCCCCCTCACCTTCCCCCCCACAATGCCCTCCCCCTCACCTTCCCCCCACAATGCCCTCCCCCTCACCTTCCCCCCCACAATGCCCTCCCCCTCACCTTCCCCCCCACAATGCCCTCCCCCTCACCTTCCCCCCCACAGTGCCCTCCTCCCTCACCTTTCCCCCCCACAATGCCCTCCCAACTCAACTTCCTCCCCCCACAATGCCCTCCCCCTCACCTTCCCCCCCACAATGCCCTCTCCACACACCTTCCCCCTCACAATGCCCTACCCTCACCTTCCCCCCCACAATGCCCTCCCCCTCACCTTCCCCCCACAATGCTCTCCCCACACACCTTCCCCCTCACAATGCCCTCACCCTCACCTTCCCCCCCACAATGCCCTCCCCCTCACCTTCCCCCCACAATGCCCTCCCTACACACCTTCCCCCTCACAATGCCCTCACCCTCACCTTCCCCCCCCCCCCACAATGCCCTCCCCCTCACCTTCCCCCCACACAATGCCCTCCCCCTCACCTTCCCCCCACACAATGCCCTCCCCCTCACCTTCCCCCCTCACAATGCCCTCCCCCTCACCTTTCCCCCCACAATGCCTTCCCCCTCACCCACAATGACCTATCCCTCACCTACCCCCTCACAATGCCCTCCCAACTCACCTTCCCCCTCACAATGCCCTCCCCCTCACCTTTCCCCCCACAATGACCTTCCCCTCACCTTCCTCCCCACAATGACCTCTCCCTCACCTTCCCCCCTCACAATGCCCTCCCCACTCAACTTCCCCCCCCACAATGACCTCCCCCTCACCTTCCCCCCCCCACAATGACCTCCCCCTCACCTTCCCCCCCCACAATGACCTCCCCCTCACCTTCCCCCCACAATGACCTCCCCCTCACCTTCCCCCCACACAATGCCCTCCCCCTCACCTTCCCCCCCACAATGCCCTCCCCCTCACCTACCCCCCACACAATGCCCTCCCAACTCACCTTCCCCCTCACAATGCCCTCCCCCTCACCTTTCCCCACAATGACCTCCCCCTCACCTTCCCCCTCACAATGACCTCCCCCTCACCTTCCCCCCCACAATGCCCTCCTCCCTCACCTTTCCCCCCCACAATGCCCTCCCAACTCAACTTCCTCCCCCCACAATGCCCTCCCCCTCACCTTCCCCCCACAATGCCCTCCCTACACACCTTCCCCCTCACAATGCCCTCACCCTCACCTTCCCCCCCCCCACAATGCCCTCCCCCTCACCTTCCCCCCTCACAATGCCCTCCCCCTCACCTTCCCCCCTCACAATGCCCTCCCCCTCACCTTTCCCCCCACAATGCCTTCCCCCTCACCCACAATGACCTCCCCCTCACCTTCCCCCCCACAATGCCCTCCCAACTCACCTACCCCCTCACAATGCCCTCCCAACTCACCTTCCCCCTCACAATGCCCTCCCCCTCACCTTTCCCCCCACAATGACCTTCCCCTCACCTTCCTCCCCACAATGCCCTCCCCACTCAACTTCCCCCCCCACAATGACCTCCCCCTCACCTTCCCCCCCCCACAATGACCTCCCCCTCACCTTCCCCCCCCCACAATGACCTCCCCCTCACCTTCCCCCCCCCACAATGACCTCCCCCTCACCTTCCCCCCACAATGACCTCCCCCTCACCTTCCCCCCCCACAATGCCCTCCCCCTCACCTTCCGCCCCACCAATGCCCTCCCCACTACTTCCCCCCAACAATGCCCTCCCCCTCACCTTCCCCCCCCAATTCCCTCCCCCTCACCTTCCCCCCCACCAATGCCCTCCCCACTCACCTTTCCCCCCACAATGCCCTCCTCCCTCACCTTCCCCCCACCAATGCCCTCCCCACTCACCTTCCCCCCACAATGACCTCCCACTCACCTTCCCCCCACAATGACCTCCCCCTTACCTTCCCCCCCCACAATGCCCTCCCCCTCACCTTCCCCCCCCCACAATGCCCTCCTCCCTCACCATCCCCCCACAATGACCTCCCCCTCACCTTCCCCCCACAATGACCTCCCCCATACCTTCCACCCCCACAATGCCCTCCTCCCTAACCTTCCCCCCCACAATGCCCTCCTCCTTCACCTCCCCCCACAATGCCCTCCCCACTCACCATCCCCCTCACAATGCCCTCCTCCCTCACCTTCCCCCAACAATGCCCTCCCCCTCACCTTGCCCCCCACAATGCCCTCCCCCTCACCTCCCCCCCCCCACAATTCCCCGCTCCTCACATTCCCCCCCACAATGCCCTCCCCCCTCACCTTCCCCCCCCCACAATGCCCTCCCTCTCACCTTCCCCCCCCCCCACAATTCCCTGCTCCTCACCTTCCCCCCCCACAATGCCCTCCCCCTCACCTCCCCCCCCACAATGCCCTCCCTCTCACCTTCCCCCCCCACAATTCCCTGCTCCTCACCTTCCCCCCCCACAATGCCCTCCCCCCTCACCTTCCCCCCCCACAATGCCCTCCCTCTCACCTTCCCCCCCCCCCACAATTCCCTGCTCCTCACCTTCCCCCCCCACAATGCCCTCCCCCCTCACCATCCCCCCACAATGCCCTCCCTCTCATCTTCCCCCCACAATGCCCTCCCCCTCACCTTCCCCCCACCATGCCCTACCCCTCACCTTGCCCCACCCCACAATGCCCTCCCCCTCACCTTCCCCCCCCCACAATTCCCTGCTCCTCACCTTCCCCCCCACAATGCCCTCCCCCCTCACCTTCCCCCCCCACAATGCCCTCTCCCCTAACCTTCCCCCCCACAATGCCCTGCTCCTCCTCTTGCCCGCTACCCCCATAATGCCACAGGAGAGGCCGTTTCCACGGACACCGCGTCAGTTTGTGCCATTTCGGTCAGTGTTGGTGTTGGTGGGGGGGAGGGAGGGGCGAGGTGGGTGCGAGTGGTCTCCCTTGCTTTTCCCGGGTAACGGCAGTGGGTTCAGCCATGGAGGGCTGCGAGGGGTTTGCGGTTAGCGCGGAAACGAAGACCCTCCCCTAATGGCGGGAGGGGTGAGAGATGGGCTGAATGACCTCTTTGCTGACCTTCTGGATTCTCTCCCCCGCTGTTTCAGAAATGAGAGCCTGGGTCGCTTACAGAAGTCCAATCGTGGTCACCATCAATGCAGCGGCTCTAAAGGTAACACCCTCTGCTCATTCCTGCCCCTCGTTCCTCTCCGGACCCCTTCATTAATGAGGAAGAGGCCATTCGGCCCCTTTGAGCCATTCCCCGTCCATGAGACTTTCCCACACCAATCCTTGTGATCCTTAAATCTCTTCATCGTGTATTCAATAGGATCAGGGTTGGTCATCAAACCTCGACAGTGCAGACACAGACCACTCGGCCCATAGAGTCTGCACTGACCCTCCAAAGAGCATCCCGTCCAGACTCGCATTATCCCTGTGACCCTGCATTTCCCGTGGTTAACACACCGAACCTGCACATCCCTGGGCACTATGGGACAATTTAGCACGGCCAATCCACCCTAACCTGCACATCCCTGGGCACTATGGGACAATTTAGCACGGCCAATCCACCCTAACCTGCACATCCCTGGGCACTATGGGACAATTTAGCACGGCCAATCCACCCTAACCTGCACATCCCTGGGCACTATGGGACAATTTAGCACGGCCAATCCACCCTAACCTGCGCATCCCAGAACACCATGGGACAATTTAACACGGCCAATCCACCCTAACCTGCACATCCCTGGGCACTATGACACAATATAGCACGGCCAATCCACCCTAACCTGCACAACCCTGGGCACTATGGGACAACTTAGCACGGCCAATCCACCCTAACCTGCACATCCCTGGGCACTATGGGACAACTTAGCACGGCCAATCCACCCTAACCTGCACATCCCTGGGCACTATGGGGCAACTTAGCACAGCCCATCCACCCTAACCTGCACATCCCTGGGCACTATGGGACAACTTAGCATGGCCAATCCACCCTAACCTGCACATCCCTGGGCACTATGGGACAATTTAGCATGGCCAATCCACCCTAACCTGCACATCCCTGGGCACTATGGGACAATTTAGCATGGCCAATCCACCCGAACCTACACATCACTGGACACTATGGGACAATTTAGCACGGCCAATCCACCCTAACCTGTACATCCCTGGGCACTATGGGACAATTTAGCACGGCCAATCAACCCTAACCTGCACATCCCTGGGCACTATGGGACAATTTAGCACAGCCAAACCACCCTAACCTGTACATCCCTGGGCACTATGGGACAATTTAGCACGGCCAATCCACCCTAACCTGCACATCCCTGGGCACTATGGGACAATTTAGCACGGCCAATCCACCCTAACCTGCACATCCCTGGGCACTATGGGACAATTTAGCACGGCCAATCCACCCTAACCTGCACATCCCTGGGCACTATGGGACAATTTAGCACGGCCAATCCACCCTAACCTGCACATCCCTGGGCACTATGGGACAATTTAGCACGGCCAATCCACCCTAACCTATACATCTTTAGACTGGGAGGAAACCGGAGCACCCGGAGGAAACTCACGCAGACACGGGGGAGAATGTGCAAACTCGCTGCAGTCACCTGAGGGCCGTGATCGAACCTGGGTCCCTGGCGCCGTGAGGGAGCAGTGCTAACCACTGAGCCACCGTGCCGCCCAGCCCAGCCGACTGATCATCTGACTCAATCCCACTTTCTCCCCTTTGACCCCTTCAGCCCCGAGAACTACATCCAACCCCATCCTGAAAACATTCGACCATTCGGCCCCAACCCCCTCTCTGTGACAGAGAATCCCACAGGCTCCCCCCACCCCCGCACTCTCTGGGGGAAGCCATTTCTCCCCATCTCAGTCCGAAACGACCCACCCCTGAAGACTGTGACCCCCCCCACAATTCGGGACTCCCCGGGAACCAGCTTCCTGTGTTGACCCTGTCTGGTCCTGTACGAAGGTGCTGTGGGGTTAAATGGTGGGCGGGCTTTACTCTCTGAGTTGGCATTGCGGGTGAAGAGGAACTGAACATCATGGGATTCCCATCCCAGAGGCCAATAACCCTCTCCTCCTCTCTGGGTTCAAGCCTCACAAGGTCGGAATTTAAACTCGATTTAATACATGGGCATTGAAGGCCACGCCCAGTGACGGTGACCATGGCAACCAACCATCAAAACCCCATCAGGGCTCACTCCCGCCCCTCTTAAAGAAGGGAAATCTGCCGCCTTTCCCCGATCCGTGCTCCAGGCATGGACCACACTTCACCTGTCCGCTGGACTGGCTGTCGTGTGGCCACCGAACCGCGAATCCTCAGGGCCTCAGTGACCCAAGATGGTGGATCACTAAGGCGTCGCCAAGGGTCACCGAGCAATGGGTGATGAATGCTGGGCCTGACCAGTGACGTTCATTTCCCACAAAAGACTTGGAATGGATGATATCCTTGACGGGGGAGATAAAGCTTGACTAATTCACAACTCTTTTGGGCTTCCTCCAGGGATATAGGCGTGGGATAATTCGTCCCAAATTTGGTCGCTGTTCCACCAACAGATTGAACCACGTGGTGCTGGTTGTGGGATACGGCCAATGTAAGTCAGACACATCCGCTGCTCGATTCGGGAAAACTTCAATCCCGCTGCGCCTTCACTGGAAAAACAAAATCGCTTCTGAATTCGGGGACTGTTATCAGACTGAGAGCAGGAAACCACCCAAGTGCAAATGAGAGGACATGTATTGGTTACCCAAACAGACAGGCGACATAGGCCATCACTGACAGTGCGGCACTCCCTCAGTACTGACCCTCCGACAGTGCGGCCCTCCCTCAGTACTGACCTTCCGACAGTGCGGCACTCCCTCAGTACTGACACTCCAACAGTGCGGCACTCCCTCAGTACTGACCCTCTGACAGTGCGGCCCTCCCTCAGTACTGATCCTCCGACAGTGCGGCGTTCCCTCAGTACTGACCCTCCGACAGTGCGGCCCTCCCTCAGTACTGACCCTCCGACAGTGCGGCACTCCCTCAGTACTGATCCACTGACAGTGCGGCACTCCCTCAGTACTGATCCACTGACAGTGCGGCACTCCCTCAGTACTGATCCACTGACAGTGCGGCACTCCCTCAGTACTGATCCACTGACAGTGCGGCACTCCCTCAGTACTGACCCTCCGACAGTGCCCGCTCCCTCAGTACTGACCCTGCGATTGTGCGGCCCTCCCTCAGTACTGACCCTCCGACAGTGCGGCCCTCCCTCAGTACTGACCCTCCGACAGTGCGGCACTCCCTCAGTACTGACCCTCCGACAGTGCGGCCCTCCCTCAGTACTGACCCTCCGACAGTGCGGCTCTCCCTCAGTACTGACCCTCCGACAGTGCGGCCCTCCCTCAGTACTGATCCTGCGACAGTGCGGCCCTCCCTCAGTACTGATCCTGCGACAGTGCGGCCCTCCCTCAGTACTGATCCTGCGACAGTGCGGCCCTCCCTCAGTACTGACCCTGCGACAGTGCGGCCCTCCCTCAGTACTGACCCTCCGACAGTGCGGCACTCCCTCAGCACTGACCCTCCGACAGTGCGGCCCTCCCTCAGTACTGACACACCGACAGTGCGACACACCCTCAGTACTGACCCTCCGACAGTGCAGCCCTCCCTCAGTACTGACCCACCGACAGTGCGGCGCTCCCTCAGTACTGACCCTCCGACAGTGCGGCCCTCCCTCAGTACTGACCCTGCGACAGTGCGGCCCTCCCTCAGTACTGACCCTGCGACAGTGCGGCCCTCCCTCAGTACTGACACACCGACAGTGCGACACTCCCTCAGTACTGACACACCGACAGTGCGACACTCCCTCAGTACTGACCCTCCGACAGTGCAGCCCTCCCTCAGTACTGACCCACCGACAGTGCGACACTCCCTCAGCACTGACCCTCCGACAGTGCTGAGCTCCCTCAGCACTGACCCTCCGACAGTGCGGCGCTCCCTCAGCACTGACCCTCCGACAGCGTGGCGCTCCCTCAGTACTGACCCACTGACAGTGCGACGCTCCCTCAGCACTGACCCTCCGACAGTGCGGCGCTCCCTCAGCACTGACCCTCCGACAGTGCGGCACTCCCTCAGCACTGACCCTCCGACAGTGCGGCCCTCCCTCAGTACTGACCCTCTGACAGTGCGGCCCTCCCTCAGTACTGACCCCCTGACAGTGCGGCCCTCCCTCAGTACTGACCCCCTGACAGTGCGGCACTCCCTCAGCACTGACCCTCCGACAGTGCGGCACTCCCTCAGCACTGACCCTCTGACAGTGCGGCCCTCCCTCAGTACTGACCCCCTGACAGTGCGGCACTCCCTCAGCACTGACCCTCCGACAGTGCGGCACTCCCTCAGCACTGACCCCTCCGACAGTGCGGCACTCCCTCAGTACTGACCCCCTGACAGTGCGGCCCTCCCTCAGTACTGACCCCCTGACAGTGCGGCCCTCCCTCAGCGCTGACCCTCCCACGGTGCCATTCTGTTGACAATGACTGACTGTGTTGTATCATTGAGGGGTTGAGCTCCGAATCTGATGTGATGTTGGCAGTGACACTGGCTCTGGGGATGGGGACCGATCTGGAGCCGACTGACAGAATCACGGGGTTGGCCCATCTGATCCTGGTTTGGTCTTGCCCTCCTGCAGGTGGTCGCCATCGCTACTGGATCATTAAGAACAGTTGGGGAGTTAACTGGGGCGAAAAGGTCAGTTATTCCCACTCCGAGGAGAGGAGGCCATTCTGCCCCTTCAATCTGTTGTACTGTGGATTTCCCCTTTGGCTGCACTGCCCCTCAACTCCAGACCCCGTCCTGGGTCCTCCCACCCTGACAGGGCCACGGGGCGAATGGAGTCGAGGAACACCTCAGCCCCGCTGGGCCGAATGGCCTAACTCAGCCCCCCCCCGTATCTGATGGGCAAGCAGAGAGAGATGGGTCCTGATGGGGTCAGCAGAGAGCTGGATGGGCCGAAGGGCCTGCTCCTGTGCTGTACTGTTCAGTGTCCTATGCCTGAGCGAGCCGTGACCCAGGAGGCGTTGTCTTGCGTGACCTCCCACTGCACCCCGACCGACAGAATGGGGTCTTACGCCCACCCACCCCCCCCCGACCAACCCCACCCTGAATGATGTGGGCAGGGGGGGTGGGCTGAGGCGTTGGGGGTGGGGGAGGGGATCACAGTCAGACATTGGCGCCTGGTAACCCCCAAACCCCACAGGATCTTGGGGGTGGGGGAGGGGATCACAGTCAGACATTGGCGCCTGGCAACTCCATGGGATCTTGGTGGGGGGGGGGTCGGGAATATGACGGTGTCTGGGGTATAAGGATTATTCTCATTGGAACTCCCAGTGGGACCGGTTGGGAAGGAATTGGATCAATGGGGTTCCCCACCCCCCCCACCCCCCGATGTGAGAGGGGTCTCCCAAATCACTGAGTGAGCCCCTTCCCTCTCTCTGCCTAGGGGGGGGGAGGTGCGAACAGATCATCGAACCTCACCACCGCGTCACACAATGCTCAAGACACGTCTCTTTCCACAGGGTTATTTCCGTCTCTACCGTGGGGAGAACGCCTGTGGGATCAATCAGCACCCGTGCACGTGCGTCATCTAGACAGAGGACCAAGAGACCACACCAACGCCCCTCAGCTTTCCGTTGGACGCCTCCTTGAAGGGAAGGGGGTCTGCTTTCGCCGCCGCACGCAAAGGGTTGCGGGAGGGCGGTTTATGGGGTGGGTGTCCCACCTCCTCGCCCGATTCCCAGCGCCCCGTCCTCCGCCCGCTTTCAGGCTTTCGGCCCGTATCAGAGCCTGCCCTCCCGCGAACGATGGCTCCGTCGCGACTGGCTGCTCCCTTCTTCCCGAACGCTGCCAGATTCCCGCCGGGAACCTCTTCTCCCCGTTTCTGCGCGTGCCTTTTAATAAACTGCCCATGACCATCCGAGCGGCTGGCTGTCTGTTTGTCAGCGACGGCGACGGGCGAGACCAGGCAGGAGCCAGGATTGGCCGGCCCCGGATTTTAGTTGCAGGGGTGGTGGGGGGGGGGAAGAAACGACGGAGTCAGAGGGAGGTGGGCTAGGAGGCTTGGTGGAGGCCGAATGGCCTGTCTATGTACCAAACTCCCCAGCACTTATCAGGGAGCCTCCGTACACAGACCCGGTTCAGCCAGCGCCCCCCTCTCTGCAGGAGAATTACACTGGAATCTGCCTTTCCATTCACAACTCCAGCTAACTGAAACCCGAGGACTGTTCTGTAGGAAACCCTGAACTTCCAGGCTCCTGTTAATCCATCTATAAACATCATCTGATTCACCTCAGTTAGATTCCAGTCTGTAACTCACTCCCAGGTATCTGTTATTCTATATATAAACCACCCTGAACCCCTCAGTTAGATTTCAGTCTGTAACTCACTCCCAGGTATCTGTTATTCTATATATAAACCACCCTGAACCCCTCAGTTAGATTCCAGTCTATAACTCACTCCCAGGTATCTGTTATTCTATATATAAACCACCCTGAACCCCTCAGTTAGATTCGGGGTGATTTATATATTGAATAACAGATACCTGGGAGTGAGTTACAGACTCACTCGCAGGTATCTGTTATTCTGTATATAAACCACCACGAACCCCTCAGTTAGATTCCAGTCTGTAACTCACTCCCAGGTATCTGTTATTCTATATATAAACCACCCCGAACCCCACAGTTAGATTCCAGTCTGTAACTCACTCCCAGGTATCTGTTATTCTGTATATAATCCCCCCCAAAGCCCTCAGTTAGATTCCAGACTGTAACTCACTCCCGGGTATCTGTGACCCTTCATTTAAACCACCCTGAACCCCTCAGTTAGATTCCAGTCTGTGACTCATTCCCAGGTATCTGTTATTCTATATATAAACCACCCCGAGCCCCTCAGTTAGATTCCAGTCTGTAACTCACTCCCAGGTATCTGTTATTCTGTAAATAAACCACCCTGAACCCCACAGTTAGATTCCAGTCTGTAATTCACTCCCAGGTATCTGTTATTCTATATATAAACCACCCCGAACCCCTTAGTTAGATTCCAGTCTGTAACTCACTCCCAGGTATCTGTTATTCTATATATAAACCACCCCGAACCACTTAGTTAGATTCCAGTCTGTAACTCACTCCCAGGTATCTGTTATTCTATATATAAACCACCTTGAGCCCCTCAGTTAGATTCGGGGTGATTTATATATTGAATAACAGATACCTGGGAGTGAGTTACAGACTCACTCGCAGGTATCTGTTATTCTGTATATAAACCACCCCGAACCCCTCAGTTAGATTCCAGGCTGTAACTCACTCCCAGGTATCTGTTATTCTGTCAATAAACCACACTGAACCCCACAGTTAGATTCCAGTCTGTAACTCACTCCCAGGTATCTGTTATTCTATATATAATCCCCCCCAAAGCCCTCAGTTAGATTCCAGACTGTAACTCACTCCCGGGTATCTGTGACCCTTCATTTAAACCACCCTGAACCTCTCAGTTAGATTCCAGTCTGTGACTCATTCCCAGGTATCTGTTATTCTATATATAAACCACCCTGAACCCCTTATTTAGATTCCAGACTGTAACTCACTCCCACATATCTGTTATTCTATATATAAACCACCCCGAATCCTTCAGTTAGATTCCAGTCTGTAACTCACTCCCAGGTATCTGTTATTCTATACATAAACCACCCCGAACCCCACAGTTAGATTCGAGTCTGTAACTCACTCCCAGGTATCTGTTATTCTATATATAAACCACCCTGAACCCCTCAGTTAGATTCCAGTCTGTAACTCACTCCCAGGTATCTGTTATTCTGTATATAACCCATCCTGAACCCCTCAGTTAGATTCCAGTCTGTAACTCACTCCCAGGTATCTGTTATTCTATATATAAACCATCCTGAACCCCTCAGTTAGATTCCAGTCTGTAACTCACTCCCAGGTATCTGTTATTCTATATATAAACCACCCCGAATCCTTCAGTTAGATTCCAGTCTGTAACTCACTCCCAGGTATCTGTTATTCTATATATAAACCACCCCGAACCCCACAGTTAGATTCGAGTCTGTAACTCACTCCCAGGTATCTGTTATTCTATATATAAACCACCCTGAACCCCTCAGTTAGATTCCAGTCTGTAACTCACTCCCAGGTATCTGTTATTCTATATATAAACCACCCCGAACCCCACAGTTAGATTCGAGTCTGTAACTCTCTCCCAGGTATCTGTTATTCTATATATAAACCACCCCGAACCCCTCAGTTATAATCCAGTCTGTAACTCACTCCCAGGTATCTGTTATTCTATATATAAACCACCATGAACCCGTCAGTTAGATTCCAGTCTGATACTCACTCCCAGGTATCTGTTATTCTATATATAAACCATCTGAACCCCTCAGTTAGATTCTAGTCTGTAACTCACTCCCAGGTATCTGTTATTCTATATGTAAACCACCCCGAACCCTTCAGTTACATTCCAGTCTGTAACTCACTCCCAGGTATCTGTTATTCTGTATATAAACCACCTTGAGCCCCTGTTTTAAAAAATTCTCAAGGTCAGGTTCGTAGGAGAGTAGTCTGACACAGAACAAACGACCAAGAGGCGAGACTGCTAGAATATGGGCATTTTATTCCCCGCAGTGTCGCACAACGGGTCTGGCTTATACTCACTCTACATGTTACAAAAACTGGGAGCCGTCAGTTCTCGTAGAGCGGTTGCCAACAACCCACGCTCGGCGGTTAAACGTAACCCCGGAGCAGACTCACCGAACTGGAGACTTTTTCAGCTGATATACTCCCTTCCAGATATAAACATTCATGTGAACAGCAGAGCAAGGCTAAAAAACACATTCCATTCTGGTTACATACAGATAAGAAGATTCACACGGGACTAAGCAACACCTCCATTCCGGTTAGATTCACACATGTATTGGGACATAATTTTTCACCACATTCCACTGCTTGGAATTTTACACCACAGCCCCTCAGTTAGATTCCAGTCTGTAACTCACTCTCAGGTATCTGTTATTCTATATATAAACCACCTTGAGCCCCTCAGTTAGATTCCAGTCTGTAACTCACTCCCAGGTATCTGTTATTCTATATGTAAACCACCCTGAACCCCTCAGTTAGATTCCAGTCTGTAACTCACTCCCAGGTATCTGTTATTCTATATATAAACCACCTTGAGCCCCTCAGTTAGATTCCAGTCTGTAACTCACTCCCAGGTATCTGTTATTCTATATGTAAACCACCCTGAACCCCTCAGTTAGATTCCAGTCTTAACTCACTCCCAGGTATCTGTTATTCTGTATATAAACCACCCTGAACCCCTCAGTTAGATTCCAGTCTGTAACTCATTCCCAGGTATCTGTTATTCTATATATAAACCACCCTGAACCCTCAGTTAGATTCCAGTCTGTAACTCACTCCCAGGTATCTGTTATTCTATATATAAACCACCCCGAACCCCTCAGTTAGATTCCAGTCTGTAACTCACTCCCAGGTATCTGTTATTCTATATATAAACCACCCTGAACCCCTCAGTTAGATTCCAGTCTGTAACTCACTCCCAGGTATCTGTTATTCTATATATAAACCACCCTGAACCCTCAGTTAGATTCCAGTCTGTAACTCACTCCCAGGTATCTGTTATTCTATATATAAACCACCCCGAACCCCTCAGTTAGATTCCAGTCTGTAACTCACTCCCAGGTATCTGTTATTCTTTCTATAAACCACCACGAACCCTTCAGTTAGATTCCAGTCTGTAACTCACTCCCAGGTATCTGTTATTCTATATATAAACCACCACGAACCCTTCAGTTAGATTCCAGTCTGTAACTCACTCCCAGGTATCTGTTATTCTATATATAAACCACCTTGAGCCCCTCAGTTAGATTCCAGTCTGTAACTCACTCCCAGGTATCTGTTATTCTATATATAAACCACCACGAACCCTTCAGTTAGATTCCAGTCTGTAACTCACTCCCAGGTATCTGTTATTCTATATATAAACCACCTTGAGCCCCTCAGTTAGATTCCAGTCTGTAACTCACTCCCAGGTATCTGTTATTCTATATTTAAACCACCCTGAACCCTTCAGTTAGATTCCAGTCTGTAACTCACTCCCAGGTATCTGTTATTCTATTTGTAAACCACCCTGAACCCTCAGTTAGATTCCAGTCTGTAACTCACTCCCAGGTATCTGTTATTCTATATGTAAACCACCCTGAACCCTCAGTTAGATTCCAGTCTGTGACTCACTCCCAGGTATCTGTTATTCTATATATAAACCACCCTGAACCCTCAGTTAGATTCCAGTCTGATACTCACTCCCAGGTATCTGTTATTCTATATATAAACCACCCTGAACCCCTCAGTTAGATTCCAGTCTGTAACTCACTCCCAGGTATCTGTTATTCTATATATAAACCACCACGAACCCTTCAGTTAGATTCCAGTCTGTAACTCACTCCCAGGTATCTGTTATTCTATATATAAACCACCCTGAACCCTCAGTTATATTCCAGTCTGTAACTCACTCCCAGGTATCTGTTATTCTATATATAAACCACCCTGAGCCCCTCAGTTAGATTCTAGTCTGTAACTCACTCCCAGGTATCTGTTATTCTATATATAAACCACCCTGAACCCTCAGTTAGATTCCAGTCTGTAACTCACTCCCAGGTATCTGTTATTCTATATGTAAACCACCCTGAACCCTCAGTTAGATTCCAGTCTGTAACTCACTCCCAGGTATCTGTTATTCTATATATAAACCACCCTGAGCCCCTCAGTTAGATTCTAGTCTGTAACTCACTCCCAGGTATCTGTTATTCTATATATAAACCACCCTGAACCCTCAGTTATATTCCAGTCTGTAACTCACTCCCAGGTATCTGTTATTCTATATATAAACCACCCTGAGCCCCTCAGTTAGATTCTAGTCTGTAACTCACTCCCAGGTATCTGTTATTCTATATATAAACCACCCTGAACCCTCAGTTAGATTCCAGTCTGTAACTCACTCCCAGGTATCTGTTATTCTATATGTAAACCACCCTGAACCCTCAGTTAGATTCCAGTCTGTAACTCACTCCCAGGTATCTGTTATTCTATATATAAACCACCCTGAGCCCCTCAGTTAGATTCTAGTCTGTAACTCACTCCCAGGTATCTGTTATTCTATATATAAACCACCCTGAACCCTCAGTTAGATTCCAGTCTGTAACTCACTCCCAGGTATCTGTTATTCTATATGTAAACCACCCCGAACCCCTCAGTTAGATTCCAGTCTGTAACTCACTCCCAGGTATCTGTTATTCTTTCTATAAACCACCACGAACCCTTCAGTTAGATTCCAGTCTGTAACTCACTCCCAGGTATCTGTTATTCTATATATAAACCACCTTAAGCCCCTCAGTTAGATTCCAGTCTGTAACTTACTCCCAGGTATCTGTTATTCTATATATAAACCACCCTGAACCCTCAGTTAGATTCCAGTCTGTAACTCACTCCCAGGTATCTGTTATTCTATATATAAACCACCCTGAACCCCTCAGTTAGATTCCAGTCTGTAACTGATTCCCGGCTATCTGTTATTCTATATATAAATCACCCCGAACCCCTCAGTTAGATTCCAGTCTGTAACTCACTCCCAGGTATCTGTTATTCTATATATAAACCACCCTGAACCCCTCAGTTAGATTCCAGTCTGTAACTCACTCCCAGGTATCTGTTATTCGATATATAAACCACCCCGAACCCCTCAGTTAGATTCCAGTCTGTAACTCACTCCCAGGTATCTGTTATTCTTTCTATAAACCACCACGAACCCTTCAGTTAGATTCCAGTCTGTAACTCACTCCCAGGTATCTGTTATTCTATATATAAACCACCACGAACCCTTCAGTTAGATTCCAGTCTGTAACTCACTCCCAGGTATCTGTTATTCTATATATAAACCACCCTGAACCCTTCAGTTAGATTCCAGTCTGTGACTCACTCCCAGGTATCTGTTATTCTATATATAAACCACCCTGAACCCTTCAGTTAGATTCCAGTCTGTAACTCACTCCCAGGTATCTGTTATTCTATATATAAACCACCACGAACCCTTCAGTTAGATTCCAGTCTGTAACTCACTCCCAGGTATCTGTTATTCTATATATAAACCACCCTGAACCCCTCAGTTAGATTCCAGTCTGTGACTCACTCCCAGGTATCTGTTATTCTATATATAAACCACCACGAACCCCTCAGTTAGATTCCAGTCTGATACTCACTCCCAGGTATCTGTTATTCTATATATAAACCACCCTGAACCCCTCAGTTAGATTCCAGTCTGTAACTCACTCCCAGGTATCTGTTATTCTATATATAAACCACCCTGAACCCCTCAGTTAGATTCCAGTCTGTGACTCACTCCCAGGTATCTGTTATTCTTTATATAAACCACCACGAACCCCTCAGTTAGATTCCAGTCTGATACTCACTCCCAGGTATCTGTTATTCTATATATAAACCACCCTGAACCCCTCAGTTAGATTCCAGTCTGTAACTCACTCCCAGGTATCTGTTATTCTATATATAAACCACCCCGAACCCCTCAGTTAGATTCCAGTCTGTAACTCACTCCCAGGTATCTGTTATTCTATATATAAACCACCCTGAACCCCTCAGTTAGATTCCAGTCTGTAACTCACTCCCAGGTATCTGTTATTCTATACATAAACCACCCCGAACCCCTCAGTTAGATTCCAGTCTGTAACTCACTCCCAGGTATCTGTTATTCTATATATAAACCACCCCGAACCCCTCAGTTAGATTCCAGTCTGTAACTCACTCCCAGGTATCTGTTATTCTATATATAAACCACCCCGAACCCCTCAGTTAGATTCCAGTCTGTAACTCACTCCCAGGTATCTGTTATTCTTTCTATAAACCACCACGAACCCTTCAGTTAGATTCCAGTCTGTAACTCACTCCCAGGTATCTGTTATTCTATATATAAACCACCCTGAACCCCTCAGTTAGATTCCAGTCTGTAACTGATTCCCGGCTATCTGTTATTCTATATATAAATCACCCCGAACCCCTCAGTTAGATTCCAGTCTGTAACTCACTCCCAGGTATCTGTTATTCTATATATAAACCACCCTGAACCCTCAGTTAGATTCCAGTCTGTAACTCACTCCCAGGTATCTGTTATTCTATATATAAACCACCCCGAACCCCTCAGTTAGATTCCAGTCTGTAACTCACTCCCAGGTATCTGTTATTCTTTCTATAAACCACCACGAACCCTTCAGTTAGATTCCAGTCTGTAACTCACTCCCAGGTATCTGTTATTCTATATATAAACCACCACGAACCCTTCAGTTAGATTCCAGTCTGTAACTCACTCCCAGGTATCTGTTATTCTATATATAAACCACCCTGAACCCTTCAGTTAGATTCCAGTCTGTGACTCACTCCCAGGTATCTGTTATTCTATATATAAACCACCCTGAACCCTTCAGTTAGATTCCAGTCTGTAACTCACTCCCAGGTATCTGTTATTCTATATATAAACCACCACGAACCCTTCAGTTAGATTCCAGTCTGTAACTCACTCCCAGGTATCTGTTATTCTATATATAAACCACCCTGAACCCCTCAGTTAGATTCCAGTCTGTGACTCACTCCCAGGTATCTGTTATTCTTTATATAAACCACCACGAACCCCTCAGTTAGATTCCAGTCTGATACTCACTCCCAGGTATCTGTTATTCTATATATAAACCACCCTGAACCCCTCAGTTAGATTCCAGTCTGTAACTCACTCCCAGGTATCTGTTATTCTATATATAAACCACCCCGAACCCCTCAGTTAGATTCCAGTCTGTAACTCACTCCCAGGTATCTGTTATTCTATATATAAACCACCCCGAACCCCTCAGTTAGATTCCAGTCTGTAACTCACTCCCAGGTATCTGTTATTCTATATATAAACCACCCCGAACCCCTCAGTTAGATTCCAGTCTGTAACTCACTCCCAGGTATCTGTTATTCTTTCTATAAACCACCACGAACCCTTCAGTTAGATTCCAGTCTGTAACTCACTCCCAGGTATCTGTTATTCTATATATAAACCACCACGAACCCTTCAGTTAGATTCCAGTCTGTAACTCACTCCCAGGTATCTGTTATTCTATATATAAACCACCTTGAGCCCCTCAGTTAGATTCCAGTCTGTAACTCACTCCCAGGTATCTGTTATTCTATATTTAAACCACCACGAACCCTTCAGTTAGATTCCAGTCTGTAACTCACTCCCAGGTATCTGTTATTCTATATATAAACCACCTTGAGCCCCTCAGTTAGATTCCAGTCTGTAACTCACTCCCAGGTATCTGTTATTCTATATTTAAACCACCCTGAACCCTTCAGTTAGATTCCAGTCTGTAACTCACTCCCAGGTATCTGTTATTCTATTTGTAAACCACCCTGAACCCTCAGTTAGATTCCAGTCTGTAACTCACTCCCAGGTATCTGTTATTCTATATGTAAACCACCCTGAACCCTCAGTTAGATTCCAGTCTGTGACTCACTCCCAGGTATCTGTTATTCTATATATAAACCACCCTGAACCCTCAGTTAGATTCCAGTCTGATACTCACTCCCAGGTATCTGTTATTCTATATATAAACCACCCTGAACCCCTCAGTTAGATTCCAGTCTGTAACTCACTCCCAGGTATCTGTTATTCTATATATAAACCACCACGAACCCTTCAGTTAGATTCCAGTCTGTAACTCACTCCCAGGTATCTGTTATTCTATATATAAACCACCCTGAACCCTCAGTTATATTCCAGTCTGTAACTCACTCCCAGGTATCTGTTATTCTATATATAAACCACCCTGAGCCCCTCAGTTAGATTCTAGTCTGTAACTCACTCCCAGGTATCTGTTATTCTATATATAAACCACCCTGAACCCTCAGTTAGATTCCAGTCTGTAACTCACTCCCAGGTATCTGTTATTCTATATGTAAACCACCCTGAACCCTCAGTTAGATTCCAGTCTGTAACTCACTCCCAGGTATCTGTTATTCTATATATAAACCACCCTGAGCCCCTCAGTTAGATTCTAGTCTGTAACTCACTCCCAGGTATCTGTTATTCTATATATAAACCACCCTGAACCCTCAGTTATATTCCAGTCTGTAACTCACTCCCAGGTATCTGTTATTCTATATATAAACCACCCTGAGCCCCTCAGTTAGATTCTAGTCTGTAACTCACTCCCAGGTATCTGTTATTCTATATATAAACCACCCTGAACCCTCAGTTAGATTCCAGTCTGTAACTCACTCCCAGGTATCTGTTATTCTATATGTAAACCACCCTGAACCCTCAGTTAGATTCCAGTCTGTAACTCACTCCCAGGTATCTGTTATTCTATATATAAACCACCCTGAGCCCCTCAGTTAGATTCTAGTCTGTAACTCACTCCCAGGTATCTGTTATTCTATATATAAACCACCCTGACCCCTCAGTTAGATTCCAGTCTGTAACTCACTCCCAGGTATCTGTTATTCTATATGTAAACCACCCCGAACCCCTCAGTTAGATTCCAGTCTGTAACTCACTCCCAGGTATCTGTTATTCTTTCTATAAACCACCACGAACCCTTCAGTTAGATTCCAGTCTGTAACTCACTCCCAGGTATCTGTTATTCTATATATAAACCACCTTAAGCCCCTCAGTTAGATTCCAGTCTGTAACTTACTCCCAGGTATCTGTTATTCTATATATAAACCACCCTGAACCCTCAGTTAGATTCCAGTCTGTAACTCACTCCCAGGTATCTGTTATTCTATATATAAACCACCCTGAACCCCTCAGTTAGATTCCAGTCTGTAACTGATTCCCGGCTATCTGTTATTCTATATATAAATCACCCCGAACCCCTCAGTTAGATTCCAGTCTGTAACTCACTCCCAGGTATCTGTTATTCTATATATAAACCACCCTGAACCCCTCAGTTAGATTCCAGTCTGTAACTCACTCCCAGGTATCTGTTATTCGATATATAAACCACCCCGAACCCCTCAGTTAGATTCCAGTCTGTAACTCACTCCCAGGTATCTGTTATTCTTTCTATAAACCACCACGAACCCTTCAGTTAGATTCCAGTCTGTAACTCACTCCCAGGTATCTGTTATTCTATATATAAACCACCACGAACCCTTCAGTTAGATTCCAGTCTGTAACTCACTCCCAGGTATCTGTTATTCTATATATAAACCACCCTGAACCCTTCAGTTAGATTCCAGTCTGTGACTCACTCCCAGGTATCTGTTATTCTATATATAAACCACCCTGAACCCTTCAGTTAGATTCCAGTCTGTAACTCACTCCCAGGTATCTGTTATTCTATATATAAACCACCACGAACCCTTCAGTTAGATTCCAGTCTGTAACTCACTCCCAGGTATCTGTTATTCTATATATAAACCACCCTGAACCCCTCAGTTAGATTCCAGTCTGTGACTCACTCCCAGGTATCTGTTATTCTATATATATACCACCACGAACCCCTCAGTTAGATTCCAGTCTGATACTCACTCCCAGGTATCTGTTATTCTATATATAAACCACCCTGAACCCTTCAGTTAGATTCCAGTCTGTGACTCACTCCCAGGTATCTGTTATTCTATATATAAACCACCCTGAACCCTTCAGTTAGATTCCAGTCTGTAACTCACTCCCAGGTATCTGTTATTCTATATATAAACCACCACGAACCCTTCAGTTAGATTCCAGTCTGTAACTCACTCCCAGGTATCTGTTATTCTATATATAAACCACCCTGAACCCCTCAGTTAGATTCCAGTCTGTAACTCACTCCCAGGTATCTGTTATTCTATATATAAACCACCCTGAACCCCTCAGTTAGATTCCAGTCTGTGACTCACTCCCAGGTATCTGTTATTCTTTATATAAACCACCACGAACCCCTCAGTTAGATTCCAGTCTGATACTCACTCCCAGGTATCTGTTATTCTATATATAAACCACCCTGAACCCCTCAGTTAGATTCCAGTCTGTAACTCACTCCCAGGTATCTGTTATTCTATATATAAACCACCCCGAACCCCTCAGTTAGATTCCAGTCTGTAACTCACTCCCAGGTATCTGTTATTCTATATATAAACCACCCTGAACCCCTCAGTTAGATTCCAGTCTGTAACTCACTCCCAGGTATCTGTTATTCTATAT
Source organism: Chiloscyllium plagiosum (assembly GCF_037043375.1). Classification (NCBI taxonomy): domain Eukaryota; kingdom Metazoa; phylum Chordata; class Chondrichthyes; order Orectolobiformes; family Hemiscylliidae; genus Chiloscyllium; species Chiloscyllium plagiosum. The sequence continues at coordinate 9,448,144 of NW_028270184.1, read as the reverse complement.
ATAAACCACCCCGAACCCCTCAGTTAGATTCCAGTCTGTAACTCACTCCCAGGTATCTGTTATTCTATATATAAACCACCCCGAACCCCTCAGTTAGATTCCAGTCTGTAACTCACTCCCAGGTATCTGTTATTCTATATATCAACCACCCCGAACCCCTCAGTTAGATTCCAGTCTGTAACTCACTCCCAGGTATCTGTTATTCTATATATAAACCACCCTGAACCCCTCAGTTAGATTCCAGTCTGTAACTCACTCCCAGGTATCTGTTATTCTATATATAAACCACCCCGAACCCCTCAGTTAGATTCCAGTCTGTAACTCACTCCCAGGTATCTGTTATTCTATATATAAACCACCCCGAACCCCTCAGTTAGATTCCAGTCTGTAACTCACTCCCAGGTATCTGTTATTCTATATATCAACCACCCCGAACCCCTCAGTTAGATTCCAGTCTGTAACTCACTCCCAGGTATCTGTTATTCTATATATAAACCACCCTGAACCCCTCAGTTAGATTCCAGTCTGTAACTCACTCCCAGGTATCTGTTATTCTATATATAAACCACCCTGAACCCCTCAGTTAGATTCCAGTCTGTAACTCACTCCCAGGTGTCTGTTATTCTATATATCAACCACCCCGAACCCCTCAGTTAGATTCCAGTCTGTAACTCACTCCCAGGTATCTGTTATTCTATATATAAACCACCCTGAACCCCTCAGTTAGATTCCAGTCTGTAACTCACTCCCAGGTATCTGTTATTCTATATATAAACCACCCCGAACCCCTCAGTTAGATTCCAGACTGTAACTCACTCCCAGGTGTTTGTGATTCTGAGCTCAGTGTTCCCATCAAAACCCGGGTAACATTTCCCAAGTGATTTCTGTTCTGGATGCTGTATCCAAACTTGTTTCATTCTGATGGGCACTGATGGATTAGCCGTCTCTCCTTTACTCACCCGTCCACTCAGTTTGTGGGAATAAGGTCATTACAAACTGACCCCTCCCTTTCTCCCAAACAGGATCTATTTATATTTTAAGCTGTGCTGATTTACTCAGGCTTTCTGGGGTTACCCAAAGAGCAGGTTCTTTAGTTACTGTAGGCACAAAGGATTAACGATGACAGACACATTTACACACACAAACTCACACACAGCGACAAACACACACACACACACACACACAGACAAACACACACACTCACACACATAGACACACACACAGACACACACACTCGCAGACATATTTATACACACACACATATACATACACACACAGAGACACACACACACACACTCACGCACACACAGACACACACACATACACACTCACATACACAGAGAGACAAACACACACACACAGACACACACACACTCACACACATAGACACACACACACAGACAAACACACACACAGACACACACACTCACAGACATATGTATACACACACACATAGACATACACACACTCACACACACACAGACACACACACACATACACACTCACATACACAGAGAGACACACACACACACACACACTCACAGACACATGTATACACACACAAATAGACATACACACACACATAGACACAATCACATACACAGAGACACACTCACACACACACTCACAGACACATGTATACACACACACATAGACACACACACACACTCTCACACACACACACAGACACACACACACACATACACACTCACATACACAGAGAGACACACACACTCACACACACACTCACAGACACATGTATACACACACAAATAGACATACACACACACAGACACAATCACATACAGAGACACACACACTCACAGACACATGTATACACACACACATAGACATACACACACACAGACATACACACACACAGACATACACACACACACATAGACATACACACACACATAGACATACACACACACACATAGACATACACACACACACATAGACATACACACACACATAGACATACACACACACATAGACATACACACACACACAGACACATGTATACACACACAAATAGACATACACACACACAGACACAATCACATACACAGAGACACACACACTCACAGACACATGTATACACACACACATAGACATACACACACACAGACATACACACACACACATTGACATACACACACACACAGACATACACACACACACATTGACATACACACACACATAGACATACACACACACACAGACATACACACACACACAGACATACACACACACATAGACATACACACACACACACATAGACATACACACACACATAGACATACACACACACACATAGACATACACACACACACATAGACATACACACACACACACATAGACATACACACACACATAGACATACACACACACACATAGACATACACACACACACACATAGACATACACACACACACACATAGACATACACACACACATAGACATACACACACACACATAGACATACACACACACACATAGACATACACACACACATGGACATACACACACACACATAGACATACACACACACACACATAGACATACACACACACACACATAGACATACACACACACATAGACATACACACACACACATAGACATACACACACACACACATAGACATACACACACACATAGACATACACACACACACATAGACATACACACACACACATAGACATACACACACACATAGACATACACACACACACATAGACATACACACACACATAGACATACACACACACACATAGACATACACACACACACATAGACATACACACACACATAGACATACACACACACACATAGACATACACACACACACATAGACATACACACACAAACACATAGACATACACACACACATAGACATACACACACACATAGACATACACACACACACACACATAGACATACACACACAAACACATAGACATACACACACACATAGACATACACACACACACACACACAAGCAGACACACACCCACTCACAAAAATGCAAAGTGAGTCCAAAACAATGGTAAAGTTTGTCCGATCTTGCTGTTCTGTCTCTGCGTTGCGTTAGATGAGATTACTTACAGTGTGGAAACAGGCCCTTCGGCCCAACAAGTCCACACCAACCCGCCGAAGTGCACCCACCCAGACCCATTCCCCTACATTTACCCCTTACCTAACACTACGGCAATTTAGCCTGGCCAATCGACCCTAACCTGCACATCTTTGGACTGTGGGAGGAAACCGGAGCACCGGAGGAAACCTACGCAGACACGGGGAGAATGTACAAACTCCACACAGACAGTCGCCTGAGGCGGGAATTGAACCCGGGTCTCTGGCGCTGTGAGGCAGCGGTTCCATAAAAGGGCGTGTATTGTGTTGTCAAAGTCTAGGTTGTATAAATCTAATGTCCTTTATGAGCCAAGCGGTTCCACAAAGCTCTGTACTGTGCTGTAATGTTATAGAACATAGAACAGTGGACTGTTTCTGGGCAAGCAGTTGGTTTTGGGATTCTCACCTTGGCAGGTTTGTTGAAATTCTTTCCCCCTGTTTCATTTTGACATGTCGTCCAGCAGTGCTCAGAGTGAGCAGCCCATCGTTTCACCTCCTTCCACCTGACTGCTTGCTCGCCTCTCATGCTCAGAGTGAGATCCATTTACCTGAAATGCAGGAGTGACTAGTGAGTAGTTCTTTGATGTGATGTTTAAAGCGCACTAGCACGTGAACACTAACTAGTGCAAAAGCACCCTCGCTCACCCGCACACACAGACCAGGCTTCTAATCCCTACCCTTGTTGATTCTTCAAAGGGAATGACACAGTACGTACCTCTCACATCCAGACTGCTATCAGTTCGACCAACAGGTTCACATTCTGAGATAACTCCCAAGAGATCACAGTTCACTGTGTAACACATTTCTCCCTTTGTCAGTCCATCCCTTTGAAACTTCCTTGGCACCTCATCAGGTGTGACAGTCTAGGATCTCTCTCTCTCTCTGGCCATTAAATTGTATCTGTGGTGCTAATGGCTGGAGGATCCTTTTCTTAAAAGAAAGAAAAATCACATTTAATACAACTGGAGTTACCTGCGGCAAGTCCTCACTGAAGGTTGTGGTGTCCTTGGACATTTTGCATTTAAGGTTACCTCAGATTACAACAGGATCTGGACTAGATGGGCCAAAGGGCTGAGAAGTGGGAGATGGAGTTTAAATCAGATAAATGCGAGGTGCTGCATTTTGGGAAAGTAAATCTTAGCAGGGCTTATACATTTAAAGGTAAGGTCCTAGGGAATGTTGCTGAACAAAGAGACCTTGGAGTGCAGGTTCATAGCTCCTTGAAAGTGGAGTCGCAGGTAGATAGGATAGTGAAGAAGGTGTCAGTGTATTGAGAACAGGAGTTGGGAGGTCATGTTGCAGCTGTACAGGACATTGGTTAGGCCACTGTTGGAATATTGCATGCAATTCTGGTCTCCTTCCTATTGGAAAGGTGTTGTGAAACTTGAAAGGGTTCAGAAAAGATTTACAAGGATGTTGCCAGGGTTGGAGAATTTGAGCTACAGGGAGAGGCTGAACAGGCTGGGGCTGTTTTCCCTGGAGCGTCGGAGGCTGAGGGGGGACCTTATAGAGGTTTATAAAATCATGAGGGGCATGGGTAGGATAAATAGGCAGGGTCTTTTCCCTGGAGTGGGGTGAGTCCAAAACTAGCGGGCATAGGTTTAGGGTGAGAGGGGAAAGATTTAAAAGAGACCTAAGGGGCAACGTTTTCACCCAGAGGGTGGTACGTGTATGGAATGAGCTGCCAGAGGAAGTGGTGGAGGCTGGTACAATGACAACATTTAAGAGGCACCTGGATGGGGATATGAATAGGAAGAGTTTGGAGGGATACGGGCCGAGTGCTGGCAGGTGGGACGAGATTGGGTCAGGATATCTGGACGGGTTGGGCCGAAGGGTCTGTTTCCGTGCTGTACACCCCTATGACTCTATGAGTCTAAGTCAAACAACTTTAAGTGAGTCGTATATTTCCATACAGATCAATGTTAAAGCTGGAGTTAGGGTGATCTGGACATTTCTTGCTTGGTAACAGAAAAACACTGAACAGGTTAGAAATGCTGCACAGGATGTGTACAGGGCTGTGGTTTTCAAAACCAGACTAACTTACCAAACAAACTAAATCATGAGAAATAAAACGAGCTCTGTAAAGTGAGCTATTTCGGGATCTTTCTCAGCAGAAAGTAACTGTAATACATGAAGAAGCTGAAATAGGGTATTCTCCTTGATACGTGCACTCATCAGGAAAAACCTTAGACATAATATGAACTTAAACATAGGCCGAGAAATGTAACTTGTACAGAATTCCTGAAATAACTTTGACAATTAAAAGTTAAAGTAGTGAAGGGGTTCCATCTAGTGGCAGAAGCGGGTTGGTGCAGGATAAACCTCCTGGCTCGGCCAGTCTCTATCTCTGGGTAAAGGCCAGGCACAAGTGGGACCTCGATTCTCCGAACATCGATTCGCCGAATTTCCAATTATCCGAACAAGTTCACTTGGCTAAACTGTGTTGTCCGGCATTCGATTATCCGAACGAAACACTCCCTGGCCCGTGTCGCTCGGATAATCGAGGTTCGTCCCGTACTCAGTTCAATGGGAGAGTCCGGAGTGAGGGGACACTGGGGATCCCAGACACGGAGCAGAGGCTGGAAGCTGGAGCAGTGGGTCAGTACTGAGGGAGTGCCGCACTGTCAGAGGGTCAGTGCTGAGGGAGCACTGCACTGTCAGAAGGTCAGTATTGAGGGAATGCCGCATTGTCAGAGGGTCAGTACTGAGGGAGTGCCGCACTGTTGGAGTGTCAGGACTGAGGGAGTGCCGCACTGTCGGAGGGTCAGTACTGAGGGAGTGCCGCACTGCCGGAGGGTCAGTACTGAGGGAGTGCCACACTGTCGGTGGGTCAGTGCTGACGGAGCGCTGCACTGTCGGAGGGAGAGGACTGAGGGACTGCCGCACTGTCGGAGGGTCAGTGCTGAGGGAGTGCCGCACTGTCGGTGGGTCAGTGCTGAAGGAGCGCCGCACTGTCGGAGGGAGAGGACTGAGGGAGTGCCGCACTGTCGGAGGGTCAGTGCTGAGGGAGTGCCGCACTGTCGGAGGGTCAGTGCTGAGGGAGTGCCGCACTGTCGGAGGGTCAGTACTGAGGGAGCGCCGCACTGTCGGAGGGTCAGTACTGAGGGAGTGTCGCACTGTCGGAGGGTCAGTACTGAGGGAGCGCCGCACTGTCAGAGGGTCAGTACTGAGGGAGCGCCGCACTGTCGGAGGGTCAGTACTGAGGGAGTGCTGCACTGTCAGAGGGTTAGTGCTGAGGGAGTGCCGCACTGCCAGAGGGTCAGTGCTGAGGGAGTGCCACACTGTCATGGGTCAGTACTGAGGGAGCGCCGCACTGTCAGAGGGTCAGTCCCGAGCGAGTGTCGCACTTTCAGAGGGTCTGTACTGAGGGAGCGCCGCACTGTCGGAGGGTCAGTAGTGAGGGAGTGCCGCATTTTCAAAGGGTCAGTACTGAGGGAGTGCTGCACTGTCAGAGGGTCAGTACTGAGGGAGTGCTGCAGTTTCGGAGGGTCAGTACTAAGCGTGGGCTGCAGTGTTGGAGGGTCAGTGCTGAGGGAGTGCTGCACTGTCAGAGTTTCAGTCCCGAGCGAGTGCCGCACTGTCGGAGGGTCAGTACTGAGGGAGCGCCGCACTGTCGGAGGGTCAGGACTGAGGGAATGCCGCACTGTCGGAGGGTAAGTACTGAGGGAGCGCCGCATTGTCAAAGGGTCAGTACTGAGGGAGTGCCACACTGTCAGAGGGTCAGGACTGAGGGAGGGCCGCACTGTCGTAGGGTCAGTACTGAGGGAGCGCCACACTGTCGGAGGGTCAGGACTGAGGGAATGCCGCACTGTCGGAGGGTCAGTACTGAGGCATTGCCGCACTGTCGGAGGGTCAGTACTGAGGGAGTGTCGCACTGTCGGAGGGTCAGTACTGAGGGAGCGCCGCACTGTCAGAGGGTCAGTACTGAGGGAGCGCCGCACTGTCGGAGGGTCAGTACTGAGGGAGTGCTGCACTGTCAGAGGGTTAGTGCTGAGGGAGTGCCGCACTGCCAGAGGGTCAGTGCTGAGGGAGTGCCACACTGTCATGGGTCAGTACTGAGGGAGCGCCGCACTGTCAGAGGGTCAATACTGAGGGAGTGCTGCACTGTCAGAGGGTCAGTCCCGAGCGAGTGTCGCACTTTCAGAGGGTCTGTACTGAGGGAGCGCCGCACTGTCGGAGGGTCAGTAGTGAGGGAGTGCCGCATTTTCAAAGGGTCAGTACTGAGGGAGTGCCGCACTGTCAGAGGGTCAGTACTGAGGGAGTGCTGCAGTTTCGGAGGGTCAGTACTAAGCGTGGGCTGCAGTGTTGGAGGGTCAGTGCTGAGGGAGTGCTGCACTGTCAGAGTTTCAGTCCCGAGCGAGTGCCGCACTGTCGGAGGGTCAGTACTGAGGGAGCGCCGCACTGTCGGAGGGTCAGGACTGAGGGAATGCCGCACTGTCGGAGGGTAAGTACTGAGGGAGCGCCGCATTGTCAAAGGGTCAGTACTGAGGGAGTGCCGCACTGTCAGAGGGTCAGGACTGAGGGAGGGCCGCACTGTCGTAGGGTCAGTACTGAGGGAGCGCCGCACTATCGGAGGGTCAGGACTGAGGGAATGCCGCACTGTCGGAGGGTCAGTACTGAGGCATTGCCGCACTGTCAGAGGGTCAGTACTGAGGGAGGGCCGCATTATCGTAGGGTCAGGACTGAGGGAGCGCCGCACTGTCGGAGGGTCAGTACTGAGGGAGTGCCGCACTGTCAGAGGGTCAGGACTGAGGGAGTGCCGCACTGTCAGAGGGTCAGTGCTGAGGGTATGCTGTACTGTCAGAGGGTCAGTACTGAGGGAGTGCAGCACTGTCAGAGGGTCAGAACTGAGGGAGCGCCGCACTGTCAGAGGGTTAGTGCTGAGGGAATACCGCACTGTCAGAGGGTCAGTACTGAGGGAATGCCGCACTGTCGGAGGGTCAGTACTGAGGGAGTGCCACACTGTAAGAGGGTCAGTACTGAAGGAGTGCCACACTGTCAGAGGGTCAGTGCTGAGGGAGTGCCGCACTGTCGGAGGGTCAGTACTGAGGGAGCGCCGCACTGTCAGAGGGTCAATACTGAGGGAATGCCGCACTGTCGGAGGGTCAGTACTGAGGGAGTGCCGCACTGTCAGAGGGTCAGTGCTGAAGGAGTGCAACACTGTCAGAGGGTCAGTACTGAGGGAGTACCGCACTGTCGGAGGGTCAGTACTGAGGGAGCGCCGCACTGTTGGAGGGTCCGTACTGAGGGAGTGCCGCACTGTCGGAGGGTCAGTACTGAGGGAGTGCTGCACTGTCAGAGGGTAAGTGCTGAGGGAGTGCGGCACTGTCAGAGGGTCAGTACTGAGGGAGTGCCGCACTGTCGGAGGGTCAGTACTGAGGGAGCTCCGCACTGTCAGAGGGTCAGTACTGAGGGAGTACCGCACTGTCAAAGGGTCAGGACTGAGGGAGTGCCGCATTGTCAGAGGGTCAGTGCTGAGGGTATGCTGTACTGTCAGAGGGTCAGTACTGAGGGAGTGCTGCACTGCCGGAGGGTCAGTACTGAGGGAGCGCCGCACTGTTGGAGGGTCAGTACTGAGGGAGTGCTGTACTGTCGGAGGGTCAGTGCTGACGGAGCTCTGCACTGTCAGAGGGTCAGTACTGAGGGAGTGCCACACTGTCGGAGGGTCAGTACTGAGGGAGTGCCACACTGTTGGAGGGTCAGCACTGAGGGAGCGCCACACTGTCGGAGGGTCAGTACTGAGGGAGCACCGCACTGTTGGTGGGGCAGTACTGAGGGAGTGCCGCACTGTCGGAGGATCGGTCGTGAGGGAGTGCCGTACTGTCGGAGGGTCAGTTTTGAGGGAGTGCCGTACTGTCGGAGGGTCAGTACTGAGGGAGTGCTGCACTGTCAGAGGGTTAGTGCTGAGGGAGTGCCGCACTGCCAGAGGGTCAATACTGAGGGAGTGCTGCACTGTCAGAGGGTCAGTCCCGAGCGAGTGCCGCACTTTCAGAGGGTCTGTACTGAGGGAGCGCCGCACTGTCGGAGGGTCAGTAGTGAGGGAGTGCCGCATTTTCAAAGGGTCAGTACTGAGGGAGTGCCGCACTGTTCGAGGCTCAGTTCTGAGGGAGTGCCGCACTGTCAGAGGGTCAGTACTGAGGGAGTGCTGCAGTTTCGGAGGGTCATTACTAAGGGTGGGCTGCAGTGTTGGAGGGTCAGTGCTGAGGGAGTGCTGCACTGTCAGAGTTTCAATCCCGAGCGAGTGCCGCACTGTCGGAGGGTCAGTACTGAGGGAGCGCCGCACTGTCGGAGGGTCAGGACTGAGGGAATGCCGCACTGTCGGAGGGTCAGTACTGAGGGAGCGCCGCATTGTCAAAGGGTCAGTACTGAGCGAGGGCCGCACTGTCAGAGGGTCAGTACTGAGAGAGTGCCGCATTGTCAAAGGGTCAGTACTGAGGGAGTGCCGCACTGTCAGAGGGTCAGTACTGAGGGAGGGCCGCACTGTCGTAGGGTCAGTACTGAGGGAGCGCCGCACTGTCGGAGGGTCAGGACTGAGGGAATGCCGCACAGTCGGAGGGTCAGTACTGAGGCATTGCCGCACTGTCAGAGGGTCAGTACTGAGTGAGGGCCGCATTATCGTAGGGTCAGTACTGAGGGAGCGCCGCACTGTCGGAGGGTCAGTACTGAGGGAGTGCCGCACTGTCAGAGGGTCAGGACTGAGGGAGTGCCGCACTGTCAGAGGGTCAGTGCTGAGGGTATGCTGTACTGTCAGAGGGTCAGAACTGAGGGAGTGCAGCACTGTCAGAGGGTCAGAACTGAGGGAGCGCCGCACTGTCAGAGGGTTAGTGCTGAGGGAATACCGCACTGTCAGAGGGTCAGTACTGAGGGAATGCCGCACTGTCAAAGGGTCAGTACTGAAGGAGTGCCACACTGTCAGAGGGTCAGTGCTGAGGGAGTGCCACACTGTCAAAGGGTCAGTACTGAAGGAGTGCCACACTGTCAGAGGGTCAGTGCTGAGGGAGCGCAGCACTGTCGGAGGGTCAGTGCTGAGGGAATGCCGCACTGTCGGAGGGTCAGTACTGAGGGAGTGCCGCACTGTCAGAGGGTCAGTGCTGAAGGAGTGCCACACTGTCAGAGGGTCAGTATTGAGGGAGTACCGCACTATCGGAGGGTCAGTACTGAGGGAGCGCCGCACTGTTGGAGGGTCAGTACTGAGGGAGTGCCGCACTGTCGGAGGGTCAGTACTCAGGGAGTGCCGCACTGTCAGAGGGTCAGTACTGAGGGAGTGCCGCACTGTCGGAGGGTCAGTACTGAGGGAGTGCCGCACTGTCGGAGGGTCAGTACTGAGGGAGCTCCGCACTGTCAGAGGGTCAGTGCTGAGGGTATGCTGTACTGTCAGAGGGTCAGTACTGAGGGAGTGCAGCACTGTCAGAGGGTCAGAACTGAGGGAGCGCCGCACTGTCAGAGGGTTAGTGCTGAGGGAATACCGCACTGTCAGAGGGTCAGTACTGAGGGAATGCCGCACTGTCGGAGGGTCAGTACTGAGGGAGTGCCACACTGTAAGAGGGTCAGTACTGAAGGAGTGCCACACTGTCAGAGGGTCAGTGCTGAGGGAGTGCCGCACTGTCGGAGGGTCAGTACTGAGGGAGCGCCGCACTGTCAGAGGGTCAATACTGAGGGAATGCCGCACTGTCGGAGGGTCAGTACTGAGGGAGTGCCGCACTGTCAGAGGGTCAGTGCTGAAGGAGTGCCGCACTGTCGGAGGGTCAGTACTGAGGGAGTACCGCACTGTCGGAGGGTCAGTACTGAGGGAGTGCCGCACTGTCAGAGGGTCAGTACTGAGGGAGTACCGCACTGTCGGAGGGTCAGTACTGAGGGAGCGCCGCACTGTCGGAGGGTCCGTACTGAGGGAGTGCCGCACTGTCGGAGGGTCAGTACTGAGGGAGTGCTGCACTGTCAGAGGGTAAGTGCTGAGGGAGTGCGGCACTGTCAGAGGGTCAGTACTGAGGGAGTGACGCACTGTCGGAGGGTCAGTACTGAGGGAGCTCCGCACTGTCAGAGGGTCAGTACTGAGGGAGTACCGCACTGTCAGAGGGTCAGGACTGAGGGAGTGCCGCATTGTCAGAGGGTCAGTGCTGAGGGTATGCTGTACTGTCAGAGGGTCAGTACTGAGGGAGTGCTGCACTGCCGGAGGGTCAGTACTGAGGGAGCGCCGCACTGTCGGAGGGTCAGTACTGAGGGAGTGCTGTACTGTCGGAGGGTCAGTGCTGACGGAGCTCTGCACTGTCAGAGGGTCAGTACTGAGGGGGTGCCACACTGTCGGAGGGTCAGTACTGAGGGAGTGCCGCACTGTCGGAGGATCAGTACTGAGGTAGCGCCGCACTGTCGGAGGGTCAGTACTGATGGAGTGCCGCACTGTCGGAGGGTCAGTGCTGAGTGAGTGCCGCACTGTCGGAGGGTCAGTACTGAGGGAGTGCTGCAGTGTTGGAGGGTCAGTACTAATGGTTGGCTGCACTGTTGGAGGGTCAGTACTGGGGGAGTGCCGCACTGTCGGAGGGTCAGCACTGAGGGAGCGCCGAACTTTCCTAGGGTCAGTACTGAGGGAGTGCCGCACTGTCGGAGGGTCAGTACTGAGGGAGTGCCGCACTGTTGGAGGGCCAGTACTGAGAGAGTGCCGCACTGTCAGAGGGTCAGTACTGAGGGAGTGCCGCACTGTTGTAGGGTCAGTACTGAGGGAGCGCCGCACTGTCGGAGGGTCAGTACTGAGGAAGCGCCGCACTGTCGGAGGGTGAGTGCTGAGGTAGCGCCGCACTGTCGGAGGGTCAGTACTGATGGAGTGCCGCACTGTCGGAGGGTCAGTGCTGAGTGAGTGCTGCAGTGTCGGAGGGTCAGTACTAAGGGTTGGCTGCACTGTTGGAGGGTCAGTACTGGGGGAGTGCCGCACTGTCGGAGGGTCAGCACTGAGGGAGCGCCGAACTTTCCTAGGGTCAGTACTGAGGGAGTGCCGCACTGTCGGAGGGTCAGTACTGAGGGAGTGCCGCACTGTTAGAGGGTCAGTACTGAGGGAGCGCCGCACTGTCGGAGGGTCAGTACTGAGGGAGCGCCGCACTGTCGGAGGGTCAGTACTGAGGTAGCGCTGCACTGTCTGAGGGTCAGTACTGAGGGAGTGCTGCATGTCAGAGGGTTAGTGCTGAGGGAGTGCAGCACTGCCAGAGGGTCAGTGCTGAGGGAGTGCCGCACTGTCATGGGTCAGTACTGAGGGAGCGCCACACTGTCGGAGGGTCAATACTGAGGGAGTGCTGCACTGTCAGAGGGTCAGTGCTGAGGGAGTGCCGCACTGTCGGAGGGTCAGTACTGAGGGAGCGCCGCACTGTCGGAGGGTCAGTACTGAGGGAGCGCCGCACTGTCGGAGGGTCAGTACTGAGGGAGCGCCGCACTGTCGGAGGGTCAGTACTGAGGGAGTGCTGCACTGTCAGAGGGTTAGTGCTGAGGGAGTGCCGCACTGCCAGGGGGTCAGTGCTGAGGGAGTGCCGCACTGTCGGAGGGTCAATACTGAGGGAGTGCCGCACTGTCGGTTGGTCAGTACTGAGGGAGTACTGCACTGTCGGAGGGTCAGTACTGAGGGAATGCTGTACTGTCAGAGGGTCAGTGCTGAGGGAGTGCGACACTGTCGGAGGGTCAGTACTGAGGCAGCGCCGCACTGTCGGAGGGTCAGTACTGAGGCAGCGCCGCACTGTCGGAGGGTCAGTGCTGAGGGAGCGCCGCACTGTCGGAGGGTCAGTACTGAGGCAGCGCCGCACTGTCGGAGGGTCAGTGCTGAGGGAGTGCCGCACTGTCGGATGGTCAGTACTGAGGCAGCGCCGCACTGTCGGAGGGTCAGTACTGAGGCAGCGCCGCACTGTCGGAGGGTCAGTACTGAGGGAGTGCTGCACTGTCGGAGGGTCAGTACTGAGGCAGCGCCGCACTGTCGGACGGTCAGTACTGAGGTAGGGCCGCACTGTCGTAGGGTCAGTACTGAGGGAGTGCTGCACTGTCAGAGTTTCAGTCCCGAGCGAGTGCCGCACTGTCGGAGGGTAAGTACTGAGGGAGCGCCGCATTGTCAAAGGGTCAGTACTGAGGGAGTGCCGCACTGTCAGAGGGTCAGTACTGAGGGAGGGCCGCACTGTCGGAGGGTCGGTACTGAGGGAGTGCCGCACTGTCAGAGGGTCAGTACTGAGGGAGGGCCGCACTGTCGTAGGGTCAGTACTGAGGGAGTGCTGCACTGTCAGAGTTTCAGTCCCGAGCGAGTGCCGCACTGTCGGAGGGTAAGTACTGAGGGAGCGCCGCATTGTCAAAGGGTCAGTACTGAGGGAGTGCCGCACTGTCAGAGGGTCAGTACTGAGGGAGGGCCGCACTGTCGGAGGGTCGGTACTGAGGGAGTGCCGCACTGTCAGAGGGTCAGTACTGAGGGAGGGCCGCACTGTCGTAGGGTCAGTACTGAGGGAGCGCCGCACTGTCGGAGGGTCAGGACTGAGGGAGTGCCGCACTGTCGGAGGGTCATTACTGAGGCAGTGCCGCACTGTCGGAGGGTCAGTACTGAGGGAGTGCCGTAATGACGGAGGGTCAGTGCTGAGGGAGGGCTGCACTGTCGGAGGGTCAGTACTGAGGGAGCGCCGCACTGTCGGAGGGTCAGTACTGAGGGAGTGCTGCAGTGTCGGAGGGTCAGTACTAAGGGTGGGCTGCACTGTTGGAGGGTCAGTACTGGGGGAGTGCCGCACTGTCGGAGGGTCAGTACTGAGGGAGCGCCGCACTGTCCTAGGGTCAGTACTGAGGGAGTGCCGCACTGTCGGAGGGTCAGTACTGAGGGAGCGCCGCACTGTCGGAGGGTCAGTACTGAGGGAGCGCCGCACTGTCGGAGGGTCAGTACTGAGGGAGCGCCGCATTGTCGGAGGGTCAGTACTGAGGGAGCGCCGCACTGTCGGAGGGTCAGTGCTGAAGGAGTGCCACACTGTCAGAGGGTCAGTGCTGAGGGAGCGCAGCACTGTCGGAGGGTCAGTGCTGAGGGAATGCCGCACTGTCGGAGGGTCAGTACTGAGGGAGTGCCGCACTGTCAGAGGGTCAGTGCTGAAGGAGTGCCACACTGTCAGAGGGTCAGTATTGAGGGAGTACCGCACTATCGGAGGGTCAGTACTGAGGGAGCGCCGCACTGTTGGAGGGTCAGTACTGAGGGAGTGCCGCACTGTCGGAGGGTCAGTACTCAGGGAGTGCCGCACTGTCAGAGGGTCAGTACTGAGGGAGTGCCGCACTGTCGGAGGGTCAGTACTGAGGGAGTGCCGCACTGTCGGAGGGTCAGTACTGAGGGAGCTCCGCACTGTCAGAGGGTCAGTGCTGAGGGTATGCTGTACTGTCAGAGGGTCAGTACTGAGGGAGTGCAGCACTGTCAGAGGGTCAGAACTGAGGGAGCGCCGCACTGTCAGAGGGTTAGTGCTAAGGGAATACCGCACTGTCAGAGGGTCAGTACTGAGGGAATGCCGCACTGTCGGAGGGTCAGTACTGAGGGAGTGCCACACTGTAAGAGGGTCAGTACTGAAGGAGTGCCACACTGTCAGAGGGTCAGTGCTGAGGGAGTGCCGCACTGTCGGAGGGTCAGTACTGAGGGAGCGCCGCACTGTCAGAGGGTCAATACTGAGGGAATGCCGCACTGTCGGTGGGTCAGTACTGAGGGAGTGCCGCACTGTCAGAGGGTCAGTGCTGAAGGAGTGCCGCACTGTCGGAGGGTCAGTACTGAGGGAGTACCGCACTGTCGGAGGGTCAGTACTGAGGGAGTGCTGCACTGTCAGAGGGTAAGTGCTGAGGGAGTGCGGCACTGTCAGAGGGTCAGTACTGAGGGAGTGACGCACTGTCGGAGGGTCAGTACTGAGGGAGCTCCGCACTGTCAGAGGGTCAGTACTGAGGGAGTACCGCACTGTCAGAGGGTCAGGACTGAGGGAGTGCCGCATTGTCAGAGGGTCAGTGCTGAGGGTATGCTGTACTGTCAGAGGGTCAGTACTGAGGGAGTGCTGCACTGCCGGAGGGTCAGTACTGAGGGAGCGCCGCACTGTCGGAGGGTCAGTACTGAGGGAGTGCTGTACTGTCGGAGGGTCAGTGCTGACGGAGCTCTGCACTGTCAGAGGGTCAGTACTGAGGGGGTGCCACACTGTCGGAGGGTCAGTACTGAGGGAGTGCCGCACTGTCGGAGGATCAGTACTGAGGTAGCGCCGCACTGTCGGAGGGTCAGTACTTATGGAGTGCCGCACTGTCGGAGGGTCAGTGCTGAGTGAGTGCCGCACTGTCGGAGGGTCAGTACTGAGGGAGTGCTGCAGTGTTGGAGGGTCAGTACTAAGGGTTGGCTGCACTGTTGGAGGGTCAGTACTGGGGGAGTGCCACACTGTCGGAGGGTCAGCACTGAGGGAGCGCCGAACTTTCCTAGGGTCAGTACTGAGGGAGTGCCGCACTGTCGGAGGGTCAGTACTGAGGGAGTGCCGCACTGTTGGAGGGCCAGTACTGAGAGAGTGCCGCACTGTCAGAGGGTCAGTACTGAGGGAGTGCCGCACTGTTGTAGGGTCAGTACTGAGGGAGCGCCGCACTGTCGGAGGGTCAGTACTGAGGGAGCGCCGCACTGTCGGAGGGTCAGTGCTGAGGTAGCGCCGCACTGTCGGAGGGTCAGTACTGATGGAGTGCCGCACTGTCGGAGGGTCAGTGCTGAGTGAGTGCTGCAGTGTCGGAGGGTCAGTACTAAGGGTTGGCTGCACTGTTGGAGGGTCTGTACTGGGGGACTGCCGCACTGTCGGAGGGTCAGCACTGAGGGAGCGCCGAACTTTCCTAGGGTCAGTACTGAGGGAGTGCCGCACTGTTGGAGGGTCAGTACTGAGGGAGTGCCGCACTGTTGGAGGGCCAGTACTGAGAGAGTGCCGCACTGTCAGAGGGTCAGTACTGAGGGAGTGCCGCACTGTTGTAGGGTCAGTACTGAGGGAGCGCCGCACTGTCGGAGGGTCAGTACTGAGGGAGCGCCGCACTGTCGGAGGGTCAGTACTGAGGGAGCGCCGCACTGTCGGAGGGTCAGTACTGAGGGAGCGCCGCACTGTCGGAGGGTCAGTACTGAGGTAGCACTGCACTGTCTGAGGGTCAGTACTGAGGGAGTGCTGCATGTCAGAGGGTTAGTGCTGAGGGAGTGCAGCACTGCCAGAGGGTCAGTGCTGAGGGAGTGCCGCACTGTCATGGGTCAGTACTGAGGGAGCGCCACACTGTCGGAGGGTCAATACTGAGGGAGTGCTGCACTGTCAGAGGGTCAGTGCTGAGGGAGCGCCACACTGTCGGAGGGTCAGTACTGAGGGAGTGCCGCACTGTCGGAGGGTCAGTACTGAGGCAGCGCCGCACTGTCGGAGGGTCAGTACTGAGGGAATGCTGTACTGTCAGAGGGTCAGTGCTGAGGGAGTGCGACACTGTCGGAGGGTCAGTACTGAGGCAGCGCCGCACTGTCGGAGGGTCAGTACTGAGGCAGCGCCGCACTGTCGGAGGGTCAGTGCTGAGGGAGCGCCGCACTGTCGGAGGGTCAGTACTGAGGCAGCGCCGCACTGTCGGAGGGTCAGTGCTGAGGGAGTGCCGCACTGTCGGATGGTCAGTACTGAGGCAGCGCCGCACTGTCGGAGGGTCAGTACTGAGGCAGCGCCGCACTGTCGGAGGGTCAGTACTGAGGGAGTGCTGCACTGTCGGAGGGTCAGTACTGAGGCAGCGCCGCACTGTCGGACGGTCAGTACTGAGGTAGGGCCGCACTGTCGTAGGGTCAGTACTGAGGGAGTGCTGCACTGTCAGAGTTTCAGTCCCGAGCGAGTGCCGCACTGTCGGAGGGTAAGTACTGAGGGAGCGCCGCATTGTCAAAGGGTCAGTACTGAGGGAGTGCCGCACTGTCAGAGGGTCAGTACTGAGGGAGGGCCGCACTGTCGGAGGGTCGGTACTGAGGGAGTGCCGCACTGTCAGAGGGTCAGTACTGAGGGAGGGCCGCACTGTCGTAGGGTCAGTACTGAGGGAGTGCTGCACTGTCAGAGTTTCAGTCCCGAGCGAGTGCCGCACTGTCGGAGGGTAAGTACTGAGGGAGCGCCGCATTGTCAAAGGGTCAGTACTGAGGGAGTGCCGCACTGTCAGAGGGTCAGTACTGAGGGAGGGCCGCACTGTCGGAGGGTCGGTACTGAGGGAGTGCCGCACTGTCAGAGGGTCAGTACTGAGGGAGGGCCGCACTGTCGTAGGGTCAGTACTGAGGGAGCGCCGCACTGTCGGAGGGTCAGGACTGAGGGAGTGCCGCACTGTCGGAGGGTCATTACTGAGGCAGTGCCGCACTGTCGGAGGGTCAGTACTGAGGGAGTGCCGTAATGACGGAGGGTCAGTGCTGAGGGAGGGCTGCACTGTCGGAGGGTCAGTACTGAGGGAGCGCCGCACTGTCGGAGGGTCAGTACTGAGGGAGTGCTGCAGTGTCGGAGGGTCAGTACTAAGGGTGGGCTGCACTGTTGGAGGGTCAGTACTGGGGGAGTGCCGCACTGTCGGAGGGTCAGTACTGAGGGAGCGCCGCACTGTCCTAGGGTCAGTACTGAGGGAGTGCCGCACTGTCGGAGGGTCAGTACTGAGGGAGCGCCGCACTGTCGGAGGGTCAGTACTGAGGGAGCGCCGCACTGTCGGAGGGTCAGTACTGAGGGAGCGCCGCATTGTCGGAGGGTCAGTACTGAGGGAGCGCCGCACTGTCGGAGGGTCAGTGCTGAAGGAGTGCCACACTGTCAGAGGGTCAGTGCTGAGGGAGCGCAGCACTGTCGGAGGGTCAGTGCTGAGGGAATGCCGCACTGTCGGAGGGTCAGTACTGAGGGAGTGCCGCACTGTCAGAGGGTCAGTGCTGAAGGAGTGCCACACTGTCAGAGGGTCAGTATTGAGGGAGTACCGCACTATCGGAGGGTCAGTACTGAGGGAGCGCCGCACTGTTGGAGGGTCAGTACTGAGGGAGTGCCGCACTGTCGGAGGGTCAGTACTCAGGGAGTGCCGCACTGTCAGAGGGTCAGTACTGAGGGAGTGCCGCACTGTCGGAGGGTCAGTACTGAGGGAGTGCCGCACTGTCGGAGGGTCAGTACTGAGGGAGCTCCGCACTGTCAGAGGGTCAGTGCTGAGGGTATGCTGTACTGTCAGAGGGTCAGTACTGAGGGAGTGCAGCACTGTCAGAGGGTCAGAACTGAGGGAGCGCCGCACTGTCAGAGGGTTAGTGCTAAGGGAATACCGCACTGTCAGAGGGTCAGTACTGAGGGAATGCCGCACTGTCGGAGGGTCAGTACTGAGGGAGTGCCACACTGTAAGAGGGTCAGTACTGAAGGAGTGCCACACTGTCAGAGGGTCAGTGCTGAGGGAGTGCCGCACTGTCGGAGGGTCAGTACTGAGGGAGCGCCGCACTGTCAGAGGGTCAATACTGAGGGAATGCCGCACTGTCGGTGGGTCAGTACTGAGGGAGTGCCGCACTGTCAGAGGGTCAGTGCTGAAGGAGTGCCGCACTGTCGGAGGGTCAGTACTGAGGGAGTACCGCACTGTCGGAGGGTCAGTACTGAGGGAGTGCTGCACTGTCAGAGGGTAAGTGCTGAGGGAGTGCGGCACTGTCAGAGGGTCAGTACTGAGGGAGTGACGCACTGTCGGAGGGTCAGTACTGAGGGAGCTCCGCACTGTCAGAGGGTCAGTACTGAGGGAGTACCGCACTGTCAGAGGGTCAGGACTGAGGGAGTGCCGCATTGTCAGAGGGTCAGTGCTGAGGGTATGCTGTACTGTCAGAGGGTCAGTACTGAGGGAGTGCTGCACTGCCGGAGGGTCAGTACTGAGGGAGCGCCGCACTGTCGGAGGGTCAGTACTGAGGGAGTGCTGTACTGTCGGAGGGTCAGTGCTGACGGAGCTCTGCACTGTCAGAGGGTCAGTACTGAGGGGGTGCCACACTGTCGGAGGGTCAGTACTGAGGGAGTGCCGCACTGTCGGAGGATCAGTACTGAGGTAGCGCCGCACTGTCGGAGGGTCAGTACTTATGGAGTGCCGCACTGTCGGAGGGTCAGTGCTGAGTGAGTGCCGCACTGTCGGAGGGTCAGTACTGAGGGAGTGCTGCAGTGTTGGAGGGTCAGTACTAAGGGTTGGCTGCACTGTTGGAGGGTCAGTACTGGGGGAGTGCCACACTGTCGGAGGGTCAGCACTGAGGGAGCGCCGAACTTTCCTAGGGTCAGTACTGAGGGAGTGCCGCACTGTCGGAGGGTCAGTACTGAGGGAGTGCCGCACTGTTGGAGGGCCAGTACTGAGAGAGTGCCGCACTGTCAGAGGGTCAGTACTGAGGGAGTGCCGCACTGTTGTAGGGTCAGTACTGAGGGAGCGCCGCACTGTCGGAGGGTCAGTACTGAGGGAGCGCCGCACTGTCGGAGGGTCAGTGCTGAGGTAGCGCCGCACTGTCGGAGGGTCAGTACTGATGGAGTGCCGCACTGTCGGAGGGTCAGTGCTGAGTGAGTGCTGCAGTGTCGGAGGGTCAGTACTAAGGGTTGGCTGCACTGTTGGAGGGTCAGTACTGGGGGACTGCCGCACTGTCGGAGGGTCAGCACTGAGGGAGCGCCGAACTTTCCTAGGGTCAGTACTGAGGGAGTGCCGCACTGTTGGAGGGTCAGTACTGAGGGAGTGCCGCACTGTTGGAGGGCCAGTACTGAGAGAGTGCCGCACTGTCAGAGGGTCAGTACTGAGGGAGTGCCGCACTGTTGTAGGGTCAGTACTGAGGGAGCGCCGCACTGTCGGAGGGTCAGTACTGAGGGAGCGCCGCACTGTCGGAGGGTCAGTACTGAGGGAGCGCCGCACTGTCGGAGGGTCAGTACTGAGGGAGCGCCGCACTGTCGGAGGGTCAGTACTGAGGTAGCACTGCACTGTCTGAGGGTCAGTACTGAGGGAGTGCTGCATGTCAGAGGGTTAGTGCTGAGGGAGTGCAGCACTGCCAGAGGGTCAGTGCTGAGGGAGTGCCGCACTGTCATGGGTCAGTACTGAGGGAGCGCCACACTGTCGGAGGGTCAATACTGAGGGAGTGCTGCACTGTCAGAGGGTCAGTGCTGAGGGAGCGCCACACTGTCGGAGGGTCAGTACTGAGGGAGTGCCGCACTGTCGGAGGGTCAGTACTGAGGGAGCGCCGCACTGTCGGAGGGTCAGTACTGAGGGAGCGCCGCACTGTCGGAGGGTCAGTACTGAGGGAGCGCCGCACTGTCGGAGGGTCAGTACTGAGGGAGCGCCGCACTGTCGGAGGGTCAGTACTGAGGGAGTGCTGCACTGTCAGAGGGTTAGTGCTGAGGGAGTGCCGCACTGCCAGGGGGTCAGTGCTGAGGGAGTGCCGCACTGTCGGAGGGTCAATACTGAGGGAGTGCCGCACTGTCGGTTGGTCAGTACTGAGGGAATGCTGTACTGTCAGAGGGTCAGTGCTGAGGGAGTGCGACACTGTAGGAGAGTCAGTACTGAGGGAGCGCCGCACTGTCGGAGGGTCAATACTGAGGGAGCGCCGCACTGTCGGAGGGTCAGTACTGAGGCAGCGCCGCACTGTCGGAGGGTCAGTACTGAGGCAGCGCCGCACTGTCGGAGGGTCAGTGCTGAGGGAGCGCCGCACTGTCGGAGGGTCAGTACTGAGGCAGCGCCGCACTGTCGGAGGGTCAGTGCTGAGGGAGTGCCGCACTGTCGGAGGGTCAGTACTGAGGCAGCGCCGCACTGTCGGAGGGTCAGTACTGAGGCAGCGCCGCACTGTCGGAGGGTCAGTACTGAGGGAGTGCTGCACTGTCGGAGGGTCAGTACTGAGGCAGCGCCGCACTGTCGGACGGTCAGTACTGAGGTAGGGCCGCACTGTCGTAGGGTCAGTACTGAGGGAGTGCTGCACTGTCAGAGTTTCAGTCCCGAGCGAGTGCCGCACTGTCGGAGGGTAAGTACTGAGGGAGCGCCGCATTGTCAAAGGGTCAGTACTGAGGGAGTGCCGCACTGTCAGAGGGTCAGTACTGAGGGAGGGCCGCACTGTCGGAGGGTCGGTACTGAGGGAGTGCCGCACTGTCAGAGGGTCAGTACTGAGGGAGGGCCGCACTGTCGTAGGGTCAGTACTGAGGGAGCGCCGCACTGTCGGAGGGTCAGGACTGAGGGAGTGCCGCACTGTCGGAGGGTCATTACTGAGGCAGTGCCGCACTGTCGGAGGGTCAGTACTGAGGGAGTGCCGTAATGACGGAGGGTCAGTGCTGAGGGAGGGCTGCACTGTCGGAGGGTCAGTACTGAGGGAGCGCCGCACTGTCGGAGGGTCAGTACTGAGGGAGTGCTGCAGTGTCGGAGGGTCAGTACTAAGGGTGGGCTGCACTGTTGGAGGGTCAGTACTGGGGGAGTGCCGCACTGTCGGAGGGTCAGTACTGAGGGAGCGCCACACTGTCCTAGGGTCAGTACTGAGGGAGTGCTGCACTGTCGGAGGGTCAGTACTGAGGGAGCGCCGCACTGTTGGAGGGTCAGTGCTGAGGGAGCGCCGCACTGTCGGAGGGTCAGTACTGAGGGAGTGCCGCACTGTCGGAGGGTCAGTACTGAGGGAGCGCCGCACTGTCGGAGGGTCAGTACTGAGGGAGCGCCGCATTGTCGGAGGGTCAGTACTGAGGGAGCGCCGCACTGTCGGAGGGTCAGTACTGAGGTAGCGCCGCACTGTCGGAGGGTCAGTACTGAGGGAGTGCCGCACTGTCGGAGGGTCAGTACTGAGAGAATGCCGCACTGTCGGAGGGTCAGTACTGAGGGAGTGCCGCACTGTCGGAGGGTCAGTACTGAGGGAGCGCCGCACTGTCGGAGGGTCAGTACTGAGGGAGCGCCGCACTGTCGGAGGGTCAGTACTGAGGGAGCGCCGCACTGTCGGAGGGTCAGTACTGAGGTAGCGCCGCACTGTCGGAGGGTCAGTACTGAGGGAGTGCTGCACTGTCAGAGGGTTAGAGCTGAGGGAGTGCCGCACTGCCAGGGGGTCAGTGCTGAGGGAGTGCCGCACTGTCAGAGGGTCAGTACTGAGGGAGCGCCGCACTGTCGGAGGGTCAGTACTGAGGGAGTGCCGCACTGTCGGAGGGTCAGTACTGAGGGAGTGCCACACTGTCATGGGTCAGTACTGAGGGGGCGCCGCACTGTCGGAGGGTCAATACTGAGGGAGCGCCGCACTGTCGGAGGGTCAATACTGAGGGAGTGCCGCACTGTCGGAGGGTCAGTACTGAGGCAGCGCAGCACTGTCGGTTGGTCAGTACTGAGGGAGTACTGCACTGTCGGAGGGTCAGTACTGAGGGAATGCTGTACTGTCAGAGGGTCAGTGCTGAGGGAGTGCTACACTGTCAGAGGGTCAGTACTGAGGGAGTGCCGCACTGTCGAAGGGTCAATACTGAGGCAGCGCCGCACTGTCGGTTGGTCAGTACTGAGGCAGCGCCGCACTGTCGGAGGGTCAGTACTGAGGGAATGCTGTACTGTCAGAGGGTCAGTGCTGAGGGAGTGCTACACTGTCAGAGGGTCAGTACTGAGGGAGTGCAGCACTGTCGGACGATCAGTGCTGAGGGAATGCTGCACTGTCAGAGGGTCAGTGCTGAGGGAGTGCTGCACTGTCAGAGGGTCAGTGCTGAGGGAGTGCGCCACTGTCAGAGGGTCAGGACTGAGGGAGTGCCGCACTGTCGGAGGGTCAGTACTGAGGGAGCTCCGCACTGTCAGAGGGTCAGTACTGAGGGAGTGCCGCACTGTCAGAGGGTCAGGACTGAGGGAGTGCCGCACTGTCAGAGGGTCAGTGCTGAGGGTATGCTGTACTGTCAGAGGGTCAGTACTGAGGGAGTGCTGCACTGCCGGAGGGTCAGTACTGAGAGAGTGCCGCACTGTCGGAGGGTCAGTACTGAGGGAGTGCCGCACTGTCGGAGGGTCAGTACTGAGGGAGCGCCGCACTGTCGGAGGGTCAGTACTGAGGGAGCGCCGCACTGTCGGAGGGTCAGTACTGAGGGAGTGCCGCACTGTCGGAGGGTCAGTACTGAGGGAGCGCCGCACTGTCGGAGGGTCAGTACTGAGGTAGCGCCGCACTGTCGGAGGGTCAGTACTGAGGGAGTGCTGCACCGTCAGAGGGTCAGTGCTGAGTGAGTGCCGCACTGTCGGAGGGTCAGTACTGAGGGAGTGCTGCAGTGTCGGAGGGTCAGTACTAAGGGTGGGCTGCACTGTTGGAGGGTCAGTACTGGGGGAGTGCCGCACTGTCGGAGGGTCAGTACTGAGGGAGTGCCTCACTGTCGGAGGGTCAGTACTGAGGGAGCGCCGCACTGTCGGAGGGTCAGTACTGAGGGAGTGCCGCACTGTCGGAGGGTCAGTACTGAGGGAGCGCCGCACTGTCCTAGGGTCAGTACTGAGGGAGTGCCGCACTGTCGGAGGGTCAGTACTGAGGTAGCGCCGCACTGTCGGAGGGTCAGTACTGAGGGAGTGCCGCACTGTCGGAGGGTCAGTACTGAGGGAGCGCCGCACTGTCGGAGGGTCAGTACTGAGGGAGTGCCGCACTGTCGGAGGGTCAGTACTGAGGGAGCGCCGCACTGTCGGAGGGTCAGTACTGAGGTAGCGCCGCACTGTCGGAGGGTCAGTACTGAGGGAGTGCTGCACTGTCAGAGGGTTAGTGCTGAGGGAGTGCCGCACTGTCATGGGTCAGTACTGAGGGAGCGCCGCACTGTCGGAGGGTCAATACTGAGGGAGTGCTGCACTATCAGAGGGTCAGTGCTGAGGGAGTGCCGCACTGTCAGAGGGTCAGTACTGAGGGAGCGCCGCACTGTCGGAGGGTCAGTACTGAGGTAGCGCCGCACTGTCGGAGGGTCAGTACTGAGGGAGTGCTGCACTGTCAGAGGGTTAGTGCTGAGGGAGTGCCGCACTGTCTGAGGGTCAGTACTGAGGGAGTGCCACACTGTCATGGGTCAGTACTGAGGGAGCGCCGTACTGCCAGGGGGTCAGTGCTGAGGGAATGCCGCACTGTCGGAGGGTCAGTACTGAGGGAGTGCCACACTGTCATGGGTCAGTACTGAGGGAGCGCCGCACTGTCGGAGGGTCAATACTGAGGGAGCGCCGCACTGTCGGAGGGTCAATACTGAGGGAGTGCCGCACTGTCGGAGGGTCAGTACTGAGGGAATGCTGTACTGTCAGAGGGTCAGTGCTGAGGGAGTGCTACACTGTCAGAGGGTCAGTACTGAGGGAGCGCCGCACTGTCGAAGGGTCAATACTGAGGCAGCGCCGCACTGTCGGTTGGTCAGTACTAAGGCAGCGCCGCACTGTCGGAGGGTCAGTACTGAGGGAGTGCTGCACTATCAGAGGGTCAGTGCTGAGGGAGTGCCGCACTGTCAGAGGGTCAGTACTGAGGGAGTGCTGCACTATCAGAGGGTCAGTGCTGAGGGAGTGCCGCACTGTCAGAGGGTCAGTACTGAGGGAGCGCCGCACTGTCGGAGGGTCAGTACTGAGGTAGCGCCGCACTGTCGGAGGGTCAGTACTGAGGGAGTGCTGCACTGTCAGAGGGTTAGTGCTGAGGGAGTGCCGTACTGCCAGGGGGTCAGTGCTGAGGGAATGCCGCACTGTCGGAGGGTCAGTACTGAGGGAGTGCCACACTGTCATGGGTCAGTACTGAGGGAGCGCCGCACTGTCGGAGGGTCAATACTGAGGGAGCGCCGCACTGTCGGAGGGTCAATACTGAGGGAGTGCTGCACTGTCAGAGGGTCAGTGCTGAGGGAGTGCTGCACTGTCAGAGGGTCAGTGCTGAGGGAGTGCTGCACTGTCAGAGGGTCAGTGCTGTGTGTGCTCTGCTTGCTCTATGATAAGTGGCAGGACCCCTTTCCTACCTTCTAACATTTGGGATATTTGAGCCAATATATCAGTGGCTGTGCGAGTCTCAACGCGAAACCCTGAGGCTGTGAAGCTTGTTGTGTTCATGAAAATCCTACTTGGAGATGAAAGGTTGCTCAAACTGCGTGTTCAGATGGACAAAAACACTCTTCATCATGCCTGCATATCTCAGGGGGTTGGGAATGCCTGCTGACTCACTCTGATCGTCACAGGAAAGAGGAAGATAATCATTGTATCGCAACAAGTTATCAAAGTGCCATCTTTGTCTCGCTGTTTTCTCAACCATTAACAATATGTGCTCTCTGGATA
The DNA here is from genome assembly GCF_037043375.1 of Chiloscyllium plagiosum. Classification (NCBI taxonomy): domain Eukaryota; kingdom Metazoa; phylum Chordata; class Chondrichthyes; order Orectolobiformes; family Hemiscylliidae; genus Chiloscyllium; species Chiloscyllium plagiosum. Next base: position 9,422,847 of record NW_028270184.1, on the reverse strand, counting down.
TCTCCAATCAAATCAAGATTGCTTGCATAACTGGTTTAGGAAAAACAGGTTCAAAGCAAATTAGGTCACAACAGAAACAGGCAGAGGCCATTCAGCCTCTCACATTCATCCTGTCACCACTGGCATGACAGAGTGCCGCACCGTCGGAGGGTCAGTGCTGAGGGAGTGCCGCACTGTCGGAGGGTCAGTGCTGAGGGAGCACTGCATTGTCGGAGGGTCAGTACTGAGGGAGTGCCGCACTGTCAGAGGGTCAATGCTGAGGGAGTGCCGCACTGTCGGAGGGTCAGTACTGAGGGAGTGCCGTACTGTCGGAGGGTCAGTGCTGAGGGAGTGCCGCACTGTCGGAGGGTCAGTGCTGAGGGAGTGCCGCACTGTCAGAGGGTCAATGCTGAGGGAGTGCCGCACTGTCAGAGGGTCAGTACTGAGGGAGTGCCGCACAGTGGGAGGGTCAGTACTGAGGGAGTGCTGCACTGTCGGAGGGTCAGTGCTGAGGGAGTGCCGCACTGTCAGAGGGTCAGTACTGAGGGAGTGCTGCACTGTCGAATGGGTCAGTATTGAGGGAGTGCCGCACTGTCGGAGGGTCAGTATTAAGGGAGCGCCGCACTGTCAGAGGGTCAGTACTGAGGGAGCGCCGCACTGTCGGAGGGTCAGTACTGAGGGAGTGCCGCACTGTCAGAGGGTCAGTACTGAGGGAGCGCCGCACTGTCGGAGGGTCAATACTGAGGGAGTGCCGCACTGTTAGAGGGTCAGTACTGAGGGAGTGCTGCACTGTCGGAGGGTCAGGACTGAGGGAGTGCCGCACTGTCGGAGGGTCAGTACTGAGGGAGTGCCGCACTGTCGGAGGGTCAGTACTGAGGGAGTGCCGCACTGTCGGAGGGTCAGTACTGAGGGAGTGCCGCACTCTCAGAGGGTCAGTACTGAGGGAGTGCCGCACTGTCGGAGGGTTTGTCCTGAGGGAGTGCCGCACTGTCAGAGGGTTAGTACTGAGGGAGTGCCGCATTGTCGGAGGGTCAGTACTGAGGGAGTGCCGCACTGTCAGAGGGTCAGTACTGAGGGAGTGCCGCACTGTCGGAGGGTTTGTCCTGAGGGAGTGCCGCACTGGCGGAGGGTCAGTACTGATGGAGTGCCGCACTGTCAGAGGGTCAGTACTGAGGGAGTGCCACCCTGTCGGAGGGTCAGGACTGAGGGAGTGCCACCCTGTCGGAGGGTCAGGACTGAGGGAGTGCCACCCTGTCGGAGGGTCAGTGCTGAGGGAGTGCCGCATTGTCGGAGGGTCAGTACTGAGGGAGTGCCGCACTGTCGGTGGGTCAGTGCTGAGGGAGTGCCTCACTGTCAGAGGGTCAGGACTGAGGGAGTGCCGCACTGTCGGAGGGTCAGTACTGAGGGAGTGCAGCACTGTTGGAGGGTCAGTACTGAGGGAGACCCGCACTGTCGGAGGGTCAGTGCTGAGGGAGTGCCGCACTGTCGGAGGGTCAGTGCTGAGGGAGTGCCGCACTGTCGGAGGGTCAGTGCTGAGGGAGTGCCGCACTGTCGGAGGGTCAGTGCTGAGGGAGCACCGCACTGTCAGAGGGTCCTTCGAGTTCAGGTGCACGGTTCTCTGGAAGTGGAGTCCCAGGTAGACAGGGCAGTGAGGAAGGCTTTTGGTACACTGGCCTTCATCAGTCAGGGCCCTGAGGACAGAAGTTGGGACGTTATGATGCAGTTGTACAGGACGTTGGTGAGGCAGGTCAGGCAGCACTTGGAGTATTGTGTTCGGTTTTGGTCCCCGTGCGATAGGAAGGATGTTATTAAACTGGAAAGAGTGCGGAAGGAATTTACAAGGATGTTGGCAGGACTCAAGGGTCTGAGTTATAGGGAGAGGTTGGACAAGCGAGGGCTGTTTCCTTTAGAGCGTAGGAGACTGAGGGGGGGAGCTTATAGAGGTGTATAAGATCATGAGGGGCATGGACAGGGTGAATGCACTCAGTCTTTTCCCCAGGGTCGGGGAATCGAGGACTAGAGGGCATCAGTTTAAGGTGAGAGGGGGAAAGAATAAAAGGGAATCTGAGGGGTAACGTTTTTACCCAGAGGGGGGTACGCAGATGGAATGAGCTGCCAGAGGAAGTGGTTGAGGCGGGTACATTAACAACATTTAAAAGACATTTGGACAAATCCATGGATAGGAAAGGGTTAGAAGGATATGGGCCAAGTGCAGGGACATGGGGTTAGAGTGGGCGGCCATTTTGGTCGGAGTGGACCAGTTTGGGCTGAAGGGCCTCTCTCCGTGCTGGAGGAGTCTATGACTCTCTGACTCTGTTCAATACACACATAGACTCTCACTGGGTTACAGTCACATACACTGACCCTCATGGGGGACAGCTCACATACACACTGACCCTCACTGGGGTACAGCTCACATACACACACTGACCCTCACTGGGGTACAGCTCACACACACACACTGACCCTCACTGGGAGACAGCTCACACACACACACTGACCCTCACTGGGAGACCGCTTACAGCTCACACACACTTACACTGACTCTCACTGGGGTACAGCTCACACACACACATTGACTCTCACTGGGGTACAGCTCACACACACACACTGACCCTCACTGGGGTACAGCTCACATACACACACTGACCCTCACTGGGAGACCGCTTACAGCTCACACACACTTACACTGACTCTCACTGGGGTACAGCTCTCACACACACATTGACTCTCACTGGGGTACAGCTCACACACACACACTGACCCTCACTGGGGTACAGCTCACACACACACACTGACCCTCACTGGGGTACAGCTCACAGACACACACTGACCCTCACTGGGGTACAGCTCACATACACACACTGACCCTCACTGGGCTACAGCTCACACCCACACACTGACCCTCACTGGGGTACAGCTCACACACACACACACACACTGGCCCTCACTGGTGTACAGCTCACACAGACACACTGACCCTCACTGGGGTACACCTCACATACACACACTGACCCTCACTGGGGTACAGCTCACACACACACACTGACTCTCACAGGGGTACAGCTCACATACATGCATTGACCCTCACAGGGGTACAGCTCACACACACACACTGACCCTCACTGGGGTACAGCTCACACACACACACACACACTGGCCCTCACTGGTGTACAGCTCACACAGACACACTGACCCTCACTGGGGTACAGCTCACATATATACCCACACACACATTGATTATCACTGGTGTATAGCTCCTACACTCTGATTCTCAATAGGGTTCAGCTTCTACACACACTGACATTCACTGTGTGTGGGACTCATGTCCAGGGAGGGTCAGTGTGTGTGACTGTACCCGGGTGAGGGTCAGTGTGTGTGTGGGAGCTGTACCCCAGTGAGGGTCAGTGTGTGTGTGGGAGCTGTACCCCAGTGAGAGTCAGCGTGTGTGTGTGAGCTGTACCCCAGTGAGGGTCAGTGCATGTATGTGAGCTGTACCCCAGTGAAAGTCAGTGTGTGTGTGTGAGCTGGACCCCAGTGCGAGTCAGTGTTTGTATATGAGCTGTATCCCAGTGAGAGTCAGTGTGTGTGTGTGAGCTGTACCCCAGTGAGAGTCAGTGGTGTCTGTGAGCTGTACCCCAGTGAGAGTCAGTGTGTGTATGTGAGCTGCACCCCAGTGAGAGACAGTGTGTGTGTGTGTGTGAGCTGTACCCCAGTGAGGGTCTGTGTGTGTGGGAGCTGTACCCCAGTGTGGATCAGTGTGTGTGTGTGAGCTGTACCCCAGTGAGGGTCAGTGTGTGTGTGGGAGCTGTACCCCAGTGAGGGTCAGTGTGTGTGTGTGAGCTGTACCCCAGTGAGAGTCAGTATGTGTGTGTGAGCTGTACCCCAGTGAGGGTCAGTGTGTGTGTGTGAGCAGTACCCCAGTGAGGGTCAGAGTGTGTGTGAGCTGTACCCCAGTGAGGGTCAGTGTGTGTGTGTGAGCTGTACCCCAGTGAGGGTCAGTGTGTGTGTGGGAGCTGTACCCCAGTGAGGGTCAGTGTGTGTGTGTGAGCTGTACCCCAGTGAGAGTCAGTGTGTGTGTGTGAGCTGTACCCCAGTGAGGGTCAGTGTGTGTGTGTGTCTGTGAGCTGTACCCCAGTGAGAGTCAGTTTGTGTGTGTGAGCTGTACCCCAGTGAGGGTCAGTCTGTGTGTGTGTCTGTGAGCTGTACCCCAGTGAGGGTCAGTGTGTGTGTGGGAGCTGTACCCCAGTGAGGGTCAGTGTGTGTGTGTGGGAGCTGTACCCCAGTGAGGCTCAGTGTGTGTGTGTCGGACTGTACCCCATTGAGTGTCGGTGGGTATGTGTGGGAGCCGAACCCCAGTGAGAGTCAGTGTGTATGCGTGAGCTGTACCCCAGTGAGGGTCAGTGTGTGTCTGTGAGCTGTACCCCAGTGAGGGTCAGTCTGTGTGTTGGAGCCGTACCCCAGTGAGGGTCAGTGTGTGTGGGGGCGCTGTACCCCAGTGAGGGTCAGTGTGTGTGTGTGAGCTGTACCCCAGTGAGAGTCAGTGTGTATGCGTGAGCTGTACCCCAGTGAGGGTCAGTGTGTGTCTGTGAGCTGTACCCCAGTGAGGGTCAGTCTGTGTGTTGGAGCCGTACCCCAGTGAGGGTCAGTGTGTGTGGGGGCGCTGTACCCCAGTGAGGGTCAGTGTGTGTGTGTGAGCTGTACCCCAGTGAGAGTCAGTGTGTATGCGTGAGCTGTACCCCAGTGAGGGTCAGTGTGTGTCTGTGAGCTGTACCCCAGTGAGGGTCAGTCTGTGTGTTGGAGCCGTACCCCAGTGAGGGTCAGTGTGTGTGGGGGCGCTGTACCCCAGTGAGGGTCAGTGTGTGTGTGTGTGCTGTACCCCAGTGGGAGTCAGTACATGTATGTGAGCTGTACCCCAGTGAGGGTCAGTGTGTGTGTGTGAGCTGTACCCCAGTGAGAGTCAGTGTGTGTGTGTGAGCTGTAACCCAGTGAGGGTCAGTGCATGTATGTGAGCTGTACCCCAGTGTGAGTCAGTGTGTGTCTGTGAGCTGTACCCCAGTGAGGGTCAGTGTGTGTGTGTGAGCTGTACCCCAGTGAGGGTCAGTGTGTGAGTGTGAGCTGTACCCCAGTGAGAGTCAGTGCGTGTGTGTGAGCTGTACCCCAGTGAGAGTCAGTGTGTGTGTGTGAGCTGTCTCCCAGTGAGGGTCAGTGTGTGTGTGTGAGCTGTACCCCAGTGAGAGTCAGTGTGTGTGTGTGTGAGCTGTCTCCCAGTGAGGGTCAGTGTGTGTGTGTGAGCTGTCTCCCAGTGAGGGTCAGTGTGTGTGTGAGAGCTGTACCCCAGTGACAGTCAATGTGTGTGTGTGAGCTGTCTCCCAGTGAGGGTCAGTGTGTGTGTGTGAGCTGTCTCCCAGTGAGGGTCAGTGTGTGTGTGTGAGCTGTCTCCCAGTGAGGGTCAGTGTGTGTGTGAGAGCTGTACCCCAGTGACAGCCAATGTGTGCGTGTGAGCTGTCTCCCAGTGAGGGTCAGTGTATGTGTGGGAGCTGTACCCCAGTGAGAGTCAGTGTGTGTGTGTGAGCTGTACCCCAGTGAGGGTCAGTGTGTGTGTGTGAGCTGTACGCCAGTGAGGGTCAGTGTGTGTGTGTGGGTGCTGTACCCAGTGAGGGTCAGTGTGTGTGTGGGAGCTGTCTCCCAGTGAGGGTCAGTGTGTGTGTGGGAGCTGTACCCCAGTGATAGTCAGTGTGTGTCTGTGAGCTGTACCCCAGTGAGGGTCAGTGTGTGTGCGCGAGAGCTCTACCCCAGTGAGGGTCAGTGTGCGTGTGGGAGCTGTACCCCAGTGAGAGTCAGTGTGTGTGTGGGAGCTGTACCCCAGTGAGGGTCAGTGTGTGTGTGGGAGCTGTACCCCAGTGTGAGTCAATGTGTGTGTGTGAGCTGTACCCCAGTGAGAGTCAGTGTGTGTGTGGGAGCTGTACCCCAGTGAGGGTCAGTGTGTGTGTGGGAGCTGTACCCCAGTGAGAGTCAGTGTGTGTGTGGGAGCTGTACCCCAGTGAGGGTCAGTGTGTGTGTGGGAGCTGTACCCCAGTGAGAGTCAGTGTGTGTGTGGGAGCTGTACCCCAGTGAGGGTCAGTGTGTGTGTGGGAGCTGTACCCCAGTGTGAGTCAGTGTGTGTGTGGGAGCTGTACCCCAGTGAGGGTCAGTGTGTGTGTGGGAGCTGTACCCCAGTGAGAGTCAGTGTGTGTGTGGGAGCTGTACCCCAGTGAGGGTCAGTGTGTGTGTGGGAGCTGTACCCCAGTGTGAGTCAATGTGTGTGTGTGAGCTGTACCCCAGTGAGAGTCAGTGTGTGTGTGGGAGCTGTACCCCAGTGAGAGTCAGTGTGTGTCTGTGAGCTGTACCCCAGTGAGGGTCAGTGTGTGTGTGGGAGCTGTACTCCAGTGAGGGTCAGTGTGTGTGTGTGAGCTGTACCCCAGTGAGCGTTAGTGTGTATGTGGGAGCTGGACCCCAGTGAGGGTCAGTGTGTGTGTGGGAGCTGTACCCCAGTGAGAGTCAGTGGTGTCTGTGAGCTGTACCCCAGTGAGAGTCAGTGTGTGTATGTGAGCTGTACCCCAGTGAGAGTCAGTGTGTGTCTGTGAGCTGTACCCCAGTGAGGGTCAGTGCATGTATGTGAGCTGTACTCCAGTGAAAGTCAGTGTGTGTGTGTGAGCTGTACCCCAGTGAGAGTCAGTGTGTGTATGTGAGCTGTATCCCAGTGAGAGTCAGTGTGTGTGTGTGAGCTGTACCCCAGTGAGAGTCAGTGGTGTCTGTGAGCTGTACCCCAGTGAGAGTCAGTGTGTGTGTGTGAGCTGTACCCCAGTGAGAGTCAGTGTGTGTGTGTGTGTGTGTGTGAGCTGTACCCCAGTGAGAGTCAGTGTGTGTGTGTGAGCTGTATCCCAGTGAGAGTCAGTGTGTGTGTGTGAGCTGTACCCCAGTGAGGGTCAGTGTGTTTGTGGGAGCTGTACCCCAGTGAGGGTCAGGGTGTGTATGTGAGCTATATCCCAGTGAGAGTCAGTTTGTTTGAGGGAGCTGTACCCCAGTGAGTTTGAGTGTGTGTGTTTTGGAGCTGTACCCCAGTGAGGATCAGTGTGTCGGAGCAGTACCCCAGTGAGGGTCAATGTGTGTGTGTGAGCTGTATCCCAGTGAGAGTCAGTGTGTGTCTGTGAGCTGTACCCCAGTGAGGGTCAGTGTGAGTGTGGGAGCTGTCTCCCAGTGAAAGTCAGTGTGTGTGTGGGAGCTGTACCCCGGTGAGAGTCAGTTTGTGTGAGGGAGCTGTACCCCAGTGAGTTTGAGTGTGTGTGTTTTGAAGCTGTACCCCAGTGAGGGTCAGTGTGTCGGTGCTGTATCCCAGTGAGGGTCAGTGTGTGTGTGTGAGCTGTATCCCAGTGAGAGCCAGTGTGAGTGTGGGAGCTGTCTCCCAGTGAGGGTCAGTGTGTGTGTGGGAGCTGTACCCCAGTGAGAGTCAGTGTGTGTGTGTATGTGGGAGCTGTACCCCAGTGAGGGTCAGTGTGTGTGTGTGAGCTGTACCCCAGTGAGGGTCAGTGTGTGTGTGTGAGCTGTACCCCAGTGAGGGTCAGTGTGTGTATGTGAGCTGTACCCCTGTGAGGGTCAGTGTGTGTGTGGGAGCTGTACCCCAGTGAGGGTCAGTGTGTGTGTGTGAGCTGTACCCCAGTGAGGGTCAGTGTGTGTGTGTGTGAGCTGTACCCCAGTGAGGGTCAGTGTGTGTGTGTGGGAGCTGTACCCCAGTGAGGGTCAGTGTGTGTGTGTGAGCTGTACCCCAGTGAGAGTTAGTGTGTGTGTGTGAGCTGTACCCCAGTGAGGGTCAGTGTGTGTGTGTGTGTGTGTGTGAGCTGTACCCCAGTGAGGGTCAGTGTGTGTGTGTGGGAGCTGTACCCCAGTGAGGGTCAGTGTGTGTGTGTGAGCTGTACCCCAGTGAGAGTTAGTGTGTGTGTGTGAGCTGTACCCCAGTGAGGGTCAGTGTGTGTGTGTGAGCTGTACCCCAGTGAGAGTTAGTGTGTGTGTGGGAGCTGTACCCCAGTGAGGGTCAGTGTGTGGGAGCTGTACCCCAGTGAGGGTCAGTGTGTGGGAGCTGTACCCCAGTGAGGGTCAGTGTGTGGGAGCTGTACCCCAGTGAGGGTCAGTGTGTTTGTGGGAGCTGTACCCCAGTGAGTTTGTGTGTGTGTGTTGGAGCTGTACCCCGATGAGGGTCAGTGTGTGTGTGTGAGCTGTACCCCAGTGAGAGTCAGTGTGTTTGTGGGAGCTGTACCCCAGTGAGGGTCAGTGTGTGTGTGTGAGCTGTCTCCCAGTGAGGGTCAGTGTGTGTGTGTGAGCTGTACCCCAGTGAGAGTCAGTGTGTGTGTGTGTGAGCTGTCTCCCAGTGAGGGTCAGTGTGTGTGTGTGAGCTGTCTCCCAGTGAGGGTCAGTGTGTGTGTGAGAGCTGTACCCCAGTGACAGTCAATGTGTGTGTGTGAGCTGTCTCCCAGTGAGGGTCAGTGTGTGTGTGTGTGAGCTGTCTCCCAGTGAGGGTCAGTGTGTGTGTGTGAGCTGTCTCCCAGTGAGGGTCAGTGTGTGTGTGAGAGCTGTACCCCAGTGACAGCCAATGTGTGCGTGTGAGCTGTCTCCCAGTGAGGGTCAGTGTATGTGTGGGAGCTGTACCCCAGTGAGAGTCAGTGTGTGTGTGTGAGCTGTACCCCAGTGAGGGTCAGTGTGTGTGTGTGAGCTGTACGCCAGTGAGGGTCAGTGTGTGTGTGTGGGTGCTGTACCCAGTGAGGGTCAGTGTGTGTGTGGGAGCTGTCTCCCAGTGAGGGTCAGTGTGTGTGTGGGAGCTGTACCCCAGTGATAGTCAGTGTGTGTCTGTGAGCTGTACCCCAGTGAGGGTCAGTGTGTGTGTGCGAGAGCTCTACCCCAGTGAGGGTCAGTGTGCGTGTGGGAGCTGTACCCCAGTGAGAGTCAGTGTGTGTGTGGGAGCTGTACCCCAGTGAGGGTCAGTGTGTGTGTGGGAGCTGTACCCCAGTGTGAGTCAATGTGTGTGTGTGAGCTGTACCCCAGTGAGAGTCAGTGTGTGTGTGGGAGCTGTACCCCAGTGAGGGTCAGTGTGTGTGTGGGAGCTGTACCCCAGTGAGAGTCAGTGTGTGTGTGGGAGCTGTACCCCAGTGAGGGTCAGTGTGTGTGTGGGAGCTGTACCCCAGTGAGAGTCAGTGTGTGTGTGGGAGCTGTACCCCAGTGAGGGTCAGTGTGTGTGTGGGAGCTGTACCCCAGTGTGAGTCAGTGTGTGTGTGGGAGCTGTACCCCAGTGAGGGTCAGTGTGTGTGTGGGAGCTGTACCCCAGTGAGAGTCAGTGTGTGTGTGGGAGCTGTACCCCAGTGAGGGTCAGTGTGTGTGTGGGAGCTGTACCCCAGTGTGAGTCAATGTGTGTGTGTGAGCTGTACCCCAGTGAGAGTCAGTGTGTGTGTGGGAGCTGTACCCCAGTGAGAGTCAGTGTGTGTCTGTGAGCTGTACCCCAGTGAGGGTCAGTGTGTGTGTGGGAGCTGTACTCCAGTGAGGGTCAGTGTGTGTGTGTGAGCTGTACCCCAGTGAGCGTTAGTGTGTATGTGGGAGCTGGACCCCAGTGAGGGTCAGTGTGTGTGTGGGAGCTGTACCCCAGTGAGAGTCAGTGGTGTCTGTGAGCTGTACCCCAGTGAGAGTCAGTGTGTGTATGTGAGCTGTACCCCAGTGAGAGTCAGTGTGTGTCTGTGAGCTGTACCCCAGTGAGGGTCAGTGCATGTATGTGAGCTGTACTCCAGTGAAAGTCAGTGTGTGTGTGTGAGCTGTACCCCAGTGAGAGTCAGTGTGTGTATGTGAGCTGTATCCCAGTGAGAGTCAGTGTGTGTGTGTGAGCTGTACCCCAGTGAGAGTCAGTGGTGTCTGTGAGCTGTACCCCAGTGAGAGTCAGTGTGTGTGTGTGAGCTGTACCCCAGTGAGAGTCAGTGTGTGTGTGTGTGTGTGTGTGAGCTGTACCCCAGTGAGAGTCAGTGTGTGTGTGTGAGCTGTATCCCAGTGAGAGTCAGTGTGTGTGTGTGAGCTGTACCCCAGTGAGGGTCAGTGTGTTTGTGGGAGCTGTACCCCAGTGAGGGTCAGGGTGTGTATGTGAGCTATATCCCAGTGAGAGTCAGTTTGTTTGAGGGAGCTGTACCCCAGTGAGTTTGAGTGTGTGTGTTTTGGAGCTGTACCCCAGTGAGGATCAGTGTGTCGGAGCAGTACCCCAGTGAGGGTCAATGTGTGTGTGTGAGCTGTATCCCAGTGAGAGTCAGTGTGTGTCTGTGAGCTGTACCCCAGTGAGGGTCAGTGTGAGTGTGGGAGCTGTCTCCCAGTGAAAGTCAGTGTGTGTGTGGGAGCTGTACCCCGGTGAGAGTCAGTTTGTGTGAGGGAGCTGTACCCCAGTGAGTTTGAGTGTGTGTGTTTTGAAGCTGTACCCCAGTGAGGGTCAGTGTGTCGGTGCTGTATCCCAGTGAGGGTCAGTGTGTGTGTGTGAGCTGTATCCCAGTGAGAGCCAGTGTGAGTGTGGGAGCTGTCTCCCAGTGAGGGTCAGTGTGTGTGTGGGAGCTGTACCCCAGTGAGAGTCAGTGTGTGTGTGTATGTGGGAGCTGTACCCCAGTGAGGGTCAGTGTGTGTGTGTGAGCTGTACCCCAGTGAGGGTCAGTGTGTGTGTGTGAGCTGTACCCCAGTGAGGGTCAGTGTGTGTATGTGAGCTGTACCCCTGTGAGGGTCAGTGTGTGTGTGGGAGCTGTACCCCAGTGAGGGTCAGTGTGTGTGTGTGAGCTGTACCCCAGTGAGGGTCAGTGTGTGTGTGTGTGAGCTGTACCCCAGTGAGGGTCAGTGTGTGTGTGTGGGAGCTGTACCCCAGTGAGGGTCAGTGTGTGTGTGTGAGCTGTACCCCAGTGAGAGTTAGTGTGTGTGTGTGAGCTGTACCCCAGTGAGGGTCAGTGTGTGTGTGTGTGTGTGTGTGAGCTGTACCCCAGTGAGGGTCAGTGTGTGTGTGTGGGAGCTGTACCCCAGTGAGGGTCAGTGTGTGTGTGTGAGCTGTACCCCAGTGAGAGTTAGTGTGTGTGTGTGAGCTGTACCCCAGTGAGGGTCAGTGTGTGTGTGTGTGTGTGTGTGAGCTGTACCCCAGTGAGAGTTAGTGTGTGTGTGGGAGCTGTACCCCAGTGAGGGTCAGTGTGTGGGAGCTGTACCCCAGTGAGGGTCAGTGTGTGGGAGCTGTACCCCAGTGAGGGTCAGTGTGTGGGAGCTGTACCCCAGTGAGGGTCAGTGTGTTTGTGGGAGCTGTACCCCAGTGAGTTTGTGTGTGTGTGTTGGAGCTGTACCCCGATGAGGGTCAGTGTGTGTGTGTGAGCTGTACCCCAGTGAGAGTCAGTGTGTTTGTGGGAGCTGTACCCCAGTGAGGGTCAGTGTGTGTCTGTCAGCTGTACCCCAGTGAGAGTCAGTGTGTGTGTGTGAGCTGTACCCCAGTGAGGGTCAGTCTGTGTGTGTGAGCTGTACCCCAGTGAGGGTCAGTGTGTGTATGTGAGCTGTACCCCAGTGAGAGTCAGTGTGTGTGTGTGTGTGAGCTGTACCCCAGTGAGGGTCAGTGTGTGTGTGTGAGCTGTACCCCAGTGAGGGTCAGTGTGTGTGTGTGAGCTGTACCCCAGTGAGGGTCAGTGTGTGTGTGTGAGCTGTACCCCAGTGAGGGTCAGTGTGCGTGTGTGAGCTGTACCCCAGTGAGGGTCAGTGTGTGTATGTGAGTTGTACCCCAGTGAGGGTCAGTGTGTGTATGTGAGTTGTACCCCAGTGTGAGTCAGTGTGTGTGTGTGAGAGCTGTACCCCAGTGAGGGTCAGTGTGTGTGTGGGTGCTGTACCCCAGTGAGTTTGAGTGTGTGTTTTGGAGCTGTACCCCAGTGAGGGTCAGTGTGTGTGAGCAGTACCCCAGTGAGCTTCAGAGTGTGTGTTAGAGCTGTACACCAGTGAGGGTCAGTGTGTGTGTTGGAGCTGTACCCCAGTGAGGGTCAGTGAGTGTGTGAGCTGTACCCCAGTGAGGGTCAGTGTTTGTCTGTGAGCTGCACCCCAGTGAGAGTCAGTGTGTGTGAGTGTGAGCTGTACCCCAGTGAGAGTCAGTGTGTGTGTGTATGTGAGCTGTACCCCAGTGAGGGTCAGTGTGTGTGTGAGAGTTGTACCCCAGTGAGAGTCAGTGTGTGTATATGGGAGCTGTACACCAGTGAGGGTCAGTGTGGGTATGTGTGAGCTGTACCCCAGTGAGAGTCAGTGTGTGTATGTGGGAGCTGTACCCCAGTGATGGTCAGTGTGTTTGTGGGAGCTGTACCCCAGTGAGTTTGTGTGTGTGTGTTGGAGCTGTACCCCAGTGAGAGTCAGTGTGTGTGTGAGCTGTACCCCAGTGAGCTTCAGTGTGTGTGTGAGCTGTACCCCAGTGAGGGTCAGTGTGTGTGTGAGAGCTGTACCCCAGTGAGGGTCTGTCTGTGTGTGTGAGCTGTACCCCAGTGAGGGTCAGTGTGTGTATGTGAGCTGTACCCCAGTGAGAGTAGGTGTGTGTATGTGGGAGCTGTACCCCAGTGAGAGTCAGTGTGTGTATGTGTGAGCTGTACCCCAGTGAGGGTCAGTGTGTGTATGTGGGAGCTGTACCCCAGTGAGGATCAGTGTGTGTGTGTGAGCTGTACCCCAGTGAGGGTCAGTGTGTGTGTGGGAGCTGTACCCCAGTGAGGGTCAGTGTGTGTGTGTGAGCTGTACCCCAGTGAGGGTCAGTGTGTGTGTGTGAGCTGTACTCCAGTGAGGGTCAGTGTGTGTGTGTGAGCTGTACCCCAGTGAGGGTCAGTCTGTGTGTGTGAGCTGTACCCCAGTGAGGGTCAGTGTGCGTTTGTGAGCTGTACCCCAGTGAGGGTCAGTGTGTGTATGTGAGTTGTACCCCAGTGAGGGTCAGTGTGTGTGTGGGAGCTGTACCCCAGTGAGGGTCAGTGTGTGTGTGAGAGCTGTACCCCAGTGTGAGTTAGTGTGTGTGTGTGAGAGCTGTACCCCAGTGAGGGTCAGTGTGTGTGTGGTTGCTGTACCCCAGTGAGTTTGAGTGTGTATTTTGGAGCTGTACCCCAGTGAGGGTCAGTGTGTTTGTGGGAGCTGTACCCCAGTGAGTTTGTGTGTGTGTGTTGGAGCTGTACCCCAGTGAGGGTCAGTGTGTGTGTGTGAGCTGTACCCCAGTGAGGGTCAGTGTGTGTCTGTGAGCTGCACCCCAGTGAGAGTCAGTGTGTGTGAGTGTGAGCTGTACCCCAGTGAGCGTCAGTGTGTGTGTGTATGTGAGCTGTACCCCAGTGAGGGTCAGTGTGTGTGTGAGAGCTGTACCCCAGTGAGAGTCAGTGTATGTATATGGGAGCTGTACCCCAGTGAGGGTCAGTGTGTTGTGGGAGCTGTACCCCAGTGAGTTTGTGTGTGTGTGTTGGAGCTGTACTCCAGTGAGAGTCAGTGTGTGTGTGTGTGAGCTGTACCCCAGTGAGGGTTAGTGTGTGTATGTGAGCTGTACCCCAGTGAGAGCCAGTGTGTATATATGGGAGTTGTACCCCAGTGAGAGTCAGTGTGTGTATGTGGGAGCTGTACCCCAGTGAGAGTCAGTGTGTGTATGTGGGAGCTGTACCCCAGTGAGAGTCAGTGTGTGTATGTGAGCTGTACCCCAGTGAGGGTCAGTGTGTGTATGTGAGCTGTACCCCAGTGAGGGTCAGTGTGTGTGTGTGAGCTGTACCCCAGTGAGAGTCAGTGTGTGTGTGTGAGCTGTACCCCAGTGAGAGTCAGTGTGTGTGTGTGAGCTGTACCCCAGTGAGGATCAGTGTGTGTGTCTGAGCTGTATCCCAGTGAGGGTCAGTGTGTGTGTGTGAGCTGTACCCCAGTGAGGATCAGTGTGTGTGTCTGAGCTGTACCCCAGTGAGAGTCAGTGTGGGTGTGTGTGTGAGCTTGACCCCAGTGAGAGTCAGTGTGTGTGTGTGTGTGAGCTGTATCCCAGTGTGGGTCAGTGTGTGTGTGTGAGCTGTACCCCAGTGAGAGTCAGTGTGTGTTTGTGAGCTGTATCCCAGTGTGGGTCAGTGTATGTGTGTGAGCTGTACCCCAGTGACGGTCAGTGTGTGTGTGTGGGAGCTGTACCCCAGTGAGGGTCAGTGTGTGTGTGTGAGCTGTCTCCCAGTGAGAGTCAGTGTGTGTGTGTGAGCTGTACACCAGTGAGGGTCAGTGTGTGTGTGAGAGCTGTATCCCAGTGACGGTCAGTGTGTGTGTGTGAGCTGTACCCCAGTGAGGGTCAGTGTGTGTATGTGAGCTGTACCCCAGTGAGGGTCAGTTTGTGTGTGTGGGAGCTGTACCCCAGTGAGGGTCAGTGTGTGTGTGAGAGCTGTACCCCAGTGAGGGTCAGTGTGTGTGTGAGAGCTGTACCCCAGTGAGGGTCAGTGTGTGTGAGCTGTACCCCAGTGAGGGTCAGTGTGTGTGTGAGAGCTGTACCCCAGTGAGGGTCAGTGTGTGGGAGCTGTACCCCAGTGAGAGAGTCAGTGTGTTTGTGGGAGCTGTACCCCAGTGAGAATCAGTGTGTGTGTGGGAGCTGTACCCCAGTGGGGTATATCAGAGAGTGTTACAGAGAGGGGTATGGTGTATATCAGAGAGTGTTACAGTGAGGGGTTTGGGCTCTATCAGAGAGTGTTACAGTGAGAGGTGTGGGGTATATCAGAGAGTGTTACAGTGAGGGCTGTGGGGTATATCAGAGAGTGTTACGGTGAGGGGTATGGGGTATATCAGAGACTGTTACAGTGAAGGGTGTGGGGTATATCTGAGAGTGTTACAGTGAGGGGTGTGGGGTATATCAGAGAGTGTTACAGTGAGGGGTGTGGGGTATATCAGAGAGTGTTACGGTGAGGGGTGTGGGGTGTATCAGAGAGTGTTACAGTGAGGGGTGTGGGGTATATCAGAGAGTGTTACAGTGAGGGGTATGGGGTATATCAGAGAGTGTTACAGTGAGGGGTGTGGGGTATATCAGAGAGTGTTACAGTGAGGGGTGTGGGGTATATCAGGGAGTATTACAGTGAGGGGTGTGGGGTATATCAGAGAGTGTTACAGTGAGGTGTGTGGTGTATATCAGAGAGTGTTACAGTGAGGGGTGTGGGGTATATCAGAGATTGTTACAGTGAGGGGTGTGGGGTATGTCTGAGAGTGTTACTGTGAGGGCTGTGGGGTATATCAGAGAGTATTACAGTGAGGGGTGTGGGGTATATCAGAGAGTGTTACAGTGAGGGGTGTGTGATATATCAGAGAGTGTTACAGTGTGGGGTGTGGGTTATATCAGGGAGTGTTACAATGAGGGGTGTGGGGTATATCAGAGAGTGTTACAGTGAGGGGTGTGGGGTATGTCTGAGAGTGTTACAGTGAGGGGTGTGGGGTATATCAGAGAGTGTTACAGTGAGGGGTGTGGAGTATATCAGAGAGTGTTACAGTGAGGGGTGTGGGGTATGTCTGAGAGTGTTACTGTGAGGGGTGTGGGGTATATCAGAGAGTATTACAGTGAGGGGTGTGAGGTATATCAGAGAGTGTTACAGTGAGGGGTGTGGGGTATATCAGAGAGTGTTACAGTGAGGGGTGTGGGGTATATCAGAGAGTGTTACATTGAGGGGTGTGGGTTATATCGGAGAGTGTTAAAGTGAGGGGTGTGGGGTGATTCGGAGAGTATTACAGTGTGGGGTGTGGGGTATATCGGAGAGTATTACAGTGAGGGGTGTGGGGTATATCAGAGAGTGTTACAGTGAGGGGTGTGGGGTATATCAGTGAGTGTTACAGTGAGGGGTGTGGGGTATATCAGAGAGTGTTACAGTGAGGGGTGTGGGGTATATCAGAGAGTGTTACAGTGAGGGGTGTGGGGTATATCAGAGAGTGTTACATTGAGGGGTGTGGGTTATATCGGAGAGTGTTAAAGTGAGGGGTGTGGGGTGATTCGGAGAGTATTACAGTGAGGGGTGTGGGGTATATCAGAGAGTATTACAGTGAGGGGTGTGAGGTATATCAGAGAGTGTTACAGTGAGGGGTGTGGGGTATATCAGAGAGTGTTACAGTGAGGGGTGTGGGGTATATCAGAGAGTGTTACATTGAGGGGTGTGGGTTATATCGGAGAGTGTTAAAGTGAGGGGTGTGGGGTGATTCGGAGAGTATTACAGTGTGGGGTGTGGGGTATATCGGAGAGTATTACAGTGAGGGGTGTGGGGTATATCAGAGAGTGTTACAGTGAGGGGTGTGGGGTATATCAGTGAGTGTTACAGTGAGGGGTGTGGGGTATATCAGAGAGTGTTACAGTGAGGGGTGTGGGGTATATCAGGGAGTGTTACAGTGAGGGGTGTGGGGTATATCAGAGAGTGTTACAGTGAGGGGTGTGGGGTATATCGGGGAGTGTTACAGTGAGGGGTGTGGGGTATATCAGAGTGTGTTACAGTGAGGGGTGTGGGGTATATCAGAGAGTGTTACAGTGAGGGGTACTACCTCAGTACTGACCCTCTAGTTTACCCAGCGTTTAGCCAAATCCATATGTCTGTGTGCCAGCCCTCTGCTTGCTGACCTTTGCGAATTGCCTTACCATCAGTCAGTGCCCAGTACTGAAGTGAAGGAGGATGACTGTGGACTTGTCTATGATGAGGGAGAGCATTCGAGGCCGTGAAGGGATTATCTCCAATGGGCAGAGCGCGGTCGTTGCAATTTACTGTGGACAGCTCTTTGGGAGCAACCGGCCAGGGGAGTACTGAATGAGTGGCAGGACAGAGGAAGCTCAGTGGAACAGAGAGATGCTTGGCACTGGCCCACGGGTCTCTGAAGGCAGAAGCGCCCATTACTCAGGTAGTTCCAAAGGCTTACAAGAGTTTATCAGGTCACGGCAAAGGGTAGTGAAGAAGTTGTTTGGCACATCTGCTTATATTGGTCAGAGCATTGAGTAGAGGGGTTGGGAGGTCACATTGCAGCTGTACAGGACCTTGGTGAGGACACCTTCAGAATACTGCGTTCAATTCTGTTTGCACTTCTACAGCAAGGATGGTGCTACTCCTGAAGGGGGTCACAAAAGATGAACCAGGATGTTGCTGGGGTTGGGCTGTTTCAGCTATAGAGAGGGGCTGAATACATTGGGACTATTTTTCCCTGGAGTGTCGGAGGCTGAGGGGTGACCTTATAGAAGTTGCTAAAAACCATGAGGGGCACGAATAGGGTGAATAGGCAATGTCTTCTTCCTGGGGTGGGGGAGTCCAGAACTAGAGGGGCATAGGTTTAGGGTGAGAGGAGAAAGATATAAAAGAGATCTAAGGGGCAACTTTTTCACACAGAGGGTGGTGTGTGTATGGAATGAGCTGCCAGAGGAAGTGGTGGAGGCTGGTACAATGACAACATTTAAAAGGCATCTGGATGGGGACATGAATAGGAAGGATTTGGAGGGATTTGGACCAAGTGCTGGGAAATGGGACTAGATTAGGTTGGGATATCTGGTCGGCATGGACGAGTTGGGCCGAAGGGTCTGTTTCTGTGAAGTACATCTCTATGACTCTGTGATTCTCAGTCAGAACAGGGTCTCATGCGGTCTGCGGTCAGACTCTGAACTGGTCAGAGTCTTGCTCCAGCTGCTGGGAAATGTGTTGGTGTCCAATGCTGTGCAGCTATTAATGACTGGGTTACTTGAGACACCATTCATGAACGGCATGATGGCACATTTTTGGCAGAAATGATCATGGGCCTGATATAGCGCCAACTGATCTAACACATCACGGGCAGCGCCAGGTGTCACAGCACCAGCGCACATCAGCTGGTAACCGAGGCCAGGAACAACAGTGCATACTGTAACACTCCCTGATATACCCCACACCCCTCACTGATATACCCCACACCCCTCACTGATATACCCCACACCCCTCACTGTAACACTCCCTGATATACCCCACACCCCTCACTGATATACCCCACACCCCTCACTGATATACCCCACACCCCTCACTGATATACCCCACACCCCTCACTGTAACACTCTCTGATATACCCCACACCCCTCACTGTAACACTCTCTGATATATCTCACACCTCTCACTGTAACACTCTCTGATATACCCCACACCTCACACTGTAACACTCCCTGATATACCCCACACCCCTCACTGATATACCCCACACCCCTCACTGATATACCCCACACCCCTCACTGTAACACTCTCTGATATATCTCACACCTCTCACTGTAACACTCTCTGATATACCCCACACCTCACACTGTAACACTCCCTGATATACCCCACACCCCTCACTGATATACCCCACACCCCTCACTGATATACCCCACACCCCTCACTGTAACACTCTCTGATATACCCCACACCCCTCACTGATATACCCCACACCCCTCACTGATATACCCCACACCCCTCACTGTAACACTCTCTGATATACCCCACACCCCTCACTGTAACATTCTGTGATATATCTCACACCCCTCACTGTAACACTCTCTGATATACCCCACACCCCACACTGTAACACTCTCTGATATACCCCACACCCCTTACTGTAACACTCCCCGATATACCCCACACCCCTCACTGTAACACTCTCTGATATACCCCACACCCCTCACTGTAACACACTCTGATATACCCCACACCCCACACTGTAACACTCTCCGATATACCCCACACCCCTCACTGTAACACTCTCTGAGAAACCCCACACCCCACACTGTAACATTCTCCGATATACCCCACACCCCTCACTATAACAATCTGATATACCCCACACCCCTCACTGTAACACTCTATGATATTTCCCAACCCCCTCACTGTAACACTCTCTGATATACCCCACACCCCTCACTGTAACACTCTCTGATATATCTCACACCCCTCACTGTAACACTCTCTGATATACCCCACACCTCACACTGTAACACTCCCTGATATACCCCACACCCCTCACTGATATACACCACACCCCTCACTGCTTTACCCCACACCCCTCACTGTAACACTCTCTGATATACCCCACACCTCACACTGTAACACTCCCTGATATACCCCACACCCCTCACTGATATACCCCACATCCCTCACTGTAACACTCTCTGATATATCTCACACCCCTCACTGTAACACTCTCTGATATACCCCACACTGTAACACTCTCTGATATACCCCCCACCCCCCACTGTAACACCCTCTGATATTACCCAACACCCCTCACTGTAACACTCCCTGATATACCCCACACCCCTCACTGCAACTCTCTCTGATATACCCCACACCCCTCACTGTAACATTCCCCGATATACCCCACACCCCTCACTGTAACACTCCCCGATATACCCCACACCCCTCACTGTAACACTCCCCGATATACCCCACACCCCTCACTGTAACACTCTCTGACATACCCCATAACCCTCACTGTAACACTCACTGATATAACCCACACCCCTCATTGTAACACTCTCAGATATACCCCACACCCCTCACTATAATACACTGATATACCCCACACCCCTCACTGTATCACCCTCTGATATACCCCACACCCCTCACTGTAACACTCTCTGATATATCCCACACCCCTCACTGTAACACTCCCCGATATACCCCACACCCCTCACTGTAACACTCTCTGATATACCCCACACCCCTCACTGTAACACTCTCCGATATACTCCACACCCCTCACTGTAACACTCTCTGATATACCCCACACCCCACACTGTAACACTCTCCGATATACCCCACACCCCTCACTGTAACACTCCCCGATATACTTCACAACCCTCACTGTAACATTCCCCGATATACCCCACACCCCTCACTGTAACACTCACTGATATACCCCACACCCCTCTCTGTAACACTCACTGACATACCCCACACCCCTCACTGTAACACTCTCTGATATACCCCACACCCCTCACTATAACACTCTGATATACCCCACACCCCTCTCTGTAACACTCCCCGATATACCCCACACCCCTCTCTGTAACACGCACTGATATACCCCACACCCCTCACTATAACACTCTCAGATATACCCCACACCCCTCACTATAACACTCTGATATACCCCACACCCCTCTCTGTAACACTCACTGATATACCCCACACACCTCACTATAGCACTCTCAGATATACCCTACACCCCTCACTATAACATTCTGACATACCCCACACCCCTCACTGTAACACTCTCTGATATACCCCACACCCCTCACTATAACACTCTGATATACCCCACACCCCTCTCTGTAACACTCCCCGATATACCCCACACCCCTCTCTGTAACACGCACTGATATACCCCACACCCCTCACTATAACACTCTCAGATATACCCCACACCCCTCACTATAACACTCTGATATACCCCACACCCCTCTCTGTAACACTCACTGATATACCCCACACACCTCACTATAGCACTCTCAGATATACCCTACACCCCTCACTATAACATTCTGATATAGCCCATACCCCTCACTGTAACACTCCCCGATATACCCCACAACCCTCACTGTAACATTCCCCGATATACCCCACACCCCTCACTGTAACACTCCCCGATATACCCCACACCCCTCACTGTAACACTCCCCGATATACCCCACACCCCTCACTGTAACACGCCCCGATATACCCCACACCCCTCACTGTAACACTCTCTGACATACCCCATAACCCTCACTGTAACACTCACTGATATAACCCACACCCCTCATTGTAACACTCTCTGATATACCCCACACCCCTCACTATAATACTCTGATATACCCCACACCCCTCACTGTATCACCCTCTGATATACCCCACACCCCTCACTGTAACACTCTCTGATATATCCCACACCCCTCACTGTAACACTCCCCGATATACCCCACATCCCTCACTGTAACACTCTCTGATATACCCCACACCCCTCACTGTAACACTCCCCGATATACCCCACACCCTTCACTGTAACACTCCCTGATATACCCCACTTCCCTCACTGAAACACTCTCTGATATACCCCACACCCCTCACTGTAACACTCTCTGATATACCCCACATCCCTCACTGTAACACTCTCTGATATACCCTACTCCCCTCACTGTAACACTCTCTGATATACCCCACACCCCTCACTGTAACACTCTCTGATATACCCCACACCCCTCACTGTAACACTCTCTGATATTTCCCAACCCCCTCACTGTAACACTCTCTGATATACCCCACACCCCTCACTGTAACACTCTCTGATATTTCCCAACCCCCTCACTGTAACACTCTCTGATATACCCCAACCCCCTCACTGTAACACTCCCTGATATTTCCCAACCCCCTCACTGTAACACTCTCTGATATACCCCACACCCCTCACTGTAACACTCTCTGATATATCCCACACCCCTCACTGTAACACTCTCTGATATACCCCACACCCCTCACTGTAACACTCTCTGATATATCCCACACCCCTCACTGTAACACTCTCTGATATTTCCCAACCCCCTCACACTGTAACACTCCCTGATATACCCCACACCCCTCACTGATATACCCCACACCCCTCACTGATATACCCCACACCCCTCATTGTAACACTCTCTGATATACCCCACACCCCTCACTGATATACCCCACACCCCTCACTGTAACACTCTCTGATATACCCCACACCCCTCACTGTAACACTCTCTGATATACCCCACACCCCTCACTGTAACACTCCCCGATATACCCCACACCCCTCACTGTAACACTCTCTGATATACCCCACACCCCTCACTGTAACACTCTCTGATATTTCCCAACCCCCTCACTGTAACACTCTCTGATATACCCCACACCCCTCACTGTAACACTCTCTGATATTTCCCAACCCCCTCACTGTAACACTCTCTGATATACCCCAACACCCTCACTGTAACACTCCCTGATATTTCCCAACACCCTCACTGTAACACTCTCTGATATACCCCACACCCCTCACTGTAACACTCTCTGATATACCCCACACCCCTCACTGTAACACTCTCTGATATATCCCACACCCCTCACTGTAACACTCTCTGATATTTCCCAACCCCCTCACAGTAACACTCTCTGATATTTCCCAACCCCCTCACTGTAACACTCTCTGATATACCCCGCACCCCTCACTGTAACACTCTATGATATTTCCCAACCCCCTCACTGTAACACTCTCTGATATACCCCACACCCCTCACTGTAACACTCTCTGATATACCCCACACCCCTCACTGTAACACTCTCTGATATTTCCCAACCCCCTCACTGTAACACTCTCAGATATTTCCCAACCCCCTCACTGTACCAGGTTTCTCTGATCCTGTGGTTGTCTGCCTGAGCATGTGTGGAAGAGTAGGAACAGCTGATGTGTCATGTGGGTTAAATTCGCATCCTGTGTCCTGAACACAACATACTGAGGTCATTGTGAATGTTCAATAGAAATTACTCCATAGTCCTGTTGGATCCAGCTTTTCCCGTTTCCCACATTGGACACAATCCCAATGGATGCAAACCCCTCTCCCTCATCACCATTGTACACAATCCCAATGGACCCAAACCCCTCTCCCTCATCCCCATTGTACACAATCCCAATGGACCCAAAACCCTTCCCATTTACTCCCATTGTACACAATCCCAAAGGACCCAAAACCCTTCCCATTTACTCCCATTGTACATAATCCCAATGGACACAAACCCCTTCCCATTCACTCCCATTGTACACAATCCAAATGGATAAAACCCCTTCCCATTTACTCCTATTGTACACAATCCCAATGGACCCAAACCCCTTCCCATTTACTCCTATTGTACACAATCCCAATGGACCCAAACCCCTTCCCATTCACTCCCATTGTACACAATCCCAATGGACCCAAACCCCTTCCCATTCACTCCCATTGTACACAACCTCAATGGACCCAAACCCCTTCCCATTCATTCCCACTGTACTCAATCCCCAACGGACCCAAACCCCTTCCCGTTCCCTCCCACTGGACACAATCCCAATGGATAAAACCCCATTCCTGTTCCGTCCTGCCTCAATAATCTTGATGAAAGAAGGGGTGTGGATGAGGCTGACCATTCACCTCAGGGCTAGCAGGTCAGATTAGCATTGACTGAGCCAGATGTAGGCCCTGTTTTCCCATGACCAGAATCGAACCTTTGGTCCACTTTACTCATTAGCACACCATGTGATGACGCCTGACCCACATCACAAAGAGTGTGGAGGAGTCGCTCTCAATGGTCAGAAGATTTAATTGACCAGCAGTGTGACAGGAGGAGGACATCGCTCACGGTCTGTCTGACCTGGAGCTCACTGACTGAGTACCAATTACTACTGGGAGGGCAGACAGAGGGAGCTTTACTCAGTGTCCTGTCGTTGGTCTCAGAATACATCAACGTCTCCCATACACGGCAGCCCCACTGTAACACACGCCTTCCATACAAAACATGAAAACACTGGAGTAATCCCTTTCCACTAACTCCTGTGCAGTGAACGAGCAAGCACTGGGACACACACACACACACACAGTTGTACTTACAGAGGGTCAGTACTGAGGGAGTGCTGCACTGTCAGAGGGTCAGTACTGAGGGAGCGCCGCACTGTCAGAGGGTCAGTACTGAGGGAGTGCTGCACTGTCAGAGGGTCAGTACTGAGGGAGCGCCGCACTGTCGGAGGGTCAGTACTGAGGGAGCGCCGCACTGTCGGAGGGTCAGTACTGAGGGAGTGCCGCACTGTCAGAGGGTCAGTACTGAGGGAGTGCTGCACTGTCAGAGGGTCAGTACTGAGGGAGCGCCGCACTGTCGGAGGGTCAATACTGAGGGAGTGCAGCACTGTCGGAGGGTCAGTACTGAGGGAGTGCTGCACTGTTGGGAGTGTCAGTACTGAGGGAGTGCTGTACTGTCGGAGGGTCAGTGCTGAGAGAGTGCCGCACTGTCGGAGGGTCAGTGCTGAGGGAGCGCCGCGCTTTCGGAGGGTCAGTACTGAGGGAGCACCGCACTATCACAGGGTCAGTGTTGAGGGAGTGCTGCACTGTCGGAGGGTCAGTGCTGAGGGAGCACCGCACTGTCACAGGGTCAGTACTGAGGGAGTGCTGCACTGTCGGAGGGTCAGTACTGAGCGAGCGCCGCACTGTCGGAGGGTCAGTACTGAGGGAGTGCCGCACTGTCGGAGGGTCAGTACTGAGGGAGTGCCGCACTGTCGGAGGGTCAGTACTGAGGGAGCACCGCACTATCACAGGGTCAGTGTTGAGGGAGTGCCGCACTGTCGGAGGGTCAGTGCTGAGGGAGCACCGCACTGTCACAGGGTCAGTACTGAGGGAGTGCTGCACTGTCGGAGGGTCAGTACTGAGCGAGCGCCGCACTGTCGGAGGGTCAGTACTGAGGGAGTGCCGCACTGTCGGGGGGTCAGTACTGAGGGAGTGCCGCATTGTCAGAGGGTCAGTACTGAGGGAGCGCCGCACTGTCGGAGGGTCAGTACTGAGGGAGTGCTGCACTGTCAGAGGATCAGTACTGAGGGAGTGCCGCACTGTCGGAGGGTCAGTACTGATGGAGTGCCGCACTGTGGGAGGGTCAGTACTGAGGGAGTGCTACACTGTCCTAGGGTCAGTACTGAGGGAGTGCCACACTGTCGGAGGGTCAGTACTGAGGGAGTGCTACACTGTCGGAGGGTCAGTACTGAGGGAATGCCGCACTGTCAGAGGGTCAGTACTGAGGGAGTGCCGCATTGTCAGAGGGTCAGTACTGAGGGAGTGCCGCACTGTCAGAGGGTCAGTACTGAGTGAGTGCCGCACTGTCGGAGGGTCAGTACTGAGCGAGCGCCGCACTGTCGGAGGGTCAGTACTGAGGGAGTGCCACACTGTCAGAGGGTCAGTACTGAGCGAGCGCCGCACTGTCGGAGGGTCAGTACTGAGGGAGTGCCGCACTGTCGGAGGGTCCGTACTGAGGGAGTGCTGCACTGTCGGAGGGTCAGTACTGAGGGAGTGCCGCACTGTCGGAGGGTCAGTACTGAGGGAGTGCCACACTGTCGGAGGGTCAGTACTGAGCGAGTGCCGCACTGTCGGAGGGTCAGTACTGAGGGAGTGTTGCACTGTCAGAGGGTCAGTACTGAGGGAGTGCCGCACTGTCGGAGGGTCAGTACTGAGCGAGCGCCGCACTGTCGGAGGGTCAGTACTGAGCGAGCGCCGCACTGTTCAAATCTAGAATTAAAAGCCAGCTTAAAGGTAACCATTGTTGACGATCGTGAAAACCAATCTGCTTCACTTAAGGTGGGTGGGAGGGGGATATCTGCTATATCCACCTGGACTGGACAGATATGAGACTCCAGACCCACAGTGAGACTGACAGTGCGTTGTCCTTGAGCCAACAGGGGAATGGACAGCTACTCTCACAATTGATCAACTAAGAATTAATAGCCACTAGTTGGGTGAAAAAGATCTCAAAGCCTTTTGAAACGCTGAGTCTGTGGGCTCCCCAGAACCTCTCAAATCTGAGGAACCAGCCCCCAATGTGTCCCCTATGCTTCAGGAAGGATACACTGCAGCTGGTAACAATACCAGGATCGAAGGGGTTAAATTACACGACGGGGTGAGTTGGGGGCTCTACTCCCATGAGTGGGAGACATTAAGGGGGCGAACAGTTCAAGGGGTTTAAAGGTCACGGTGGGGTCAAGTAGCTATTTCCTCTTGATGAAGTTTCCCCAAAAGAAAAGCGAGTTTCAGAATGGGGAGCCAGCTCCTTCCTCGAGGGGAGGGTGGGGAAATGCGTACTCTCAAAGTGGGGGTGGGAACTCGGATCGATTTGCGCCAACACTACCCCGCGGCCCCAATCCTCCCCGCAACCCCTCGCAAAGGGCAGGGAGAGATCGAAAATACCCAAACGCAGGGGAACGGTTTTAGTCCGTCCATTCGACTCCAGGGAGGAAACGCCCGAGCTGGGGGAAAGGTTGAGGATTCGGACCAGCAGCGCCAATGGGCAGAGTGGTCTGGCGAAGGTCGAACAGCCCTCCCCCACTTCCTGGCCTGGCCTCGCCCCCAACAACTTGAACCCAACATCGCAGCCTGGGGGCCAACTTGGACGAGGGCTACCGTCAGCCACTTCGTTGGGGGGAGGGGGTTTGGGGCTGGAGGGGGGTGTGTCCTGACCTCCCCTGCCTGCCCCAACCACGGCTGCATCCACCTATCCCCACACACCTCACCCCCCTGTCCAACCTTACAGCTGTGTGAGGTTCATCAGGAAAGGTGCTATGTAAATGCAGGTCAATGTTGTTGCCAGTGTGTTTGAAAGGGAGAGAGAGACAATGAGACAGAGAAATAGAGAGAGAGAGAGAATGCGAAAGAGGTTTTGTCCACACATGGCTGGGGCAATAGGAGCTGCACTTTTCAGAAGAGCTGGTCACACAGCTGTACACTGACAGGGAGGGTATGTACACAGACAGGGAGGGTACGTACACAGACAGGGAGGGTGTGTACACAGACAGGGAGGGTATGTACACAGACAGGGAGGGTACGTACACAGACAGGGAGGGTATGTACACTGACAGGGAGGGTATGTACACAGACAGGGAGGGTATGTACACAGACAGGGAGGGTATGTACACTGACAGGGAGGGTGTGTACACTGACAGGGAGGGTATGTACACAGACAGGGAGGGTATGTACACTGACAGGGAGGGTATGTACACAGACAGGGAGGGTATGTACACTGACAGGGAGGGTATGTACACTGACAGGGAGGGTATGTACACAGACAGGGAGGGTACGTAAACAGACAGGGAGGGTGTGTACACAGACAGGGAGGGTACCTACACTGACAGGGAGGGTATGTACACAGACAGGGAGGGTACGTACACTGACAGGGAGGGTATGTACACAGACAGGGAGGGTACGTACACTGACAGGGAGGGTATGCACACAGACAGGGAGGGTATGTACACTGACAGGGAGGGTATGTACACTGACAGGGAGGGTATGTACACAGACAGGGAGGGCATGTACAGTGACAGGGAGGGAATGTACAGTGACAGGGAGGGTACGTACACTGACAGGGAGGGTATGTACAGTGACAGGGAGGGTATGTACACAGACAGGGAGGGTGTGTACACTGACAGGGAGGGTATGTACAGTGACAGGGAGGGTATGTACACTGACAGGGAGGGTATGCACACAGACAGGGAGGGCATGTACACAGACAGGGAGGGTATGTACACTGACAGGGAGGGTATGTACACAGACAGGGAGGGTATGTACAGTGACAGGGAGGGAATGTACAGTGACAGGGAGGGTACGTACACTGACAGGGAGGGTATGTACACTGACAGGGAGGGTATGTACACAGACAGGGAGGGTATGTACACAGACAGGGAGGGTGTGTACACTGACAGGGAGGGTATGTACAGTGACAGGGAGGGTATGTACACTGACAGGGAGGGTATGCACACAGACAGGGAGGGCATGTACACAGACAGGGAGGGTATGTACACAGACAGGGAGGGTATGTACACTGACAGGGAGGGTGTGTACACAGACAGGGAGGGTATGTACACTGACAGGGAGGGTATGTACACAGACAGGGAGGGTATGTACACTGACAGGGAAGGTATGTACAGTGACTGGGAGGGTATGTACACTGACAGGGAGGGTATGTACACTGACAGGGAGGGTATGTACACTGACTGGGAGGGTATGTACAGTGACTGGGAGGGTATGTACACAGACAGGGAGGGCATGTACACAGACAGGGAGGGTATGTACACTGACAGGGAAGGTATGTACAGTGACTGGGAGGGTATGTACACAGACAGGGAGGGTGTGTACACTGACAGGGAGGGTATATTCACTGACAGGGAGGGTACGCACACAGACAGGGAGGGTATGTACACTGACAGGCAGGGTATGTACACAGACAGGGAGGGCATGTACACAGACAGGGAGGGTATGTACACAGACAGGGAGGGTATGTACACTGACAGGGAGGGTGTGTACACAGACAGGGAGGGTATGTACACTGACAGGGAGGGTATGTACACAGACAGGGAGGGTATGTACACTGACAGGGAAGGTATGTACAGTGACTGGGAGGGTATGTACACTGACAGGGAGGGTATGTACACTGACAGGGAGGGTATGTACACTGACTGGGAGGGTATGTACAGTGACTGGGAGGGTATGTACACAGACAGGGAGGGCATGTACACAGACAGGGAGGGTATGTACACTGACAGGGAAGGTATGTACAGTGACTGGGAGGGTATGTACACAGACAGGGAGGGTGTGTACACTGACAGGGAGGGTATGTACACTGACAGGCAGGGTATGTACACAGACAGAGAGGGTGTGTACACTGACAGGGAGGGTATGTACACTGACAGGGAGGGTATGTACACAGACAGGGAGGGTATGTACACTGACAGGGATGGTATGTACAGTGACTGGGAGGGTATGTACACTGACAGGGATGGTATGTACAGTGACAGGGAGGGTATGTACACAGTCAGAGAGGGTATGCACACAGACAGGGAGGGTTTTTACACAGGGAGGGTGTGTACACTGACAGGGAGCGTATGTTTACTGACAGGGAGGGTACGTACATAGACAGAGAGGGTATGTACACTGACAGGGTGGGTACGTACACAGACAGAGAGGGTGTGTACACTGACAGGGAGGGTATGTACACTGACAGGGAGGGTGTGTACACTGACAGGGAGGGTATGTACACAGACAGGGAGGGTATGTATAGTGACTGGGAGGGTATGTACAGTGACTGGGAGGGTATGTACACTGACAGGGAGGGTATGTACACTGACAGGGAGGGTATGTACACAGACAGGGAGGGCATGTACACTGACAGAGAGGGTATGTACAGTGACTGGGAGGGTATGTACAGTGACTGGGAGGGTATGTACACTGACATGGAGGGTATGTACAGTGACTAGGAGAGTATGTACACTGACAGGGAAGGTATGTACAGTGACTGGGAGAGTATGTACACTGACAGGGAAGGTATGTACAGTGACTGGGAGAGTATGTACACTGACAGGGAAGGTATGTACAGTGACTGGGAGAGTATGTACACTGACAGGGAGGGTATGTACTCTGACAGGGAGGGTATGTACAGTGACTGGGAGGGTATGTACACTGACAGGGAAGGTATGTACAGTGACTGGGAGGGTATGTACACTGACAGGGAGGGTATGTACACTGACATGGAGGGTATGTACACAGACAGGGAGGGTATGTGCAGTGACTGGGAGGGTATGTACACTGACTGGGAGGGTATGTACACAGACAGGGAGGGTATGTACACTGACCGGAAGGGTTTGTACAGTGACTGGGAGGGTATGTACACAGACAGGGAGGGTATGTACAGTGACTGGGAGGGTATGTACACTGACAGGGAGGGTATGTGCAGTGACTGGGAGGGTATGTGCACTGACAGGGAGGGTACGTACATAGACAGAGAGGGTATGTACACTGACAGAGAGGGTGTGTACACTGACAGGGAGGGTACGTACATAGACAGAGAGGGTATGTACAGTGACTGGGAGGGTATGTACACAGACAGGGAGGGTGTGTACACTGACAGGGAGGGTTTGTACACAGACAGAGAGGGTATTTACATAGAAAGGGAGGGTATGTACACTGACAGGGAGGGTATATTCACTGACAGGGAGGGTACGCACACAGACAGGGATGGTATGTACACTGACAGGCAGGGTATGTACACAGACAGAGAGGGTGTGTACACTGACAGGGAGGGTATGTACACTGACAGGGAGGGTATGTACACAGACAGGGAGGGTGTGTACACTGACAGGGAGGGCATATAAAGTGACTGGGAGGGTATGTACACTGACAGGGATGGTATGTACAGTGACAGGGAGGGTATGTACACAGTCAGAGAGGGTATGCACACAGACAGGGAGGGTTTTTACACAGGGAGGGTGTGTACACTGACAGGGAGGGTATGTTTACTGACAGGGAGGGTACGTACATAGACAGAGAGGGTATGTACACTGACAGGGTGGGTACGTACACAGACAGAGAGGGTGTGTACACTGACAGGGCGGGTACGTACACAGACAGAGAGGGTGTGTACACTGACAGGGAGGGTATGTACAGTGACTGGGAGGGTATGTACACAGACATGGAGGGTGTGTACACTGACAGGGAGGGTTTGTACACAGACAGAGAGGGTATTTACATAGACAGGGAGGGTATGTACACTGACAGGGAGGGTATGTACATTGACAGGGAGGGTACGCACACAGACAGGGAGGGTATGTACTCTGACAGGCAGGGTACGTACACAGACAGGGAGGGTGTGTACACTGACAGTGGAGTATGTACACTGACTGGGGGGGTATGTACACAGACTGGGAGGGTATTTACACTGACAGGGAGGGTATGTATACTGACAGGGAGGGAATGTACACTGACAGGGAAGGAATGTACACTGACAGAGAGGGTATGTACACAGACTGGGAGGGTATGCACACTGACAGGGAGGGTATTACACTGACAGGGAGGGTATGTACACTGACAGGGAGGGTATGCACACAGACTGGGAGGGTATGCACACTGACAGGGAGGGTATGCACACAGACAGGGAGGGTATGTACACAGACTGGGAGGGTATGTACACTGACAGGGAGGGTATGCACACAGACTGGGAGGGTATGCACACTGACAGGGAGGGTATGTACAGTGACTGGGAGGGTATGTACACAGACTGGGAGGGTATGTACACTGACAGTGAGGGTATGTACACAGACTGGGAGGGTATGCACACTGACAGGGAGGGTATGTACAGTGACTGGGAGGGTATGTACACTGACAGGGAGGGTATGTACACTGACAGGGAGGGTGTGTACACTGACAGGGAGGGTATGTACACAGACAGGGAGGGTATGTATAGTGACTGGGAGGGTATGTACACTGACAGGGAGGGTATGTACACAGACAGGGAGGGCATGTACACTGACAGAGAGGGTATGTACAGTGACTGGGAGGGTATGTACACTGACAGGGAGGGTATGTACAGTGACTGGGAGGGTATGTACTCTGACAGGGAGGGTATGTACAGTGACTGGGAGAGTATGTACACTGACAGGGAGGGTATGTACAGTGACTCGGAGGGTATGTACACTGACTGGGAGGGTATGTACACTGACAGGGAGGGTATGTACAGTGACTGGGAGGGTATGTACACAGACAGGGAGGATATGTACACTGACAGGGAGGGTGTGTATACTGACAGGGAGGGTATGTACACAGACAGGGAGGATATGTACACTGACAGGGAGGGTGTGTATACTGACAGGGAGGGTATGTACACTGACAGGGAGGGTATTTACACTGACAGGGAGGGTATGTACACTGACAGGGAGGGTATGTATACTGACAGGGAGGGAATGTTCACTGACAGGGAAGGAATGTACACTGACAGAGAGGGTATGTACACTGACTGGGAGGGTTTGTACACAGACAGGGAAGGTATGTACACTGACAGGGAAGGTATGCACACAGACTGGGAGGGTATGCACAGTGACTGGGAGGGTATGTACACAGACTGGGAGGGTATGTACACTGACAGTGAGGGTATGTACACAGACTGGGAAGGTATGTACACTGACAGGGAGGGTGTGTACACTGACAGGGAGGGTATGTACACAGACAGGAAGGGTATGTATAGTGACTGGGAGGGTATGTACACTGACAGGGAGGGTATGTACACAGACAGGGAGGGCATGTACACTGACAGAGAGGGTATGTACAGTGACTGGGAGGGTATGTACAGTGACTGGGAGGGTATGTACAGTGACTGGGAGGGTATGTACACTGACAGGGAGGGTATGTACAGTGACTGGGAGGGCATGTACACTGACAGGGAGGGTATGTACAGTGACTGGGAGGGTATGTACAGTGACTGGGAGGGTATGTACACTGACAGGGAGGGTATGTACAGTGACTGGGAGGGTATGTACACTGACAGGGAGGGTATGTACAGTGACTGGGAGGGTATGTACACAGACAGGGAGGATATGTACACTGACAGGGAGGGTGTGTATACTGACAGGGAGGGTATGTACACAGACAGGGAGGATATGTACACTGACAGGGAGGGTGTGTATACTGACAGGGAGGGTATGTACACTGACAGGGAGGGTATTTACACTGACAGGGAGGGTATGTACACTGACAGGGAGGGTATGTATACTGACAGGGAGGGAATGTTCACTGACAGGGAAGGAATGTACACTGACAGAGAGGGTATGTACACTGACTGGGAGGGTTTGTACACAGACAGGGAAGGTATGTACACTGACAGGGAAGGTATGCACACAGACTGGGAGGGTATGCACAGTGACTGGGAGGGTATGTACACAGACTGGGAGGGTATGTACACTGACAGTGAGGGTATGTACACAGACTGGGAAGGTATGTACACTGACAGGGAGGGTGTGTACACTGACAGGGAGGGTATGTACACAGACAGGGAGGGTATGTATAGTGACTGGGAGGGTATGTACACTGACAGGGAGGGTATGTACACAGACAGGGAGGGCATGTACACTGACAGAGAGGGTATGTACAGTGACTGGGAGGGTATGTACAGTGACTGGGAGGGTATGTACAGTGACTGGGAGGGTATGTACACTGACAGGGAGGGTATGTACAGTGACTGGGAGGGCATGTACACTGACAGGGAGGGTATGTACAGTGACTGGGAGGGTATGTACAGTGACTGGGAGGGTATGTACACTGACAGGGAGGGTATGTACAGTGACTGGGAGGGCATGTACACTGACAGGGAGGGTATGTACAGTGACTGGGAGGGTATGTACAGTGACTGGGAGGGTATGTACACTGACAGGGAGGGTATGTACAGTGACTGGGAGGGCATGTACACTGACAGGGAGGGTATGTACAGTGACTGGGAGGGTATGTACACTGACAGGGAGGGTATGTACAGTGACTGGGAGGGCATGTACACTGACAGGGAGGGTATGTACAGTGACTGGGAGGGTATGTACAGTGACTGGGAGGGTATGTACACTGACAGGGAGGGTATGTACAGTGACTGGGAGGGTATGTACAGTGACTGGGAGGGTATGTACACTGACAGGGAGGGTATGTACAGTGACTGGGAGGGCATGTACACTGACAGGGAGGGTATGTACAGTGACTGGGAGGGTATGTACACAGACAGGGAGGGTATGTACACTGACAGGGAGGGTATGTACAGTGACTGGGAGGGTATGTACACAGACTGGGGGGTATGTACACTGACTGGGAAGGTATGTACACTGAAAGGGAGGGTATGTACAGTGACTGGGAGGGTATGTACACAGACTGAGAGGGTGTGTAAAGTGACAGGGAGGGTATGTACACTGACTGGGAGGGTATGTACAGTGACAGGGAGGGTATGTACACTGACTGGGGGGGTATGTACACTGACTGGGGGGGTATGTACACTGACTGGGCGGGTGTGTACAGTGACGGGGAGGGTATGTACAGTGACTGGGAGGTTATGTACACAGACTGGGAGGGTGTGTACAGTGACTGGGAGGGCATGTACACTGACAGGGAGGGTATGTACACCGACTGGGAGGGTATGTACAGTGACTGGGAGGGCATGTACACTGACAGGGAGGGTATGTACACCGACTGGGAGGGTATGTACACTGACTGGGAGGGTGTGTACAGTGACTGGGAGGGCATGTACACTGACAGGGAGGGTATGTACACCGACTGGGAGGGTATGTACACTGACTGGGAGGGTGTGTACAGTGACTGGGAGGGCATGTACACTGACAGGGAGGGTATGTACACCGACTGGGAGGGTGTGTACACTGACTGGGAGGGTATGTACAGTGACTGGGAGGGCATGTACACTGACTGGGAGGGTGTGTACACTGACTGGGAGGGTATGTACACTGACTGGGGGGTATGTACACTGACTGGGAGGGTGTGTACAGTGACAGGGAGGGTATGTACACAGACAGGGAGGGTATGTACAGTGACTGGGAGGGCATGTACACCGACAGGGAGGGTATGTACACCGACAGGTAGGGTATGTACAGTGACTGGGAGGGCATGTACACTGACAGGGAGGGTATGTACACCGACAGGGAGGGTATGTACAGTGACTGGGAGGGCATGTACACTGACAGGGAGGGTATGTACACCGACAGGGAGGGTATGTACAGTGACTGGGAGGGCATGTACACTGACAGGGAGGGTATGTACACTGACTGGGAGGGTATGTACACTGACTGGGAGGGTGTGTACACTGACTGGGAGGGTATGTACACTGACTGGGGGGTATGTACACTGACTGGGAGGGTATGTACAGTGACTGGGAGGGCATGTACACTGACAGGGAGGGTATGTACACTGACTGGGAGGGTGTGTACAGTGACTGGGAGAGTATGTACACTGACTGGGGGGTATGTACACTGACTGGGAGGGTGTGTACACTGACTGGGAGTGTATGTACACTGACTGGGGGGGCATGTACACTGACTGGGAGGGTGTGTACACTGACTGGGAGGGTATGTACACTGACTGGGAGTATATGTACACTGACTGGGGGGTATGTACACTGACTGGGAGTGTGTGTACACTGACTGGGAGGGTATGTACACTGACTGGGAGTATATGTACACTGACTGGGAGGGTATGTACACTGACTGGGAGGGTGTGTACACTGACTGGGAGGGTATGTACACTGACTGGGGGGTATGAACACTGACTGGGGGGTATGTACACTGACTGGGAGGGTGTGTACACTGACTGGGAGTGTATGTACACTGACTGGGAGGGCATGTACACTGACTGGGAGTGTATGTACACTGACTGGGAGGGTGTGTACACTGACTGGGAGTGTATGTACACTGACTGGGAGGGTGTGTACACTGACTGGGAGTGTATGTACACTGACTGGGGGGGCATGTACACTGACAGGGAGGGTGTGTACACTGACTGGGAGGAGCACTGACAGCTGACAGGAGGCAGGCCGATGTAGAATTTCATTTCCTGAAAATGTGCAGTTGCCAGTGAGGGGGGGGATCGCAGAGACAAGTTCTGAGGCAGACTGCCGCTCTCCTGTGTCCTGGGGCTGGAGTGAGGGCAAGTAACACTCTCTCTGCCTCTGTCTGTCTCCCCTCCCTCCAGCTCGGTTGAGGGGGGGGGGTAAACCCCACACCTTCAGGGATTTCCCAGCCAAGGAAACTCCTGCAGCAATGACCTCGGTGTGGAAGAGGCTCCAACGCGTGGGTAAGCGAGCTTCCAAGTTTCAGTTCGTCGCCTCTTACCAGGAGCTGGTGATCGAATGTACTCAGAAATGGTGAGGAGTCTTTGTCTCTCTCAGGGGTTTGTCTGTCCGCGACTGTAGATGGAACTGGGCAAGAGGTGCACAGGGTGGGGAGGGGAGGGCAGGACAGGGGGAAGGGGGTGGATATTGTCGGAAACAGCGCGTTGCTGCAGCCCCGGGAGCCTGACCAAAAGTTTGAGGAAGTGAGATTTTGTCTTTTTTTAGCATTTGACACAAGCTCAATGTCCCCGTCTCTCTCTCTCTCTCTCTCTCAGGAACCCTCTCTCTCTCCCTGCTCTCCCCATAACCCCTTCTCTCTCTCTCTCCCTGCTCTCCCCATAACCCCTTCTCTCTCTCTCCCTGCTCTCCCCATAACCCCTTCTCTCTCTCTCTCTCTCTCTCTCCCCATAACCCCTTCTCTCTCTCTCTCTCTCTCTCCCCATAACCCCTTCTCTCTCTCTCTCTCTCTCTCCCCATAACCCCTTCTCTCTCTCTCTCTCTCTCCCCATAACCCCTTCTCTCTCTCTCTCTCTCTCCCCATAACCCCTTCTCTCTCTCTCTCTCTCCCCATAACCCCTTCTCTCTCTCTCTCTCTCCCCATAACCCCTTCTCTCTCTCTCTCTCTCTCCCCATAACCCCTTCTCTCTCTCTCTCTCTCTCTCCCCATAACCCTTCTCTCTCTCACTCTCTCCCCATAACCCCTTCTCTCTCTCACTCTCCCCATAACCCCTTCTCTCTCCCCCTGCTCTCCCCATAACCCCTTCTCTCTCTCACTCTCTCCCCATAACCCCTTCTCTCTCTCACTCTCTCCCATAACCCCTTCTCTCTCTCACTCTCTCCCCATAACCCCTTCTCTCTCTCACTCTCTCCCCATAACCCCTTCTCTCTCTCTCACTCTCTTCCCATAACCCCTTCTCTCTCTCTCACTCTCTCCCCATAACCCCTTCTCTCTCTCACTCTCTATTTCCCCTTCTCCAAAAAAAACCCTCTTTCTCCCCATTCTCCAAAAAGCCCCTTCTCTCTCCCCCCTCTCCGAAAAAACCCTTCAGTCTGTCTGTCTGTCTCTCTTTCTCCCCCACTCCCTGAAATCCCCCCTTCTCCCTTCCCCTTCTCCAATAAAACCCCTTCTCTCTCTCTCTCCCTTTGCAATCCCACATCTATCCTTATCTATTTACCAGCTCCCCTATCTGCAGGCTGGAAGGGAAGTTACCCCAATTTCACCCCCACCACCCCATACACACACACGCCCCCTACACTGTCAGTCCCTACCCCCAACACAAACCCTCTGCTCTGTCAGTCTCTATCCCCCCACACACCCCTGCACTGTCAGTCTCTATCCCCCCACACACCCTGCACAGTCAGTCCCTACCCCCCCACACACCCCTGCACTGTCAGTCTCTATCCCCCCACACACCCTGCACAGTCAGTCCCTACCCCCCCCCACGCACCCTGCACAGTCAGTCCCTACCCCCCCCCACGCACCCTGCACAGTCAGTCACTACCCCCCCACGCACCCTGCACAGTCAGTCACTACCCCCCCACGCACCCTGCACAGTCAGTCACTACCCCCCCACACACCCTGCACTGTCAGTCCCTACCCCCAACACCCCCCCCCTGCACTGTCAGTCCCTACCCCCCAAACACACCCCCCTGCACTGTCAGTCCCTACCCCCCACACACCCTGCACTGTCAGTCCCTGCCCCCCACACACCCTGCACTGTCAGTCCCTGCCCCCCCACACACCCTGCACTGTCAGTCCCTGCCCCCCACACACCCTGCACTGTCAGTCCCTACCCCCAACACCCCCCCGCACTGTCAGTCCCTACCCCCCAACACACCCCCCTGCACTGTCAGTCCCTACCCCCCAAACACACCCCCCCTGCACTGTCAGCCCCTACTCCCCACCCCCCCGCACTGTCAGTCCCTACCCCCAACACCCCCCCTGCACTGTCAGTCCCTACCCCCCAACACACCCCCCTGCACTCAGTCCCTACCCCCCAACACACCCCCCTGCACTGTTAGTCCCTACCCCCCAAACACACACGCCGTGCACTGTCAGTCCCTGCCCCCCACACACCCCCTACACTGTCATTCCCTACCCCCCACACACCCCCTGCACTGTCAGTCCCTGCCCCCACACCCCCCCTGCACTGTCAGTCCCTAACCCCCCACACACCCCCTGCACTGTCAGTCCCTACCCCCCCCAAAACCCCCCTGCACTCAGTCCCTATCCCCCCACAACCCCTCTGCTCTGTCAGACCCTACCCCCCCACACCCCCGCTGCACTGTCAGTCCCTAACCCCCCACACACACCCTGCACTGGCCGTTCCTTACCCCCACCCACAACCCACCTGCTCTGTCAGACCCTACCCCATCACACCCCCCTGCACTGTCAGTACCGATCCACCCCAAAACCCCCCTGCTCTGTCAGACCCTACCCCCACACCACCCCCTGCACTGTCAGTCCCTACCCCCCCCCAACCCCCCTGCTCTGTCAGTCCCTACCCCCCCCACACCTCCCCTGCACTGTCAGTCCCTACCCCCACACACACAACCCCGCACTGTCAGTCCCTGCCCCCACACCCCCCGCACTGTCAGTCCCTACCCCCCACACCCCCCCTGCACTGTCAGGCCCTACCCCCCACACCCCCCCTGCACTGTCAGGCCCTACCCCCCACACCCCCCCTGCACTGTCAGGCCCTACCCCCCACACCCCCCCTGCACTGTCAGGCCCTACCCCCCACACCCCCCCGCACTGTCAGTCCCTACCCACCCACACCCCCCGCACTGTTACTCCCTACCCCCCACACCCCCCCTGCACTGTCAGGCCCTACCCCCCACACCCCCCCTGCACTGTCAGGCCCTACCCCCCACACCCCCCCGCACTGTCAGTCCCTACCCACCCACACCCCCCGCACTGTCAGTCCCTACCCCCACACACACCCCCTGCACTGTCAGTCCCTACCCCCTCCACCCCCCCTGCTCTGTCAGTCCCTACCCCTCCCACAACCCCCCTGCTCTGTCAGACCCTACCCCCCCACACACCGCTGCACTGTCAGTCCCTACCCCCCCACAACCCCCCTGCTCTGTCAGACTATACCCCCCACGCCCCCAGCACTGTCAGTCCCTGCCCCCACAACCCCCCTGCACTGTCAGTCCCTACACCCCCCACTCCCCCCCTGCACTGTCAGTCCCTGCCCCCACACCTCCCCTGTACTGTCAGTCCCTACCCCCCCACACCTCCCCTGCACAGTCAGTCCCTACCCCCACACACACACCCTGCAATGTCAGTCCCTACCCCACCCACACCCCCCTTGCACTGTCAGACTCTACCCCCCCCATACCCTGGCACTGTCAGTCCCTGCCCCCACACACCCCTCTGCTCTGTCAGTCTCTACCCCCCCACACACACCCTGCACTGTCAGTCCCTACCCACTCCCACACACCCTGCACTGTCAGTCCCTACCCCCCACACCCCCCCTGCACTGTCAGGCCCTACCCCCCACACCCCCCCTGCACTGTCAGTCCCTACCCCCCACACCCCCCCTGCACTGTCAGGCCCTACCCCCCACACCCCCCCTGCACTGTCAGTCCCTACATCCCCCACACCTCCCCTGCACTGTCAGTCCCTACCCCCCCACACCCCCCTGCACTGTCAGTCCCTACATCCCCCACACCTCCCCTGCACTCAGTCCCTACCCGCACACACACCCTCCTGCACTGTCAGACCCTACGCCCCCCACACCCCCCTGCACTGTCAGTCCCTGCCCCCACACCCCCTCTGCACTGTCAGTCCTTACCCCCTACACCCCCCTGCTCTGTCAGTCCCTACCCCCCTCACACCCCTGCACTGTCAGTCTCTATCCCCCCACACACCCTGCACAGTCAGTCCCTACCCCCCCCCACGCACCCTGCACAGTCAGTCACTACCCCCCCACGCACCCTGCACAGTCAGTCACTACCCCCCCACGCACCCTGCACAGTCAGTCACTACCCCCCCACACACCCTGCACTGTCAGTCCCTACCCCCAACACCCCCCCCCCTGCACTGTCAGTCCCTACCCCCCAAACACACCCCCCTGCACTGTCAGTCCCTACCCCCCACACACCCTGCACTGTCAGTCCCTGCCCCCCACACACCCTGCACTGTCAGTCCCTGCCCCCCACACACCCTGCACTGTCAGTCCCTACCCCCAACACCCCCCCGCACTGATAGTCCCTACCCCCCAACACACCCCCCTGCACTGTCAGTCCCTACCCCCCAAACACACCCCCCCTGCACTGTCAGCCCCTACTCCCCACCCCCCCGCACTGTCAGTCCCTACCCCCAACACCCCCCCTGCACTGTCAGTCCCTACCCCCCAACACACCCCCCTGCACTGTTAGTCCCTACCCCCCAAACACACACGCCGTGCACTGTCAGTCCCTGCCCCCCACACACCCCCTACACTGTCATTCCCTACCCCCCACACACCCCCTGCACTGTCAGTCCCTACCACCCCCAAAACCCCCCTGCACTCAGTCCCTATCCCCCCACAACCCCTCTGCTCTGTCAGACCCTACCCCCCCACACCCCCGCTGCACTGTCAGTCCCTAACCCCCCACACACACCCTGCACTGGCCGTTCCTTTCCCCCACCCACAACCCACCTGCTCTGTCAGACCCTACCCCATCACACCCCCCTGCACTGTCAGTACCGATCCACCCCAAAACCCCCCTGCTCTGTCAGACCCTACCCCCACACCACCCCCTGCACTGTCAGTCCCTACCCCCCCCCCAACCCCCCTGCTCTGTCAGTCCCTACCCCCCCCCACACCTCCCCTGCACTGTCAGTCCCTACCCCCACACACACAACCCCGCACTGTCAGTCCCTGCCCCCACACCCCCCGCACTGTCAGGCCCTACCCCCCACACCCCCCCTGCACTGTCAGGCCCTACCCCCCACACCCCCCCTGCACTGTCAGTCCCTACCCACCCACACCCCCCCGCACTGTCAGTCCCTACCCACACCCTCCTGCACTGTCAGTCCCTACCCACCCACACCCCCCCTGCACTGTCAGTCCCTACCCACCCACACCCCCCTGCACTGTCAGTCCCTACCCACCCACACCCCCTGCACTGTCAGTCCCTACCCACCCACACCCCCTGCACTGTCAGTCCCTACCCACACCCCCCTGCACTGTCAGTCCCTACCCCCACACACCCCCCCGCAC
This sequence comes from Chiloscyllium plagiosum, assembly GCF_037043375.1. Taxonomy (NCBI): domain Eukaryota; kingdom Metazoa; phylum Chordata; class Chondrichthyes; order Orectolobiformes; family Hemiscylliidae; genus Chiloscyllium; species Chiloscyllium plagiosum. The sequence goes on along the minus strand of NW_028270184.1, from coordinate 9,382,265 downwards.
TGTCAGTCCCTACCCCCACACACCCCCCTGCACTGTCAGTCCCTACCCACCCACACCCCCCCTGCACTGTCAGTCCCTACCCACCCACACCCCCCTGCACTGTCAGTCCCTACCCACCCACACCCCCTGCACTGTCAGTCCCTACCCACCCACAACCCCTGCACTGTCAGTCCCTACCCCCACACACACCCCCTGCACTGTCAGTCCCTACCCCCTCCACCCCCCCTGCTCTGTCAGTCCCTACCCCTCCCACAACCCCCCTGCTCTGTCAGACCCTACCCCCCCACACACCGCTGCACTGTCAGTCCCTACCCCCCCACAACCCCCCTGCTCTGTCAGACTATACCCCCCACGCCCCCAGCACTGTCAGTCCCTACACCCCCCACTCCCCCCCCTGCACTGTCAGGCCCTGCCCCCACACCTCCCCTGTACTGTCAGTCCCTACCCCCCCCCCACACCCCTCTGCTCTGTCAGTCCCTACCCCCCCACACCTCCCCTGCACAGTCAGTCCCTACCCCCACACACACACCCTGCAATGTCAGTCCCTACCCCACCCACACCCCCCTTGCACTGTCAGACTCTACCCCCCCCCCCCCCCATACCCTGGCACTGTCAGTCCCTGCCCCCACACACCCCTCTGCTCTGTCAGTCTCTACCCCCCCCCCCCCCCCCCCACACACCCTGCACTGTCAGTCCCTACCCCCTCCCACACACCCTGCACTGTCAGTCCCTAACCCCCACACCCCCCCTGCACTGTCAGGCCCTACCCCCCACACCCCCCCTGCACTGTCAGGCCCTACCCCCCACACACCCCCACACTGTCAGGCCCTACCCCCCACACCCCCCCTGCACTGTCAGGCCCTACCCCCCACACCCCCCCTGCACTGTCAGTCCCTACCCCCCACACCCCCCCTGCACTGTCAGTCCCTACCCCCCACACCCCCCCTGCACTGTCAGGCCCTACCCCCCACACACCCCCACACTGTCAGTCCCTGCCCCCACACCCCCCCTGCACTGTCAGTCCCTACATCCCCCACACCTCCCCTGCACTGTCAGTCCCTACCCCCCCACACCCCCCCTGCACTGTCAGTCCCTACATCCCCCACACCCCCCCTGCACTGTCAGGCCCTACCCCCACACACCCCCACACTGTCAGTCCCTGCCCCCACACCCCCCCTGCACTGTCAGTCCCTACATCCCCCACACCCCCCCTGCACTGTCAGTCCCTACATCCCCCACACCTCCCCTGCACTGTCAGTCCCTACCCCCCCACACCCCCCCTGCACTGTCAGTCCCTACATCCCCCACACCTCCCCTGCACTCAGTCCCTACCCGCACACACACCCCCCTGCACTGTCAGACCCTACGCCCCCCCACACCCCCCTGCACTGTCAGTCCCTGCCCCCACACCCCCCCTGCACTGTCAGTCCTTACCCCCTACACCCCCCTGCTCTGTCAGTCCCTACCCCCCTCACACCTCCCCTGCACTGTCAGACCCTACCCCCCCACACAACCCCACACTGTCAGTCCCTGCCCCCACACCCCCCTGCACTGTCAGTCCCTACCCACCCACACCCCCCGCACTGTCAGACCCTACCCCCCCACACAACCCCACACTGTCAGTCCCTGCCCCCACACCCCCCTGCACTGTCAGTCCCTACCCCCCCACACACACCCTGCACTGTCAGTCCCTACCCCCCCACACATACCCTGCACTGTCAGACCCTACCTCCCCCACACCCCCCCTGCACTGTCAGACCCTACCCCCCCCACCCCCCCGCTCCGTCATTCCCTACCTCTCCCACAACCCCCCTGTTCTGTCAGACTATACCCCCCACACCCCCAGCACTGTCAGTCCCTACCCCCCCACAACCCCCCCGCACTGTCAGTCCCTATCCCCCCCACAACCCCCCTGCACTGTCAGTCCCTACCCCCCCACCCCTCCTGCACTGTCCCTATCCCTGCCCCCCACAACCCCTCTGCTCTGTCAGTCCCTACCCCCCACCCCTCCTGCACTGTCCCTATCCCTGCCCCCCACAACCCCTCTGCTCTGTCAGTCCCTACCCCCCCACCCCTCCTGCACTGTCCCTATCCCTGCCCCCCACAACCCCTCTGCTCTGTCAGTCCCTACACCCCCCACTCCCCCCCCTGCGCTGTCAGTCCCTGCCCCCCACACCCCCCCTGCACTGTCAGTCCCTACTCCCCCCACACCCCTCTGCTCTGTCAGTCTCTCCCCCCCCACACACCTCCCCTGCACAGTCAGTCCCTACCCCCACACACACCCTCTGCAATGTCATTCGCTACCCCTCCCACAACCCCCCTGCTCTGTCAGACCCTACCCCCCCACACACCCCTGCACTGTCAGTCCCTACCCCCCCCCACAACCCCCCTGCTCTGTCAGACTATACCCTCCACCCCCCCAGCACTGTCAGTCCCTGCCCCCACACCCCCCCTGCACTGTCAGTCCCTACCCCCCCACAACCCCCCTGCACTGTCAGTCCCTACCCCCCCACAACCCCCCTGCACTGTCAGTCCCTATCCCCCCCACACGCCCTCCTGCACTGTCACACCCTACCCCCCACACTCCCCCTGCACTGTCAGTCCCTGCCCCCCACACGCCCCCCTGCACTGTCACACCCTACCCCCCACACCCCCCCTGCACTGTCAGTCCCTGCCCCCCACACGCCTCCCTGCACTGTCACACCCTACCCCCCACACTCCCCCTGCACTGTCAGTCCCTGCCCCCACACCCCCCTGCACTGTCAGTCCCTATCCCCCCCACACGCCCCCCTGCACTGTCACACCCTACCCCCCACACCCCCCCTGCACTGTCAGTCCCTGCCCCCCACACGCCTCCCTGCACTGTCACACCCTACCCCCCACACTCCCCCTGCACTGTCAGTCCCTGCCCCCCACATCCCCCCCTGCACTGTCACACCCTACCCCCCACACCCCCCCTGCACTGTCAGTCCCTACCCCCCCACAACCCCCCTGCACTGTCAGTCCCTGCCCCCCACATCCCCCCCTGCACTGTCAGACCCTACCCCCCACACCCCCCCTGCACTGTCAGTCCCTACCCCCCCACAACCCCCCTGCACTGTCAGTCCCTATCCCCCCCACACGCCCTCCTGCACTGTCACACCCTACCCCCACACTCCCCCTGCACTGTCAGTCCCTGCCCCCCACACGCCCCCCTGCACTGTCACACCCTACCCCCCACACCCCCCCTGCACTGTCAGTCCCTACCCCCCACACTCCCCCTGCACTGTCAGTCCCTATCCCCCCCACACGCCCTCCTGCACTGTCACACCCTACCCCCCACACCCCCCCTGCACTGTCAGTCCCTACCCCCCACACTCCCCCTGCACTGTCAGTCCCTGCCCCCCACACCCTCCCCTGCACTGTCAGTCCCTATCCCCCCCACACGCCCTCCTGCACTGTCACACCCTACCCCCCACACCCCCCCTGCACTGTCAGACCCTACCACCCCACACTCCCCCTGCACTGTCAGATCCTACCACCCTACACCGCCCCTGCACTGTCAGTCCCTGCCCCCCACACCCTCCCCTGCACTGTCAGACCCTACCACCCCCCCACACCCCCCCCTGCACTGTCAGTCCCTGCCCCCCACATCCCCCCTGCACTGTCAGTCCCTACCCTCCCCACAACCCCCCTGCACTGTCAGATCCTACCACCCCACACCCTCCCCTGCACTGTCAGTCCCTGCCCCCCACATCCCCCCTGCACTGTCAGTCCCTACCCACCCACACCCCCCTGCACTGTCAGACCCTACCACCCCACACCCTCCCCTGCACTGTCAGACCCTACCCCCCCACACACCCCTGCACTGTCAGTCCCTACCTTCCCCACAACCCCCCTGCACTGTCAGACCCTGCCCCCCACACCCCCCCTGCACTGTCAGACCCTACCCTCCCCACAACCCCCCTGCACTGTCAGACCCTGCCCCCCACACTCCCCCTGCACTGTCAGACCCTACCCCCCCACACACCCCTGCACTGTCAGTCCCTACCCTCCCCAGAACCCCCCTGCACTGTCAGACCCTACCACCCCACACCCCCCCTGCACTGTCAGACCCTACCACCCCACACCCTCCCCTGCACTGTCAGACCCTACCACCCCACATCCCCCCTGCACAGTCAGACCCTACCCCCCCCCCACACCCTCCTGCACTGTCAGACCCTGCCGCTGTGTAACTGCTCTCATTGTGGGTGAGAGAGAGAGAGTGAATGGGGTACATGTGTTACCACTCCCCAGGCTCTGCCCGTCTGTGGTAGTGTTGGGGAACGGGTTTGCCAGGGGAGCTCACTTCCTGTTCTCCAGCAGTGCCGCCCCCTGGCTGATCGACTGCAGGACCTTCACAAGCGTGCCTCTTGGCGGTAGGGTGTTGGACGGGCTCCCAGTCCAACACACTGATGGTTCCCCACCACTCCCTTGACTGGATGCCCCTTCCCTGCCACGGCCATACGCTGGGCAAAGCAGATGTCACTCCAATCCCACCCCTAACCAGCCTTGCCCGCTCGCCACAACCTCACTCCTTGCCCACCCACCACTCCTCTGGGCCCAATAACTTGAGGTGTGAAGGGAACCGACATTTTGAGTTTACAATTCATGTTTGGGCTGTGTAGAGGGAGCTTTACTCTGTATCTAACCCCGTGCTGACTCTGTCTTGGGGAGAGTTTGATGGGGGGACAGTGTAGAGGGAGCTTTACTCTGTATCTAACCCCGTGCTGTCCCTGTCCTGGGCAGTGTTTGATGGGGGACAGTGTAGAGGGAGCTTTACTCTGTATCTAACCCCGTGCTGACTCTGTCTTGGGGAGAGTTTGATGGGGGGACAGTGTAGAGGGAGCTTTACTCTGTATCTAACCCCGTGCTGTCCCTGTCCTGGGGAGTGTTTAATGGGGGGACAGTGTAGAGGGAGCTTTACTCTGTATCTAACCCCGTGCTGACTCTGTCTTGGGGAGTGTTTGACGGGGGACAGTGTAGAGGGAGCTTTACTCTGTATCTAACCCCGTGCTGTCCCTGTTCTGGGGAGTGTTTGATGGGGGACAGTGTAGAGGGAGCTTTACTCTGTATCTAACCCTGTGCTGTCCCTGTCCTGGGGAGTGTTTGATGGGGACAGTGTAGAGAGAGCTTTACTCTGTATCTGACCCCATGCTGTCCCTGTCCAGGGGAGTGTTTGATGGGGACAGTGTAGAGGGAGTTTTACTCTGTATCTGACCCCGTGCTGTCCCTGTCCTGGGGAGTGTTTGATGGGGACAGCGTTGAGGACAGTAAAGTTGCACAGTGAGGAATGAGAATGGCGTTTTCTTTGAGAGGATGGTGGGCTGATGATTGACTGTGACTCTTTGCTGGGTATGGTCACCCTCTGTGGGTCTGACGGATTGTCAGGTATTTCCAAATCCTGCCGCTGAGTGAAACCGGGCAGCAAACAATTGGAATCGCATAGAGAATCGCATTCTCTACATAACAATCCTCTCGCTGTCCCTTTCAGGGACAGTGTGAGCTGGCTACAGTCAGTGTTGTACCTCAGACGTCCTTCGGAAGTGGTTGACCAAAACAGGGAGACTTCGACCCCCCCAGTGAAAAGGGGAATTGAGAAACTGTTGAGTAACAAGCAGAAGCTGGCCAGTGGGGAAGTGGGATTGGAACAGCTTGCTTCAGTTCACCACTTCCTGGGTTTTAGGCATTGCGTGTGTTTTGCAGGTCCTCATTGTCTCCATCCATTATCGATGGGCCCTCAGTCCTCCCTCTGTTATCATTGGGCCCTCAGGCCTCCCTCTGATATCATTGGGCCCTCAGGCCTCCCTCTGATATCATTGGGCCCTCAGGCCTCCCTCTGATATCATTGGGCCCTCAGGCCTCCCTCTGATATCATTGGGCCCTCAGGCCTCCCTCTGATATCATTGGGCCCTCAGGCCTCCCTCTGATATCATTGGGCCCTCAGGCCTCCCTCTGATATCATTGGGCCCTCAGGCCTCCCTCTGATATCATTGGGCCCTCAGGCCTCCCTCTGATATCATTGGGCCCTCAGGCCTCCCTCTGTTATCACTGGGCCCTCAGGCCTCCCTCTGTTATCACTGGGCACTCTCACATCCTTCCATTATTGCTGGGCCCTTCGGCCTCCCTCCATTATCAATGGGCCCTCAGGCTTCCCTTCATTACCACTGGACCCTCAGGCTTCCCTCCATTCACTAGGCCCTCAGGTCTCCTCCTCCTTCATTATCACCCGGCCCTCCTATTATGACTGAACCTGCAGCCTAGGCCCTGAGCTTCCCCGTCTGACCACTGGGTCCTTGGGGGCTTCTCCTCTGGCTGCAGGGCCTCCCTGATTAACAGGCCTCCCACTGTGCTGCCACGTTTGTGGAAGGGGGCGGTCAGTGAGAGCTTGCTGCTCACAAAATGGCTGCCGGTTTCCTGCAAGACAACCCCTTCGCTAGCCCTCTGTTTGGCAGTGACGTCAACTTGGGACATCAGTTGCCTTGTGGGAGATTATGCAGGCGCTCTGTTCCTCCTCCTTCGGTCTGAAAGGATGACTGAATCGTGTAGGCCCCGTATCCAGGGAGACACCGGATGGGATGGCCTGACGAGGGTGGCGTTTCACCGGCTTGGATCCCAGTCCTGGGCCACTCCTCTGGGCTGGGTGATCATCTAGTCAACCCACAATCCCGCCAACACCCCGCCAATCCCACTGTCTTGTTGTGAAAAGAGCTTGGGAGGGAGGAATTGCATTTACGTAGTGCCTTTTACCAGTTCGCCAACGGAGGACTCGGCGGGGAAGTGCCGTAAATTCTTTTTGTGATGGAGGAAGCGCCAATGCAGCTGATCAGGCGCACAGAAAGATCACAACCCAGTTTGCCGGGGCTGAGGGGGGAGCAGCAGAGAGAGGATCATTAGGCCTGGGATTTCAGGCTGGCTGGGATCCGCTCGCTTCCCAGGCGGAGAAACAAGAATAACTGAGCTGGAGCAGAGAGGGAATTGAGCAGGCACTGGTTCTGAGTTTACATTTCACAAATTCCCCACTGATTCAGACAAAGGCCAAGTGACCAAAACAGGCCAACTGAGGGAACGCTGCCAAAGATCAGATGATCTCACCGGGATTCTGCGTCTCTGTGTTGCTTCTCTTTTCATCCCAATCCTGCGATCCGAAATCACTTCCAGAGGTGGAAGGCAGGATTAGGAGGGAACATTAGGCCAGCCTACCATCTGAGCCAGCACTACCTCATTCATATAGGAATGCGCTCAGTTAGACACAACGCGCTGTCGGAGGGTCAGTACTGAGGGAGTGCCGCACTGTCGGAGGGTCAGTACTGAGGGAGTGCCGCACTGTCGGAGGGTCAGTACTGAGGGAGTGCCGCACTGTCGGAGGGTCAGTACTGAGGGAGTGCCGCACTGTCGGAGGGTCAGGACTGAGGGAGTGCTGCACTGTCGTAGGGTCAGTACTGAGGGAGTGCCACACTGTCGGAGGGTCAGTACTGAGGGAGTGCCGCACTGTTGGAGGGTCAGTACTGAGCGAGTGCCGCACTGTCGGAGGGACAGTACTGAGCGAGTGCCGCACTGTCGGAGGGTCAGTACTGAGGGAGTGCCGCACTGTCGGAGGGTCAGTGCTGAGGGACTGCCGCACTGTCGGAGGGTCAGTACTGAGGGGGTGCCGCACTGTCGGAGGGTCAGTACTGAGGGAGGGCTGCACAGTCGGATGGTCAGTACTGAGGGAGTGCCGCACTGTCGGAGGGTCAGTACTGAGGGAGCGTCGCACTGTCGGAGGGTCAGTACTGAGGGAGTGCCGCACTGTCAGAGGGTCAGTACTGAGGGAGCGCCGCACTGTCGGAGGGTCAGTACTGAGGGAGTGCTGCACTGTTAGAGGGTCAGTACTGAGGGAGCGCCGCACTGTCGGAGGGTCAGTGCTGAGGGAGTGCTGCAGTGAATGCAGGGTCTTTCAGGTGAGGTATTTATCTCCGAGTTCTGAGTGGCTGTGTCAGCGAGCATGGTTTGTCTGAGCGACAGTGAGTGAGAGTTGTTCCCTGAATGCCCTGGGGCCAGTACTGAAACCTCAACAGCACCGTGGGTGTGTGTGTGTGTCAATGCCTCTAAGCACTTGACAACGTTTTGCAATTTCCAGCACCTCACCTCAGTCACTGAAGGAGAAAGTGAACATGAGGCTTTTTATTTTGCTTTGACTGGAGCTCAGAGACGCCTTCCCGGCTCAAGGCAACCATCCCAAGGATTACAAAATCACGGAGAAAATGTTTGGGAGTCCTTTCGGACGGTTGCCCAGAACGGGAAAGCCAGTCAAACGTGGCCATTGGGAATACCTGGTCCACACTGCGTGTCGGTAAAATCTGTTGTGAAAATCCGAGAGGGGACAGAAACGCTGTAATCAGGATGTTGCCTGGTTCGGAGGGGATTAGCTCCGTGGACAGACATGACTAACTCGGAGGGAGCATCACTCAACCTGAAACGCGAACTCGGATTTTCCCTCACCAGAAGCTGCCAGAACTGCAGAGGAATTCCAGCTAAATTATCCCGATAGTGCCCAGGGATGTGCAGGTTAGGGTGGATTGGCCGTGCTAAATTGTCCCATAGTGCCTAGGGATGTGCAGGTTAGGGTGGATTGGCCGTGCTAAATTGTCCCATAGTGCCCAGGGATGTGCAGGTTCGGGTGGATTGGCCATGCAAAATTGTCCCATAGTGCCCAGGGATGTGCAGGTTAGGGTGGATTGGCCACACTAAATTGTCCCACAGTGCCCAGGGATGTGCAGGTTACGCTGGATTGGCCGTGCTAAATTGTCCCATAGTGCCTAGGGATGTGCAGGTTAGGGTGGATTGGCCGTGCTAAATTGTCCCATAGTGCCCAGGGATGTGCAGGTTAGGGTGGATTGGCCGTGCTAAATTGTCCCATAGTGCCCAGGGATGTGCAGGTTAGGGTGGATTGGCCGTGCTAAATTGTCCCATAGTGTCCAGGGATGTGCAGGTTAGGGTGGATTGGCCATGCAAAATTGTCCCATAGTGCCCAGGGATGTGCAGGTTAGGGTGGATTGGCCACACTAAATTGTCCCACAGTGCCCAGGGATGTGCAGGTTAGGGTGGATTGGCCGTGCTAAATTGTCCCATAGTGCCCAGTGATGTGCAGGTTAGGATGGATTGGCCATGCTAAATTGTCCCATAGTGCCCAGGGATGTGCAGGTTAGGGTGGATTGGCCATGCTAAATTGTCCCATAGTGCCCAGGGATGTGCAGGTTAGGGTGGATTGACCGTGCTAAATTGTCCCATAGTGCCCAGGGATGTGCAGGTTAGGGTGGATTGGCCGTGCTAAATTGTCCCATAGTGCCCAGGGATGTGCAGGTTAGGGTGGATTGGCCGTGCTAAATTGTCCCATAGTGCCCAGGGATGTGCAGGTTAGGGTGGATTGACCGTGCTAAATTTTCCCATAGTGCCCAGGGATGTGCAGGTTAGGGTGGATTGGCCGTGCTAAATTGTCCCATAGTGCCCAGGGATGTGCAGGTTAGGGTGGATTAGCCGTGCTAAATTGTCCCATAGTGTCCAGGGATGTGCAGGTTAGGGTGGATTAGCCGTGCTAAATTGTCCCATAGTGCCCAGGGATGTGCAGGTTAGGGTGGGTTGGCCATTTCAGAGGGACAGTTTCGACACGATCGGCCAAACGACTTGCTTCCACACTGGAGGGATTCTGGGCGGGGGAACAGTGAGACACAGACAGTGTGGAGGCAAAGGGTATTCCAGCCTTGAAATGCCCCCATGGGTCAACACAGGCTGGGTGGGCTGAAGGGTCGACGTCCTGGGTTACTCGCGCGTGGCGTGGGCTGGCGGGATCTTGCTGTGCGCACCCCCGTTCTCCTGCGTTATGAAAGCGTACGTTCAGATCGATACCAGGTCCTTCCCCTCGCTGAGGAGGGAGGGAGGGAGGTGGGTGGCGGAGGAGGAGGAGCTGGGGGAGAGAACATTGACCCCGGGCCAAACCCGCAACACCACCCCCCACCCCCCACTTCCTCACAGCTGGGATTTAACATCAGCGCGCACCCTCCCCCCCCGCCCCCCCCACCCAACCCCCAGCCCCATCTCTGCCGCAACCCTCCACAACCGTCACAGTTCGGAGAGTGAGAGAGAGAGAGAGAGATCACTCCCCCAACCCGACCCGACCTTAACGTTTCCAAAAGAAAACGGAAAGACTTATTTTGGCAGCCGGGCAGGTGCCCGGACAATATGGTAGCGCCGTTCTGGGAAGCTCTCTCCGGAGCTGCAAGATGGTTTTCTCAGGGGTCAGAGTTCGAGAGTGCCAGTGGAATAATCCCCCAGCCAGCACCCCTCACCACCTCCCTCCGTGAGTGATGAGTTGAAAGTCCAATAGCCGCAGAGAGAGAGAGAGAGAAAGAGAGAGAGAGAGACGGTTGTAGCAATCACTTGAGAAGACAAGGAGTCATAACTCAACAAAGGCCAATGTACAAGTGGGTTGGCAGCTTTAATCTGTCGAAGGTTAATTGTTTGTCAAGTGTGATATCATTCCAGCTGTCGCCTGTCCAAAATGCTCTCTCTATCTCTCTCTCTCTCTCTCTCTCTCCCTCTCTCGTTCTCCCTTCCTCCCTTTTGCCCACACCGCCATCCTGTTCTGTCAATCCCAACCCCGTCACACTCTCTCTCTCCCGCATCCGTCTCTTCACCAGTCATTCAGTCTCTTGCTTTCTCTTCCTCAGTCCCCCAGGGAGCCCCGCGCTGTTCAGAGGGTCAGTACTGAGGGAGTGCCGCACTGTTCAGAGGGTCAGTACTGAGGGAGTGTGGTACTGTCGGAGGGTTAGTACTGAGGGAGTGCCGCACTGTCAGAGGGTCAGTACTGAGGGAGCACGCACTGTCGGAGGGTCAGTACTGTGGGAGTGCCACACTGTCGGAAAGTCAGTACTGAAGGAGCGCTGCACTGTCGGAGGGTCAGTACTGTGGGAGTGCCACACTGTCGGAGGGTCAGTACTGAGGGAGCACGCACTGTTCAGAGGGTCAGTACTGAGGGAGTGCCGCACTGTCAGAGGGTCAGTACTGAGGGTGTGCCGCACTGTCGGAGGGTCAGTACTGAGGGAGTGTGGTACTGTCGGAGGGTCAGTACTGAGGGAGTGCCGCACTGACATAGGGTCAGTACTGTGGGAGTGCCACACTGTCGGAGGGTCAGTACTGAGGGAGCGCTGCACTGTCAGAGGGTCAGTGCTGAGGGAGTGCTGCACTGTCGGAGGGTCAGTACTGTGGGAGTGCCACACTGTCAGAGGGTCAGTACTGAGGGAGCACGCACTGTCGGAGGGTCAGTACTGAGGGAGTGCCGCACTGTCGGAGGGTCAGTACTGAGGGAGTGTGGTACTGTCGGAGGGTTAGTACTGAGGGAGTGCCGCACTGTCAGAGGGTCAGTACTGAGGGAGTGCCGCACTGTCAGAGGGTCAGTACTGAGGGAGCACGCACTGTCGGAGGGTCAGTACTGTGGGAGTGCCACACTGTCGGAAAGTCAGTACTGAAGGAGCGCTGCACTGTCGGAGGGTCAGTACTGTGGGAGTGCCACACTGTCGGAGGGTCAGTACTGAGGGAGCACGCACTGTTCAGAGGGTCAGTACTGAGGGAGTGCCGCACTGTCAGAGGGTCAGTACTGAGGGTGTGCCGCACTGTCGGAGGGTCAGTACTGAGGGAGTGTGGTACTGTCGGAGGGTCAGTACTGAGGGAGTGCCGCACTGTCATAGGGTCAGTACTGAGGGAGTGCCGCACTGTCAGAGGGTCAGTACTGAGGGAGTGCCGCACTGTCAGAGGGTCAGTACTGAGGGAGTGCGCTACTGTCGGAGGGTCAGTACTGAGGGAGTGCACTACTGTCGGAGGGTCAGTACTGAGGGAGTGCGGTACTGTCGGAGGGTCAGTACTGAGGGAGCGCCACACTGTCAGAGGGTCAGTGCTGAGGGAGTGCCGCACTGTCTGAGCTGAGGGAGTGCGGCAATGTCTGAGGGTCCTTACTGAGGGAGTGCCGCACTGTCAGAGGGCACAACTGAGGGAGTGCCGCACTGTCAGAGGGGCAGAACTGAGGGAGTGCCGCACTGTCAGAGGGGCAGAAATGAGGGAGTGCCGCACTGTGGGAGGGTCAGTACTGAGGGAGCGCCGCACTGTGGGAGGGTCAGTACTGAGGGAGTGCTGCACTGTCGGAGGGTCAGTACTGAGGGAGTGCTGCACTGTTGGAGGGTCAGTAGTGAGGGAGCGCTGCACTGTCAGAGGGTCCGTGCTGAGGGAGTGCCGCACTGTCAGCGTGTCAGTACTGAGGGAGTGCGGTACTGTCGGAGGGTCAGTACTGAGGAAGCGCTGCACTGTCGGAGGGTCAGTACTGAGGGAGTGCGGTACTGTCGGAGGGTCAGTACTGAGGGAGTGCCGCACTGTCGGAGGGTCAGTACTGAGGGAGCGCCGCACTGTCGGAGGGTCAGTGCTGAGGGAGTGCCGCACTTTCAGAAGGTCCGTACTGAGGGAGTGCCGCACTGTGGGAGGGTCAGTACTGAGGGAGCGCCGCACTGTCGGAGGGTCAGTACTGAGGGAGCGCCGCACTGTCGGAGGGTCGATACTGAGGGAGCGCCGTACTGTCGGAGGGTCAGTACTGAGGGAGTGTGCTACTGTCGGAGGGTCAGTACTGAGGGAGTGTGGTACTGTCGGAGGGTCAGTACTGAGGGAGTGCCGCACTGTCGGAGGGTCAGTACTGAGGGAGTGCCGCACTGTCGGACGGTCAGTACTGAGGGAGTGCCGCACTGTCAGTGGGTCGGTACTGAGGGAGTGCGGTACTGTCAGAGGGTCAGTACTGAGGGAGTGCGCTACTGTCGGAGGGTCAGTACTGAGGGAGTGTGGTACTGTCAGAGGGTCAGTACTGAGGGAGTGCACTACTGTCGGAGAGTCAGTACTGAGGGAGCGCCGCACTGTCTGAGGGTCCTTTCTGAGGGAGTGCCGCACTGTGAGAGGGTCAGTACTGAGGGAGTGCCGCACTGTGAGAGGGTCAGTACTGAGGGAGCGCTGCACTGTCGGAGGGTCAGTACTGAGGGAGTGCGGTACCGTCAGAGGGTCAGTACTGAGGGAGTGCTGCACTGTTGGAGGGTCCGTGCTGAGGGAGTGCTGCACTGTTGGAGGGTCAGTACTGAGGGAGTGCTGCACTGTCAGAGGGTCCGTGCTGAGGGAGTGCTGCACTGTTGGAGGGTCAGTACTGAGGGAGTGCCGCACTGTCGGAGGGTCAGTACTGAGGGAGTGCTGCACTGTCAGAGGGTCCGTGCTGAGGGAGTGCTGCACTGTCGGAGGGTCAGTACTGAGGGAGTGCCGCACTGTCGGAGGGTCAGTACTGAGAGAGTGCCGCACTGTCGGAGGGTCAGTACTGAGGGAGTGCCGCACTGTCGGAGGGTCAGTACTGAGGGAGTGCCGCACTGTGAGAGGGTCAGTACTGAGGGAGTGCCGCACTGTCGGAGGGTCAGTACTGAGGGAGTGCCGCACTGTGAGAGGGTCAGTACTGAGGGAGCGCCGCACTGTCGGAGGGTCAGTACTGAGGGAGTGCCGCACTGTCGGAGGGTCAGTACTGAGGGAGTGCCGCACTGTCGGAGGGTCAGTACTGAGGGAGCGCCGCACTGTCTGAGGGTCCTTTCTGAGGGAGTGCCGCACTGTGAGAGGGTCAGTACTGAGGGAGTGCCGCACTGTGAGAGGGTCAGTACTGAGGGAGCGCTGCACTGTCGGAGGGTCAGTACTGAGGGAGTGCGGTACCGTCAGAGGGTCAGTACTGAGGGAGTGCTGCACTGTTGGAGGGTCCGTGCTGAGGGAGTGCTGCACTGTTGGAGGGTCAGTACTGAGGGAGTGCTGCACTGTCAGAGGGTCCGTGCTGAGGGAGTGCTGCACTGTTGGAGGGTCAGTACTGAGGGAGTGCCGCACTGTCGGAGGGTCAGTACTGAGGGAGTGCTGCACTGTCAGAGGGTCCGTGCTGAGGGAGTGCTGCACTGTCGGAGGGTCAGTACTGAGGGAGTGCCGCACTGTCGGAGGGTCAGTACTGAGGGAGTGCCGCACTGTGAGAGGGTCAGTACTGAGGGAGCGCCGCACTGTCGGAGGGTCAGTACTGAGGGAGTGCCGCACCGTCGGAGGGTCAGTAGTCAGGGAGCGCCGCACTGTCGGAGGGTCAGTACTGAGGGAGTGCGGTACTGTCGGACGGTCAGTACTGAGGGAGCGCTGCACTGTCGGACGGTCAGTACTGAGGGAGCGCTGCACTGTCGGAGGGTCAGTACTGAGGGAGTGCGGTACCGTCAGAGGGTCAGTACTGAGGGAGTGCGGTACTGTCGGACGGTCAGTGCTGAGGGAGTGCTGCACTGTCAGAGGGTCAGTACTGAGGGAGTGCTGCACTGTTGGAGGATCAGTACTGAGGGAGCGCCGCACTGTCGGAGGGTCAGTACTGAGGGAGCGCCGCACTGTCAGAGGGTCAGTACTGAGGGAGTGCCGCACTGTTGGAGCCTCAGTACTGAGGGAGTGCGGTACTGTCGGAGGGTCAGTACTGAGGGAGTGCCGCACTGTTGGCGGGTCAGTACTGAGGGAGTGCCGCACTGTTGGAGGGTCAGTACTGAGGGAGCGCAGCACTGTCAGAGGGTCAGTACTGAAGGAACATCGCTCTGTCGGAGGGTCAGTACTGAGGGAGCGCCGCACTGTCGGAGGGTCAGTACTGAGGGAGCGCCGCACTGTCGGAGGGTCAGTACTGAGGGAGTGCCGCACTGTCGGAGGGTCAGTGCTGAGGGAGTGCCCCACTGTCGGAGGGTCAGTACTGAGGGAGTGCCGCACTGTCGGAAGGGCAGAACTGAGGGAGTGCCGCACTGTCAGAGGGTCAGTACTGAGGGAATGCTGCACTGTCGGAGGGTCAGTACTGAGGGAGTGCTGCACTGTCGGAGGGTCAGTACTGAGGGAGTGCTGCACTGTCGGAGGGTCAGTACTGAGGGAGTGCCGCACTGTCAGAGGGTCAGTACTGAGGGAGTGCCGCACTGTGGGAGGGTCCGTACTGAGGGAGTGCTGCACTGTCGGAGGGTCAGTACTGAGGGAGTGCCGCACTGTCAGAGGGTCAGTACTGAGGGAGTGCCGCACTGTCGGAGGGTCAGTACTGAGGGAGTGCCGCACTGTGGGAGGGTCCGTACTGAGGGAGTGCTGCACTGTCGGAGGGTCAGTACTGAGGGAGTGCCGCACTGTCAGAGGGTCAGTACTGAGGGAGTGCTGCACTGTTGGAGGGTCAGTACTGAGGGAGTGCTGCACTGTCGGAGGGTCAGTAATGAGGGAGTGCCGCACTGTCGGAGGGTCAGTACTGAGGGAGTGCCGCACTGTCGGAGGGTCAGTACTGAGGGAGCGCCATACTGTCGGAGGGTCAGTACTGAGGGAGTGCCGCACTGTCGGAGTGTCAGTACTGAGGGAGTGCCGCACTGTCGGAGGGTCAGTGCTGAGGGAGTGCCGCACTGTCGGAGGGTCAGTACTGAGGGAGTGCCGCACTGTCGGAGGGTCAGTACTGAGGGAGTGCCGCACTGTCGGAGGGTCAGTACTGAGGGAGTGCCGCACTGTCAGAGGTCAGTACTGAGGGAGCGCTGCACTGTCGGAGGGTCAGTACTGAGGGAGTGCCGCACTGTCAGAGGGTCAGTACTGAGGGAGTGCCGCACTGTCGGAGGGTCAGTACTGAGGGAGTGCCGCACTGTCGGAGGGTCAGTACTGAGGGAGCGCCGCACTGTCGGAGGGTCAGTACTGAGGGAGTGCCGCACTGTCGGAGGGTCAGTACTGAGGGAGTGCCGCACTGTCGGAGGGTCAGTACTGAGGGAGTGCCGCACTGTCGGAGGGTCAGTACTGAGGGAGTACCGCACTGTCGGAGGGTCAGTACTGAGGGAGTACTTCAGTGTCAGTCAGAGAATGTGGGTCCCTTGAGACTTCTTGTCTGGAATTTGGTACCCCATTGAATCCTGCCTGGATGTAGGAACGGGGTAATCTGAAAATATTCTATAGTTGTGCATATCCTTGTTGCGAAATCTGGGCTGGTCAATTTGAAAATTATCATCAGGACAGTGACAGCACGGGGTTAGATACAGAGTAAAGCTCCCTCTACAGTGTCCCCCATCAAACACTCCCCAGGACAGGGACAGCACGGGGTTAGATACAGAGTAAAGCTCCCTCTACACTGTCCCCCATCAAACACTCCCCAGGACAGGGACAGCACGGGGTTAGATACAGAGTAAAGCTCTCTCTACACTGTCCCCCATCAAACACTCCCCAGGACAGGGACAGCACGGTGTTAGATACAGAGTAAAGCTCCCTCTACACTGTCCCTCATCAAACACTCCCCAGGACAGGGACAGCACGGGGTAAGATACAGAGTAAAGCTCCCTCTACACTGTCCCCCCATCAAACACTCCCCAGGACAGGGACAGCACGGGGTTAGATACAGAGTAAAGCTCCCTCTACACTGTCCCCCCATCAAACACTCCCCAGGACAGGGACAGCACGGGGTAAGATACAGAGTAAAGCTCCCTCTACACTGTCCCCCCATCAAACACTCCCCAGGACAGGGACAGCACGGGGTTAGATACAGAGTAAAGCTCCCTCTACACTATCCTCCATCAAACACTCCCCAGGACAGGGACAGCACAGGGTTCGATACAGAGTAAAGCTCCCTCTACACTGTCCCCATCAAACACTCCCCAGGACAGGGACAGCACAGGGTTCGATACAGAGGAAAGGTCTCTCTACACTGTCCCCCATCAAACACTCCCCAGGACAGGGACAGCACAGGGTTCGATACAGAGGAAAGGTCTCTCTACACTGTCCCCCATCAAACACTCCCCAGGACAGGGACAGCACAGGGTTCGATACAGAGGAAAGGTCTCTCTACTTTTTAAGTGAAAAGACAGCACAGCAAATGAATGGTGCTGGTCATTTCAGCAACTCCCAGGGGGAGGGGGCTCCACTAATATCCCCACCCTCCATGACGGAGGAGCCCAGAACATCAGGGCGAAAGACAAGGCTGAAACTTTCAACCTTCAGTCAGAAGTGCCCAGTGGATGGTCCACCTCAGCTTCCTCCCGCAGTCCCCAGTATCGCGGAGATCAGTGTTCATCCATTTCGAGTCACTCCACGTGATTATCAGGACACGGTTGGAGGCACTGGATACTGCAAAGGCTGTGGGCCCTGACAACATTCTGGCGAGAGGTCTGAAGACCTGATCTCCAGAACCTGCCGCTCCCCTAGCCAAGCTGTTCCACTGCAACACTAGCATCCACCCGACAATGTGGAACAGTGCCCAGGTATGTCCTGTACATAAAAAGCAGGATAAATCCAACCTGGCCAATTACCACCCCATCCGTCTCCTCTCCATCATCAGGAAGGGGTAACCGACAGTGCCAACAAGCAGCACCCACTCAGTGATGCCCACTTTGGGATCCCCCAGGGCCACTCAGCTCCTGACCTCATCACAGCCTCGGTCCAAACATGGACAGAAGTGCTGGATTCCAGAGGGGTGAGGGGAGAGGGACAGCCCTTGGCATCGAGGCTGCATTCGACCGGGTGTGGCATCAAGGAGCCCTGGCAAATCCTGGAATGAGTGGGTATCGGGGGCACACTCTCTGCTGGTTGGACACGTAGGAAGATGGTGGTGGTTGTTGGAGGGTCAGTCATCTCAGCTCCAGGACATCTCTGCAGGAGTCCCTCAGGGGAGTGTCCTGGGCCCAACCATCTTCAGCTGCTTCATCAATGACCTTCCCCTTGTCATAAGGTCAGACGTGGGGATGTACACCAATGATAGCACAATGTTCAGCACCACTCACCGCTCCTCAGAGACTAAAGCAGTCTGTGTTCAAGCCTTGAAGAGGTGCCAAGGGGGAGTTCTCAGTCTCCTGGGGTCAGTAGTTAACATCAGAAAAAAGCTTAAGATAGGGTGACCATCGTATTGCTGTATTGGAACTTGGATTGTTGGTGTTGCTGGCTGGGCAAGCCCCTATCCCTAATTGCCCCTTTGAGAAGGTGATGAGCTGTTGGTTTGAACCTCTGTAGTCCATGGTCAGTCGGTCGATGCCCTGAGGGAGGGAGTTCCAGGATTTTGACCCAGCGACACTGAAGGAACGGCCGATATGGGGAGTGGGAACTTGCAGGGGGTGATGTTCCCACTGCCCCTGTCCTTCTGGATGGAAGTGGGCGTGGGTTTGGAAGGCGCTGTCTGAGGACCCTCGGGGAGTTGCTGCAGTGCGGCTTGTAGATGGTACACACTGCTGTTACTGAGGAGTGGAGGGAGGGGGTGTGGTGCCAATCAAGTGGGGGCTGCTTTGTCCCTAGATGGTGTGGAGCTTCTCGAATGTTGTTGGAGCTACCCCCCCCCTCCACCTTCACCCCCCCCCCCCCCCGCATCCAGGGGCAAGTGGGGAGTATTCCCTCACCCTCCTGACTTGTCCCTTGTCGACGGTGGGACAGGAAGCCATTGGGAATGCAAACTGTAAAGCAGAAACAGCTGGGAAACCTCAGCAGGTACCCGCAGAGAGAAATCGAGAGTCAACATTTCAGGTCCAGCGACCCTCCCTTCAGAACTCGGTGGACAGGGGAGGGGTGGGGGGAGGGCTTTGGAGTCAGGAGGTGAGTTCCTGACCCTGAACTCTTGATTGAGAAGGCGTTTCGAGTACAGGAGTCCTGCTCTGAATCCTGCAGCCTTTGGTGAGACCGCGCCAGGGAATATTGGGCGTGGTGGGTTTTTGGAATCCACACTCGAGGAAGGAGAGTGCTGAATTGGAGGCAGATTAATCCTGCCCTGTGATGGGGAAGCTGAGGAAACTGGGATCGATAGTCTTCGGATTTGGAAGCATGAGCGATGAGAGCGTTGAGATGTACGAGATTCTGAAGGGATTGAGAGGGTCAGCGCCGCGAGATTGGTTCCCCTGTTGGCGTCTAGAACAATGGACCCAGTTTTGGGATAAAGGCCCAATCGTTTAGTACCGAGATGAGGGAAAATTGGTTTTCACTAAGAGTGGGGAAGGCAATGGCCTAGTGGTATTATCATACAACATAGAACAATACAGCGCAGAACAGGCCCTTCGGCCCTCAATGTTGCGCCGACCTGTGAACTATTCTCAGCTCGTCCCCCTACACTATCCCGAAATCATCCATGTGCTTATCTAAGGATTGTTTAAATCTCCCTCATGTGGTTGAGTTGACTACATTAGCGGGTAGGGCATTCCACACCCTTACCACTCTCTGCCTAAAGAACCTGCCTCTGACATCTCAATTTGTATTTCTGCCCTCTCTTACAAGCTGACGTCATCATCCTCGGAAAAGGACTCTCACTGTCTACCCTATCTAATCCTCTGATCGTCTTGTATGTCTCTATTAAATCCCCTCTTAGCCGTCTTCTTTCCAATGAGAACAGGTTCAAGTCCCTCAGCCTTTCCTCATAAGACCTTCCCTCCAGACCAGGCAACATCTTGGAAAATCCCCTCTGCACCTTTTTTCCAATGCTTCCACATCCTTCCCGAAATATGGGGACCAGAACTGTACACAATATTCCAAGTGTGGCCGCACCAGGAACACTGTTAATCCAGGACCATCAGTACCAGTTCCTGGGTTCAAATGGGAGATAGTGGAATTTTGGTTTTCATTTTAAAAAAAAAATATAGAATTAAGAACTTGATGGTGACCGTGAATCCATTGTTGGGAAGAACGTGTCTGGGTTCACGAAAGCAAAAACAGGTCCCAAAGCCTGAAGAAGGAGGACCCGCAATGTCAACTCTGCTTTCTCTCTGCAGATTTGCTGAGTTTTTCTGTTTTTAATCTCCTCAAGGGAAGGAGACTGCCGTCCTTACACACAGCGTAGAACATTCCAGCGCAGTACAGGCCCTCCGGCCCTCGATGTTGCGCCGACCTGTCAAACCAATCTGAAGCCCATCTAACCTACACTGTATTCCGTTTTCATCCATATGTTTATCCAAATGCCCTTAAAGTTGGCGAGTCTACTACTACCCTGGTCTGGGCCTACGTTGTACACCCACAGCAATGCCTTCTGGGTAATAAACACTGGCCTGGCCAGCCTGCCCCTCATCCTGTGAACGGACAGCATGAGAAAGGAAAAGGGAGGGGTGGAGTGACAAAGATTTGGGGTGGGGGAGGGGTGGTCAAGGGGATACGGGGCTGAAAACTGGTAACCGAGGTCCGAGATTAGTCGTCATATTGAAAGGGGCAGCCGGCCGATGGGATGCATGGGCTCCACCCGCACCCCGATCTGGTTTAGCGTTTGCCGGATGAAGTGGGTTGTGACAGAGACATACTCAGCTGTCACAGAGAAGCAACAGAGTAGGTGTGGTAGGGTGGGGGTGGACTACAACCGCAGGCCGGAATGCTGTCCTTGAGTGTTAGGGGTGGGATAGAGGTTGTTAGCTGAGTTGCTCGGCTACGAGATACGCCCTTGCGGCCTGCGAGGGGAGAGATAAGCAGCCTGCTGGGTAAAGTGACGGAGAACGTAGCTAATTCCGGGAAGCCTGACTCAGGAGGGCTGAGCTCCATTGACATGCAAGGGCGAGAGAGCCAAGGGCTCATTGTTTCCGACTAAAATAGGCCGGACTCGAGGGAGATAGATAGCGAGAGAGAAAGAGAGAGACAGAGCTGAACTGAGGCAGCTAGCTGACCGGTGAAGAATCTCCCTTTAATCCTCACACCCGCATTCCCGCCCTGTCGCATGATCCTGTGTCTGCCTGTGGGTGACGCCAGTGTTGCTAGGGCAACAAAACCACGAGCTAGGCCCTGCTTGAAGCCTGCTCTGTGGGCTCATGCCAAGCCGTGCTGTTGTCCTCTGACAGGGCCTCCGGACTTCGAATAATGGAGTTATCCAGCACAGAAACAGGCCCTTCGGCCCAACTCGTCCATGCCGACCAAGTATCCTAAATTAATCTAGTCCCAATTAGAGTCATAGAGATGTACAGCACGGAGACAGACCCTTCGTCCCATCTTGTCCATATCTTCCATTAATCCAGTCCCATTTGCCAGCACTTGGCCCATATCCCTCTAAACCTTTCCTAATCATATACCCATCCATTTTCAATGTTGTCATTGTACCAGCCTCTACCACTTCCTCTGGCAGCTCATTCCATACACGCACCACCCTCTGCGTGAAACAGTTGCCCCTCGGGTCCCTTTTAAATCTTTCCCCTCTCACCCTAAACCTATGCCCTCTAGTTCTGGACTCCCATACCCAGGGAAAATGACCTTGTCTATTTACCCTATCCATGCCCCTCATGGCGTAATAAACCTCTATAAGGTCACCCCTCAGCCTCTGACGCTCGAGGGAAAACTGCTCCAGCCAGTTCAGTCTCTTCCTGTAGCTCAAACCCTCCAACGCTGGCAACTTCTTTGAAGGGAGCGGTTGTGTTAATTCCCGTAACACAGGAACCAGCCACCAAGAGCTTAGCAGCACAACAGACATTTATCACTGCTCCTGGTAACCACATTCATGAAAACCCGTGTGGCCAACGCAGTCGCTCACTTCCCTCAGCACGCCACACTTTAAGTGGCCCCAGTTAGGAGAGAGTCTGAGACTTTTAACCCCTTATTTCACATGCTCTGATACCGTGACAATATCCTGCAAGGTATATTGGCGGTCTAATGTATGACACAGTGCGACATATACCCATCATCCCTTGGCATCACATCCCCCATCTCAGCTCCTATCCCTCCAGTAGACAAGGCCATACTGCGCAGAGGACAGGTCTCAGGCTTTTCAAAGACACTAGGCCCGTCTCCATGACAACATGCCCCATGATCAGCCAGCACCCCGACACACCCACCAAGTGAGAAAATTGACCGTACTGACCACAGTGGTGTCAAAGACCTTCAGGAAGCTCATTACATCCCAGAGGCCAGGCCAACAGGTCAGTCATCCACAGGGTTATGGTGTGCCTGGCCATGACCCATCCCTAATTCCAGACGGGCAGTTCAGACTCATCCACATCACAATTGGTCTGGAGTTATGTGCAGGCCAGACCAGGTAAGGATAGCAGATTTCCCGCACGCAAAGGCATGAGTGAAACATATGGGCTGTTCCTGATAATGGGCAACGGTTTCTCGGTGACCATTATATTCTTAATTCCATGTTTTTACTGAATCCAAAGTCCACCTTCTGCAGGGTTGGGATTCAAATCCTGTCCCCAGAGATTTACCTGAATCTCTGGATTAACAGTCCAGCGATTATACCATCAGACTACCACATTCCCTTATTGGAGGGTCAGTATTGAGGGAGCGCCGCACTGTCGGAGGGTCAGTGCTGAGGGAGTGCCACATTGTCAAAGGGTCAGTGCTGAGGGGGTGCCACATTGTCGGAGGGTCAGTGCTGAGGGAGCGCCACACTGTCGGAGGGTCAGTACTGAGGTAGTGCCGCACTGTCGGAGGGTCAGTACTGAGGGAGTGCCGCACTGTTGGAGGGTCAGTACTGAGGGAGCGCCGCACTGTCGGAGGGTCAGTACTGAGGGAGTGCCGCACTGTCGGAGGGTCAGTACTGAGGGAGCACCACACTGTCGGAGGGTCAGTACTGAGGGAGTGCCGCACTGTTGGAGGGTCAGTACTGAGGGAGTGCCGCACTGTCGGAGGGTCAGTACTGAGGGAGCACCACACTGTCGGAGGGTCAGTACTGAGGGAGTGCCGCACTGTCGGAGGGTCAGTACTGAGGGAGCGCCGCACTGTCGGAGGGTCAGTACTGAGGGAGCGCCACACTGTCGGAGGGTCAGTACTGAGGGAGCGCCGCACTGTCGGAGGGTCAGTACTGAGGGAGCGCCACACTGTCGGAGGGTCAGTACTGAGGTAGCGCCACACTGTCGGAGGGTCAGTACTGAGGTAGCGCCGCACTGTCGGAGGGTCAGTACTGAGGGAGTGCCGCACTGTCGGAGGGTCAGTACTGAGGGAGCACCACACTGTCGGAGGGTCAGTACTGAGGGAGCGCCGCACTGTCGGAGGGTCAGTACTGAGGGAGTGCCGCACTGTCGGAGGGTCAGTACTGAGGGAGCACCACACTGTCGGAGGGTCAGTACTGAGGGAGTGCTGTACTGTTGGTTTCAGTTGAGTAGTTAACCTGAGGACCCTCCTGGAGAGTGGAAATGATGTTAACAGCTGGATTCGATGGATGTGATGGGGAGTGCCACAGTGCAGGGACCTTCTCTCTGCGGTCAATAACTCTCAGTCTTATAGAATAGAATAGAATAGAATAGATGTCCTACAGTGTGGAAACAGGCCCTTCAGCCCAACAAGTCCACACTGACCCTCCGCAGAGTATCCCAACCAAACTCTTTCCCCTGCCCTATTACTCTACATTTACCCCTGAATAATGCACCTAACCTGCACATCCCTGGACACTATGGGGCAATTTAGCACGGCCAATCCACCCTAACCTGCACATCCCTGGGCACTATGGGACAATTTAGCACGGCCAATCCACCCTAACCTGCACATCCCTGGGCACTATGGGGCAATTTAGCACGGCCAATCCACCCTAACCTGCTCATCCCTGGACACGATGGGGCAATTTAGCACGGCCAATCCACCATAACCTGCACATCACTGGACACTATGGGACAATTTAGCACGGCCAATCCACCCTAACCTGCACATCCCTGGGCACTATGGGACAATTTAGCACGGCCAATCCACCCTAACCTTCACATCCCTGGGCACTATGGGACAATTTAGCACGGCCAATCCACCCTAACCTGCACATCCCTGGGCACTATGGGGCAATTTAGCACGGCCAATCCACCCTAACCTGCTCATCCCTGGACACGATGGGGCAATTTAGCACGGCCAATCCACCATAACCTGTACATCCCTGGGCACTATGGGACAATTTAGCACGGCCAATCCACCATAACCTGCACATCACTGGACACTATGGGACAATTTAGCACGGCCAATCCACCATAACCTGCACATCACTGGACACTATGGGACAATTTAGCACGGCCAATCCACCATAACCTGCACATCACTGGACACTATGGGACAATTTAGCACGGCCAATCCACCCTAACCTGCACATCCCTGGGCACTATGGGACAATTTAGCACGGCCAATCCACCCTAACCTGCACATCCCAGGGCACTATGGGTCAATTTAGCACGGCCAATCCACCATAACCTGCACATCACTGGACACTATGGGACAATTTAGCACGGCCAATCCACCCTAACCTGCACATCCCTGGACACTATGGGACAATTTAGCACGGCCAATCCACCCTAACCTGTACATCCCTGGGCACTATGGGACAATTTAGCACGGCCAATCCACCATAACCTGCACATCACTGGACACTATGGGACAATTTAGCACGGCCAATCCACCATAACCTGCACATCACTGGACACTATGGGACAATTTAGCACGGCCAATCCACCATAACCTGCACATCACTGGACACTATGGGACAATTTAGCACGGCCAATCCACCCTAACCTGCACATCCCTGGGCACTATGGGACAATTTAGCACGGCCAATCCACCCTAACCTGCACATCCCAGGGCACTATGGGTCAATTTAGCACGGCCAATCCACCCTAACCTGCACATCCCTGGGCACTATGGGACAATTTAGCATGGCCAATCCACCCGAGCCTGCACATCTTTGGACTGTGTGAGGAAACCGGAGCACCTGGAGGAAACCCCATACAGACACGGGGAGAATGTGCAAACTCCACACAGACAGTCGCCCGAGGGTGGGATCGAACCCAGGTCCCTGGTACTGGGAGGCAGCGGTGCTAACCACTGAGCCACCGTGCTGTCCCCTCTTAATGAAATCACATGTGGGGCTAAAGGAGACAGATGTTGCAGCTCATTGTCGCCTTGCCATCCGCGGGATCTTGCTGTGTACAATTCAGCCGCCCACAGTCACTGCAGGCCCCTGAGCAGCACTCGAGAGGGGGCATCCTGGGGTAAATGCAGGTCTGAGGTGTTCGGCCGTTACGAGATGGGAGCGGGACACGGTGACAGCGGCGAGCGAGCGAGCGAGACGGGCTGGGTGGTCTGTCACTCGGGGAGGGGAGTGGGCTGGCTGGAGGGTGTGAGGGGCGCGCGGTGGCTGGGCGCTGGGGAGGGTGCTGGTCCGGGCCGGAAGGTGGAGGTCGGATCCTGAGGGCACTGACGCCTTTCCCGTCCTTGTTGCAGGCAACCAGACAAACTGATTGTGGTGTGGACCCGAAGGAACAGGAGGATTTGTTCGAAGGTATGGTGGGAAGTGAGCTCCTGTCACCACCCCCCCCACCCAACCTCCGTGTGCGTGCTGGAGGTGACTCTGCAACGACAGAGAGCTGCCTTTCACTAGCGCCTTTTTGACACAATCGACAAGAGCAGGAGGAGGCCATTCGGCCCCTGCTCCGCCATCCAATGGGATCATGGCTGACCATCCGACTCCTTCCTCCCTGTTCCCCGCTGTCCCCCTTCAGCCCCAAGAACTTCATCCAACTCCTTCCTGAAAACATTCAATGTTTTGGCCCCAGGCTTCCCCCCCCCACCTACTCTCTGGGGAAGACATTTCTCCCCATCTCAGTCTGAAACCCCCCCACCCCATAATCCTTAGACTGTGACTTCCCACCGGGTTCTGGGCTCCCCGGATCAACATTCTTGGCCCTGTCTGGTCCTGTTGGAATTTTAGCGGTTTCTCTGAGATCCCCCTCCTCATTCTCCCCAAACCCCCCCCCCCCCCGCAAGTGAGTACAGTCCGAACTGATCCAGTCTCTCTACGTATGTCAGTCCCACCATCCCGGGAATCAGGCTGGGAAACCTTTCCCTGCACTCCTTTCCTTGTCAGAACATCTGTCCTCAGATACGGAGACCCCCAAACTGCTCACAATACCCCATGGGGGGTGGTCTCACCCAGAACAATGGCTCCAGTACGCCAACTCTCTCGCTGTGGAGGGCAACGTTCCCCACCTCCCATGCTTACTCTCAGTGACTGGCGTACAGGGACACCCAGGTCTCCATAAGACCATAAGGTGTAGGAGTGGAAGAAAGGCCATTTGGCCCATCCACTCCCCCATTCCGTCATGGGCATTCCAACCCCACTTACCCACACTCTCCCCGTCGCCCTTAATTCCTTGCCAGATCAAGAATTTATCAATCTCTGCCTTCAAGACATTTAACGTCCCGGCCTCCACTGCGCTCCGCGGCAATGAATTCCACAGGCCCCCCACTCTCCGGCTGAAGAAATGTCTCCTCATTTCCGTTCTCAATTGACCCCCTCGAATTCTAAGGCTGTGCCCACGGGGTCCTAGTCTACCCGCCTAACGGAAACAAATCCACCCTTTCTAAGCCATGCGTTATCTTGTAAGTTTCTGTTAGATCTCCCCTCAACCTTCTAACCTCTCGTGAATACAATCCCAGGATCCTCAGCCGCCTCACTGCACCTTCCCCCGCTTTTCCCAATCTATCGCCGTTCGGATAATAATCCGCCTTCCTGCGTTTGCTCCCAATGTGGATTTTCCTCATGTTGATCTACGTTACACTGCATCTGCCATGCTCTTGCCCGTTCAAATCACACTGCACCCTCCTCACTGCTCACCCTCCCGCCCACCTCTGTGTCAAATTTGGGAGATATTGCAAAATATCCAAAATCGGAATCCTTAGTATAGATTGGGAATAGTCGGAGTCCCGAGCACTGAATGTGGAAAAAGACGGTTTTATTGCTGTTTCCTCGGAGAAAGTGTGGTCTGCAGATGCTGGGGATCAGAGCTTAAAAATGTGTTGCTGGAAAAGCGCAGCAGGCCAGGCAGCATCTAGGGAACAGGAGAATCGACGTTTCGGGCATGAGCCCTTCTTCAGGAATGAGGAAAGTGTGTCCAGCAGACTAAGATAAAAGGTAGGGAGGAGGGACTTGGGGGAGGGGCGTTGGGAATGCGTTAGGTGGAAGGAGGTCAAGGTGAGGGTGATAGGCCGGAGTGGGGGTGGGGCCGGAGAGGTCAGGAAGAAGATTGCAGGTTAGGAAGGCGGTGCTGAGTCCGAGGGTTGGGACTAGGACAGGGTGGGGGGAGGGGAAATGAGGAAACTGGAGAAATCTGAGTTCATCCCTTGTGGTTGGAGGGTTCCTAGGCGGAAGATGAGGCGCTCTTCCTCCAACCGTCGTGTTGCTATGGTCTGGCAATGGAGGAGGCCAAGGACCTGCACGTCCTTGGCGGAGTGGGAGGGGGAGTTGAAGTGTTCTGATGGATATATCAGAAATTCACCTGCACTTCCACACACATCATCTATTGCATCCGCTGCACCCAATGTGGCCTCCTCTATATTGGGGAGACAGGCCGCCTACTTGCGGAACGTTTCAGAGAACACCTCTGGGACACCTGGACCAACCAACCCAACCACCCCGTGGCTCAACACTTCAACTCCCCCTCCCACTCCACCAAGGACATGCAGGTTCTTGGACTCCTCCATTGCCAGACCATAGCAACAGGACGGTTGGAGGAAGAGCACCTCATCTTCCACCTAGGAACCCTCCAACCACAAGGGATGAGCTCCGATTTCTCCAGTTTCCTCATTTCCCCTCCCCCCACCTTGTCTCAGTCAAATCCCTCAAACTCAGCACCGCCTTCCTAACCTGCAATCTTCTTCCTGACCTCTCCGCCCCCACCCCCACTCCGGTCTATCACCGTCACCTTAACCTCCTTCCACCTATCGCATTTCCGACGCCCCTCCCCCAAGTCCCTCCTCCCTACCTTTTATCTTAGCCTGCTGGACACACTTTCCTCATTCCTGAAGAAGGGCTCATGCCCTAAACGTTGATTCTCCTGTTCCCTGGATGCTGCCTGTCCTGCTGCGCTTTTCCAGCAACACATTTTTAAGCTCTGTGTTTTCCGTCAGCCCTCCATCCGTGCCAGTACACTAGCCCCAGTCCCACGTGCTTTAATTTTACAAATTCATCTCCAAAGTCGGACCTTATTGGAAGCCTTCTGAAAGTCCAAAGAAACCACATCGACTGGCTCGTCCTTATCAACTCCCGCAGTTACATCCTCAAAACGTTCCAGGCAAATGTGGCTTCCCTTTTGCTGACCCTGTCACGTTTTTGCCAAGGGCTCCGCGTTGCAATCTCTCCGAGGCGATGGCCTGGTGAGCCTAACGTTGGATTGTTAATCCAGAGACTCGGGGAATGTTCCAGGGAGGCTGGGTTCGATTCCCGCCACGGCAGCTGGTGCAACTTGAGTTTTAAAAAAAAAAACAATCTGGAATTAATGACGATCGTGAATCCATTGTTGGAAAGACAAACCCACCCGGTTCGGGAAGGAAACTGCCATCATTACCTGGTCTGGGCCTACACGTGACTCCAAACCCCACGGCGGTGTGGTTGACTCTCAACTGCCCCTCTGGGTAATTAGGGACAGGACAATAAATCATAGAATCCCTATGGTGTGGAAACTGGCCATTGGGCCCAACATGTCCACACCAACCCTCCGAAGCGTAACCCACCCAGACCCATTCCCCTACCCCATTACTCTACGTTTACCCTTGACTCATGCGCCTCACCTTCATATCCCTGGGCACTATGGGACAATTTAGCACGGCCAATCCCCCCTAACCTGCACACCCCTGGGCACTATGGGACAATTTAGCACGGCCAATCCACCCTAACCTGCACATCCCTGGGCACTATGGGACAATTTAGCATGGCCAATCCCCCCTAACCTGCACATCCCTGGGCACTATGGGACAATTTAGCATGGCCAATCCACCCTAACCTGCACATCCCTGGGCACTATGGGACAATTTAGCACGGCCAATCCACCCTAACCTGCATATCACTGGGCACTATGGGACAATTTAGCACGGCCAATCCACCCTAACCTGCATATCACTGGGCACTATGGGACAATTTAGCACGGCCAATCCACCCTAACCTGCACACCCCTGGGCACTATGGGACAATTTAGCACGGCCAATCCACCCTAACCTGCATATCACTGGGCACTATGGGACAATTTAGCACGGCCAATCCACCCTAACCTGCATATCACTGGGCACTATGGGACAATTTAGCACGGCCAATCCACCCTAACCTGCACATCCCTGGGCACTATGGGACAATTTAGCACGGCCAATCCACCCTAACCTGCACATCCCTGGGCACTATGGGACAATTTAGCACGGCCAATCCACCCTAACCTGCATATCACTGGGCACTATGGGACAATTTAGCACGGCCAATCCACCCTAACCTGCACACCCCTGGGCACAGTGGGACAATTTAGCACGGCCAATCCACCCTAACTTGCACAGTGTATGCGTGGGTTTCCTCCGGGTGCTCTGGTTTCCTCCCACAGTCCAAAGATGTGCAGGTCAGGTGAATTGGCCATGCTAAATTGCCCGTAGTGTTAGGTAAGGGGTAAATGTAGGGGTATGGGTGGGTTCCGCTTCGGCGGGTCGGTGTGTACTTGTTGGGCCGATGGGCCTGTTTCCACACTGTAATGTAATTTAATCTAATATAATCTAATCTAATCTAATCCCCGGGCACTATGGGACAATTTAGCACGGCCAATCCACCCTAACCTGCACATCCCTGGGCACTATGGGACAATTTAGCACGGCCAATCCACCCTAACCTGCACATCCCTGGGCACTATGGGACAATTTAGCACGGCCAATCCACCCTAACCTGCACATCCCTGGGCACTATGGGACAATTTAGCACGGCCAATCCACCCTAACCTGCACATCCCTGGGCACTATGGGACAATTTAGCACGGCCAATCTACCCTAAACTGCACATCCCTGGGCACTATGGGTCAATTTAGCACGGCCAATCCACCCTAACCTGCACATCCCTGGGCACTATGGGACAATTTAGCACGGCCAATCCACCCTAACCTGCACATCCGTGGACACTATGGGACAATTTAGCACGGCCAATCCACCCTAACCTGCACACACTCACAGACACACACACTCTCTCTCTCTCCCAATCCCCTAAAAACATTCACACACACCCACTCTCACACACACCCGTACACCCTCACATACATGCACTATTTCAGACACACACTTCCATACACATTCCCCGCCCCCCACTCTCAGTCACACCCATATACACAACTCACACTCACTTACAGATACACACTCTCTCATACTCAATCACTGGACACGCTCCTCAGTTCAAGATGGCTGATCTCTGTGTGGCCCTGACTCCACTCACCCACCTCAGAGAACCTCCCACCCTTGCTCCCTCCCTCCATCGTGACAGCACGTACTGGGCCTGCAATCCACTCCCGCCCACTGGGAACACCCTCTGAGTGAAAAATAAAACCCTTCACCATCTCTGTCTTCACGCATGGGGGGAGAGATGGTCTCAACGCTCACTCTGTACGTCCACTCGAGGATATCACACTTCTAGGTTGGGCTGAACGGCCTCGTTGTCCAGCTTCCGGGCTGTTCAGAGACGTTTTTAACCGGGGAATTTGGCCTGTGCCTTCGTGTGTTTCCAATCAGTCCCTATTTCTGTTCTCTTTCAGCCTCACAGCTGGCAGCCGGGCATCAATAACCCGTACCGCGGCATGGTGCTGTGGCCTGTACCGGAAAACGTCGACATCTCCGTAACCCTCTACAAGGTAGGCAAGGGTCAACCACTACAACACTCCCTCAGCACTGACCCTCTGACAGTGCGGCACTCCCTCAGCACTGACCCTCCGACAGTGCGGCACTCCCTCAGTACTGACCCTCCGACAGTGCGGCACTCCCTCAGTACTGACCCTCCGACAGTGCGGCACTCCCTCAGTACTGACCCTCCGACAGTGCGTTACTCCCTCAGTACTGACCCTCCGACAGTGCTGCACTCCCTCAGCACTGACCCTCCGACAGTGCGGCACTCCCTCAGCACTGACCCTCCGACAGTGCGGCACTCCCTCAGCACTGACCCTCCGACAGTGCGGCACTCCCTCAGTACTGACCCTCCGACAGTGCGGCACTCCCTCAGTACTGACCCTCCGACAGTGCGGCACTCCCTCAGTACTGACCCTCCGACAGTGCGGCACTCCCTCAGTACTGACCCTCCGACAGTGCGTTACTCCCTCAGTACTGACCCTCCGACAGTGCTGCACTCCCTCAGCACTGACCCTCCGACAGTGCGGCACTCCCTCAGCACTGACCCTCCGACAGTGCGGCACTCCCTCAGCACTGACCCTCCGACAGTGCGGCACTCCCTCAGCACTGACCCTCCGACAGTGCGGCACTCCCTCAGCACTGACCCTCCGACAGTGCGGCACTCCCTCAGCACTGACCCTCGGACAGTGCGGCGCTCCCT
This sequence comes from Chiloscyllium plagiosum, assembly GCF_037043375.1. Lineage (NCBI taxonomy): Eukaryota > Metazoa > Chordata > Chondrichthyes > Orectolobiformes > Hemiscylliidae > Chiloscyllium > Chiloscyllium plagiosum. The sequence goes on along the minus strand of NW_028270184.1, from coordinate 9,350,965 downwards.
CAGTACTGACCCTCCGACAGTGCGGCACTACCTGAGTACTGACCCTCCGACAGTGCGGCGTTCCCTCAGTACTGACCCTCTGACAGTGCAGCACTCCCTCAGTACTGACCCTCTGACAGTGCGGCACTCCCTCAGTACTGACCCTCTGACAGTGCAGCACTCCCTCAGTACTGACCCTCTGACAGTGCGGCACTCCCTCAGTACTGACCCTCCGACAGTGCGGCGTTCCCTCAGTACTGACCCTCCGACAGTGTGGCGCTCCCTCAGTACTGACCCTCCGACAGTGCTGCGTTCCCTCAGTACTGACCCTCTGACAGTGCGGCACTCCCTCAGCACTGACCCTCCGACAGTGCGGCACTCCCTCAGCACTGACCCTCCGACAGTGCGGCACTCCCTCAGCACTGACCCTCCCACACTGCCGAGCTCCCTCAGCACTGACCCTCCCACACTGCCGAGCTCCCTCAGCACTGACCCTCCCACACCGTGCAGCTCCCTCACTGTTGGGCTGGGTAATGTGATCTGTAGTGGAATTTGGTCTCACACAGTGAGGGAAGTGGGCAAGATCTGGCATGCCCCATTGGTTGCCAGCCCCCTGCCTAGCTTAGCGTGCAGATTCCAAACTGGCATCCAGGGTAATCGGGAGACTGGCGAAGGCAGCGTTCGGCCTGCCTGTTTATATCTGCAGCTCTGTGCCTGTGCTGTAAGCACAGTGGCACATTTGTCACAACCATTTCAAATCCTTTGCTGCATTCTGCCTTGACTCACAACCCGTGGTATGTGCAGAATATTTGCATGTAAACAAGGATTTGTTTTAGTTTTGCCTGTCCTCCTGCGAGGGGAGATTTCATGGATCTCTGCCTGTGCAAACGCAGGGCATTGATATTATCCACAGTGTCCATCAGACCAGGAGTTGGCACAGCCTATTCCAGCTCTCCCTACAGCGCCAACCCTCCAACCCCTGGCAACACCCTTGTCAATCCTACAGCTGCACTTTCCCAAGACCGTTTCGCGTGCCCCTCTGAACTACTCCCCACCCCACCCCCAACTCCAATTTAACTGCAGCTTGGTGACCTTTCACCTGTCCGAGAGAGGGGCTCTCTCTACTATTGCAAATGGAATGCAAGGCTCCCTCTACACTGTCCCCCATCAAACACTCCCCAGGACAGGGACAGCACGGGGTTAGATACAGAGTAAAGCTCCCTCTACACTGTCCCCCATCAAACACTCCCCAGGACAGGGACAGCACGGGGTTAGATACAGAGTAAAGCTCCCTCTACACTGTCCCCCATCAAACACTCCCCAGGACAGGGACAGCATGGGGTTAGATACAGAGTAAAGCTCCCTCTACACTGTCCCCCATCAAACACTCCCCAGGACAGGGACAGCACGGGGTTAGATACAGAGTAAAGCTCCCTCTACACTGTCCCCCATCAAACACTCCCCAGGACAGGGATAGCACGGGGTTAGATAAAGAGTAAAGCTCCCTCTACACTGTCCCCCCATCAATCACTCCCCAGGACAGGGACAGCATGGGGTTAGATACAGAGTAAAGCTCCCTCTACACTGTCCCCCATCAAACACTCCCCAGGACAGGGACAGCACGGGGTTAGATACAGAGTAAAGCTCCCTCTACACTGTCCCCCATCAAACACTCCCCAGGACAGGGACAGCACGGGGTTAGATACAGAATGAAGCTCCCTCTACACTGTCCCCCCATCAAAACTCCCCAGGACAGGGACAGTACGGGATTAGATACAGAATGAAGCTCCCTCTACACTGTCCCCCATCAAACACTCCCCAGGACAGGGACAGCACGGGGTTAGATACAGAGTAAAGCTCCCTTTACACTGTCCCCCATCAAACACTCCCCAGGACAGGGACAGCACGGGGTTAGATACAGAGTAAAGCTCCCTCTACACTGTCCCCCCATCAAACACTCCTTGGACAGGGACAGCACGGGGTTAGATACAGAGTAAAGCTCCCTCTACACTGTCCCCCATCAAACACTCCCCAGGACAGGGACAGCACAGGGTTAGATACAGAGTAAAGCTCCCTCTACACTGTCCCTCATCAAACACTCCCCAGGTCAGGGACACCACGGGGTTTGATACAGAGTAGAGGTCCGAGGCCTAGCTCTCCAGGCCTAAAGCAGTGACCACCTCTCTGCTTGTGTGTGTGCCCACAGAGTGTGGTGTCGGTGTGCCTTCCACGTTTCTCTCAGCTCCTCCAATCTAACCCCACCCGCCCAGCCTGTGAGCGTCTGAGGGCCTCAGCTGACGCTCGGACTTTAAGCCCTGGTGGACACCAACCCCCCCCAGCCTCGTGCCCCTTGACCCCGAGAGGTCAAAGTTCGGGTGGCCTTATCCTTCTTCCCAAACCGGAAAACGTGGCAGGGAATTGTGGGCAGCCCTGACCCTGAACGTGTCCCTTTTGTTTTTTTGACAGGACCCCCTCGCTGAAGAATTTGAAGACAAGGAATGGACCTTCGTTATCGAAAACGTAAAGCCAGCCTTAACCGTGTTAACGGCGACCAAACGCACGCGGGGTTTCGATCGCGACAACGCGGGGGCTGGGGGGGGAGGGGGGGAGGGTGGGGGGTAGTGTTTCCAGTGGTGGGAGGGTGGCGGTGGGGTGGAGCGGGGAAGGCCCAGAGATGTGTGGGAGGGCGCCCACGACAGGGTGAGAGATCAGGAGGGTGAGGTGCGCTTGAATCGGGCAGCTCTTTCGCAACGGGCCAGGTAAGGACGTCGAGAACTCGGAACAGGAGTCGGACATTTGGCCCGTCGAGCTTGTTCCGCCATTGAGTAAGATCGAGGGCTGACCCTTTCCTGGCCTCAGCCCCACTTCCCTGCCCTCCCACCCTCACTCTTAGTTCCTTCAGTGTTCAAAAAAAAAATCTACCTTTAGCTTTAAAAACATTGACTGAAGTAGCGTCAACTATTTCACTGGGCAGGGAAGTCCCAAGATTCGCAAACCTCTGGGTGAAAAAGTTCCTTCTCAATTCAGTCCAAAACCTGCTCACCCTAATCTTGAGGCTATGCCCTTTTGTCCTAGTTTCACCTGCCAGTGGAAACATCCTCTCTACTTCTATCTTATCTATTCCCTTCATAATTTTATCTGTTTCTAGGGCAGCACGGTGGCACAGTGGTTAGCACTGCTGCCTCACAGCGCCAGAGACCCGGGTTCAATTCCAACTGTCTGTGTGGAGTGTGCACATTCTCCCCGTGTCTGCGTGTGGGTTTTCTCCCTCAGTCTGAAGATTAGGGTGTATTGGCCGTGATATAGTGTTAGGTGTAGGGGAATGGGTAGGGGGTGGGTTACTCTTCGCAGGGTCAGTGTGGACCTGTTGGGCCGAAGGGCCTGTTTCCACACTGTAGGGAATCTCATCAAAGTTACCCCCCCCCCCCCTCATTCTTCTGAATTCCAATGAATATAATCCCAGTCTCTCCTCATAAGCCAACCCCCTCCACTCCGGAATCAACCGAGTGAACCGCCCCTGCACCCCCTCTAGTGCCATTACATCCTTTCTCAAGTAAGGAGACCAAAGCTCCCATAAGTAGTCATAGCCATAGAGTCATACGGCACAGAAACAGACCCTTCGGTCCAACCAGTCCGTGCCGAAAAGAATAACTCCAGGTGTGGCCTCACCAGCACCCCACACAGCCGCAACGTAACCTCTCTACCTTTAAACTCAATCCCTTTTGCGATGAAGGACAAAATTCCGTTTGCCTTCCTAATTCCCTGTTGTACCTGCAGACCAACCTTCTGGGATTCATGCACAAGGGCACCCAGGGTCCCTCTGCACAGCGGAGGAGAAGGTGACGCTGGAGATCAGAGTCGAGAGGGTGTGGTGCTGGAAAAGCACAGCAGGTCGGGCAGCAACCGAGGAGCAGGAGAATCGACGAATCAGATGAAGGGCTTATGCCCGAAATGTTGACACGCCTGCTCCTCGGATGCTGCCCGGCCGGCTGTGCTTTTCCAACCCCCCCCCCTCACACTCTCAACTCTCTGCGTGGCAGCATGCTGCAATCTTTTACTGTTCAAGTAATAGTCCTTTTTTGCTGTTATTTCTCCCAACATGGATGACTTCACGTTCATTAACATTGTCATCCGTCATAAATTGCCCATAGCGTTAAGTGCATGAGTCAGAGGGAAATGGGTCTGGGTGGGTTACTCTTTGGAGGGCCGGTGTGGACTGGTTGGACCGAAGGGCCTGTTCCCACACTGTAAGGAATCTAATCTAATCAGTGCTTGGAATGATCAGGACCGAATCACAAGAATGCCAAATCGCGAAGGGAACGGGAATCTACAGCGGGTGAAAAACGCACTGAGCATAAGGGCTAGGAGCACAAGTAGGCCGCTCAGCCCCTCCAGCCTGCTCCCCCATTCAATGGCTGATCTCATCTCGGCCCCAACCTCCACTCCCCGCTCCCTTTAACCCAGCACTGACTAAACATCTGTCCGTCTCCTCCTGAAATTTATTCAGCGGCTCCTGCATGTTGGAACATGGAGAAGTACAGCACAGAACAGGCCCTTTAGCCCACAATGTTATGCCGAGATTTAATCCTCATGTCAAATATAGTTACTTAACCTATGCACCCCTCAACTCACTGCTCTCCATGTGCATGTCCAGCAGTCGCTTAAATGTCCCCAATGACTTTGATTCCACCACCACCGCTGACAACGCATTCCATCCATTCACAACTCTCTGGGTAAAGAACTTACCTCTGACGTCTCTTTATACCTTCAAACTATGACATCTCGTATCCTTCAATCCTGCCCTGGGGAAAAGTCTCTGGCTATTGACTCTATCTATTCCTCTCATTATTTTGTACACCTCGATCAGGTCTCCTCTCTTCCTCCTCCTCTCCAGAGAGATAAGTCCAAGCTTATTCAACCTTTCTTCATAAGGCAAGCCCTCCAGTCCAGGCAGCATCCTGGTAAACCTTCTTTGCACCCTCTCCAAAGCCTCTGTATCTTTCCTATAGGAGGGTGACCAGAACTGGACACAATATCCCAAGTGTGGTCTCAGTGTAGAGCTGCAGCAAAACCTCGCGGCTCTTAAACTCGATATACCGGTTAATGAAAGCCAAAACACCATATGCTTTCTTAACAATGTTCGGGGTGGGGGGGCAGTGCGTTCCACAGTTTTGCCACTCACTCTCTTATCCTGAAACGATACCCTCTCATTCTCAATTGCCCCCCACACCAACATGAGGAAACATCCTCTCTATTTGTCGGTCCCTCCCTCTTCAGCGTCGCACAGAGCTCCATTAGAGATCTCCTCCTGTTCGTCTCAACTCCAGAGAGTATCGGCCCGAGCTGCTCCATCTCTCTCCACAAGACAAAACTTTTCATGTGTAGGTTAGCCGCATCACTCAGGGGTTAATGTCAAGTAATAGGGGAGGGGAAAGGGGTCTGGGAGGGTTACTGTCCGGAGGGTTGGTGTTGACTTGTTGGGCTGAATGGCCTGCTTCCACACTGTTATGATTCTATGAAAATCCCCATCTCTCGAAGTAGTGGTGGCTGGGACATTGCAACATTTAAGAGGCACCTGGATGGGGATATGAATAGGAAGGGTTTAGAGGGATATGGGCCGGGTGCTGGCAGGTGGGACGAAATTGGGTTGGGATATCTAGTCGGCATGAACGGGTTGGACCGAAGGGTCTGTTTCCGTGCTGTACATCTCAATGACTCTATTGCTCTGTAATATGGACTTCCACAGTGTCACTCTTCACCATGGGACGTCCAAATGAACATTACAGTGAATGTGCCATTACTCGGAAAGCAGGAATGGTTGCAGTCTGGGAGGTCAGCTGCATACTGCAAGATTCCACACACATCAACAAGATAATAACCCTGAGGTTTTGTGTTGAGATGTTGTTTCTGGAATGTACATTGACCCCACGATAGCAGGGAAGAGACACACACACACACACACACACCTGTATCTCCAATGTGCCCATGGGAACACGGATGACCACACACGTGGGTTGGCATGGTGGCACAGTGGTTAGCACTGCTGCCTCACGACGCCAGGGACCCAGATTGGATCCCACCCTCGGGTGACTGTCTGGGAGGAGTTTGCACGTTCTCCCCCCCCATGTCTGTGTGGGGTTTTCTCCGGGTGCTCCAGTTTCCTCACACAGTTCAAAGGTGTGCAGGTTAGGGTGGATTGGCCGTGTTAAATTGTCCCATAGTGTCCAGGGATGTGCAGGTTAGGGTGGATTGGCCATGCTAAATTGTCCCATAGTGCCCAGGGATGTGCAGGTTAGGGTGGATTAGCCGTGCTAAATTGTCCCATAGTGCCCAGAGATGTGCAGGTTAGGGTGGATTGGCCGTGCTAAATTGTCCCATAGTGCCCAGGGATGTGCAGGTTAGGGTGGATTGGCCGTGCTAAATTGTCCCATAGTGCCCAGGGATGCGCAGGTTAGGGTGGATTGGCCGTGCTAAATTGTCCCATAGTGTCCAGGGGTAAATATAGGGTAAGGGAAAGGGTCTGGGTGGGTTACTCTTCAAAGTGTGGACTTGTTGGCCTGTTTCGTCACTGTAGGGATCTAATCATAAAAACATAGGCAGGGCCACCAAGTGGTGTATCACAGTGCGGCACACCCTCAGTACTGACCCTCCGACAGTGCGGCACTCCCTCAGCACTGACCCTCTAACAGTGCAGCACGCCCTCAGCACTGACCCTCTGACAGTGCAGCACTCCCTCAGCACTGACCCTCTGACAGTGCGGCGCTCCCTCAGTACTGACCCTCTGACAGTGCAGCACTCCCTCAGCACTGACCCTCCGACAGTGTGGCACTCCCTCAGCACTGACCCTCCGACAGTGCGGCACACCCTCAGTACTGACCCTCCGACAGTGCGGCACTCCCTCAGCACTGACCCTCCAACAGTCTGCACTCCCTCAGCACTGACCCTCCGACAGTGCAGCACTCCCTCAGCACTGACCCTCCGACAGTGCAGCACTCCCTCAGCACTGACCCAGAGGTGAGATTTCCTGATTGTGGTAGCCTTCAGACTGTGGCCCATTAACCTGCGCTCTGCCCTGACTCACTGCGCTGACTCACTGTGGGGAGGGTAAACATTGTGCAAATCTATTCTTGCACTGCCGTTGAGTACCGGATGTGTGATTTGAGTCACATGTCAGTGTCATCCTTGTAAAGAGAGAGACACTCCCTCCTCGAAACAATATTCCTGAACCTGTCACCCGGGCATCATCAATCAACAGTGTCGCAGATTACTTAACCAGTTGTTCACCTGACTCATGTGTTCTGCTCGGGATAAAACATCTCCTCCCTCCTTGCTTGGCCCCATACCCACAAACATCCCCTCCCTCCAACCCCCTGACGCTCAGTAGCAGCAGTGTGTACCATCTACAAGACGCACAGCAGCAACTCCCTGAGGCTCCTCAGACAGCACCTTCCAAACCCACCACCATCTTAGAAGGTCAAGGGGCAGCAGATACATGGGGAACACCACCCCCCCTCCTGCAAGTTCCCACCACTCCCCATCCTGACTTGGGAATATATCGGCCGTTCCCTGGTTCAGAATCCTGGAACTCCCTCCCCCAGGGCATTGTGGGTCTAACCCACAGCACACGGACTGCAGCGGTTCAAGATGGCCGCTCACCTCACCTTCCGAAGGGGGGCAACTGGGGATGGGGGAGGGGCGATAAATGCTGGGCCCTGCCAGGGATTAGTGAGTTAATTCAGCCAGTGAGGGCCACGTTGCAGGAATATATGAAACTTGCTCCGTCAACTGCGTTCGAAACAGTTCATTTGCGGCTAAGTATCTCCTCTCTTGGACATAAGCGTTCTTTTTGAGCGGAGAAATTGAGATACCGAGAAATAGGTTGTGTGTGGGTTTGAGGCATGAATCATGAAAACTCCGTCTGTTTCTCGTCCTCCTCAGGAACGAAAAGGGCATCGAAAGGTGCTGGCATCTGCCGATATAAACATGAAGAAATACGCCAGTCCAATGCCCACCATGACAGACGTCAAGCTCAAACTCAAACCCCTCTCCGTCAAGGTCATCTGTGCCACGCTGCAGTTCTCCCTCTCCTGTGTCTTCCTCCGAGAAGGACGGGCAACGTGAGTGACAATACGGCACTCCCTCAGCACTGACCCTCCGACAGTGCGGCACTCCCTCAGCACTGACCCTCCGACAGTGCGGCACTCCCTCAATACTGACCCTCCGACAGTGCAGCGCTCCCTCAGTACTGACCCTCCGACAGTGCGGTACTCCCTCAGTACTGACCCTCCGACAATACGGCACTCCCTCAGCACTGACCCTCCGACAGTACGGCACTCCCTCAGTACTGACCCACTGACAGTGCGGCGCTCCCTCAGTACTGACCCTCAGTACTGACAGTGCGGCACTCCATCAGCACTGACCCTCCCACAGTGCGGTACTCCCTCAGTACTGACCCTCAGACACTGCAGCACTTCCTCAGCATTGACCCTCCGACAGTGCGGCACTCCCTCAGCCCTGACCCTCCGACAGTGTGGCATTCTGACAGTGCGGCACTCCCTCAGTACTGACCCTATAACAGTGCAGCACTCCCTCAGTACTGACCCTCCGACAGTGCAGCACTCCCTCAGTACTGACCCTCCGACAGTGCGGCACACCCTCAGTACTGACAGTGCGGCACTCCCTCAGCACTGACCCTCCCACAGTGCTGTACTCCCTCAGTACTGACCCTCAGACACTGCAGCACTTCCTCAGCATTGACCCTCCGACAGTGCGGCACTCCCTCAGCCCTGACCCTCCGACGGTGTGGCATTCTGACAGTGCGGCACTCCCTCAGTACTGACCCTATAACAGTGCAGCACTCCCTCAGTACTGACCCTCCGACAGTGCAGCACTCCCTCAGTACTGACCCTCCGACAGTGCGGCACTCCCTCAGTACTGACCCTATAACAGTGCAGCACTCCCTCAGTACTGACCCTCCGACAGTGCAGCACTCCCTCAGTACTGACCCTCCGACAGTGCGGCACTCCCTCAGTACTAACCCTCCGACAGTGCGGCACTCCCTCAGTACTGACCCTCCGACAGTGCGGCACTCCCTCAGTACTGACCCTCCGACAGTGCGGCACTCCCTCAGTACTGACCCTCCGACAGTGCGGCACTCCCTCAGTACTGACCCTCCGACAGTGCGGCACTCCCTCAGCACTGACCCTCCGACAGTGCGGCACCCCCTCAGTACTGAAGTGTCTGGCCTGAGATGTGTACCTCTGGGTCGGAGCGGAGAGTGGTGTGCCCTTGCCAGCGCGGCTAGCGGCCGGGGAATACCAGTGAGGGAGTCCCGTTGGCTGGTGTGGCGGGATCGTGTATCCCGAGATGGACGTGTCGGAGTCTGCTCACTCCTGCGTTAACCGTCATCTGAGTGTAGGCCACCCCTGAGCCCCTGCTCCTCCTTGTGCCTGCAGGGACGAAGACATGCAGAGCCTGGCCAGCCTGATGAGCGTGAAGCAGGCTGACATCGGGAATTTGGACGATTTTGCCGAGGAGAGTGACGAGGAGGGGGATGATCGGCGGGTACATCAGGAAGACAAGGCCAGCAGGCTGAAAGGTGAGTGGGCGTGTTCATGCGGCGCTGACCACTCTCTCTCCACAAACCTGGCAGCATTTGGCTGAAGACGTTTTGTGTCCCCGAGGGTCCCCCAGTTTGTCAACCGGTTTGCCGTCAAGTGTTTTGCTTTCTGGCAATTGGCCGTCTCCAAATCATCACCCCCCCCTGGATTGGAAGCCCCATCCACTCCCTCCAATGGTAGCCGCGTGTGCTATCCGCTCGATCCACCGCGGAAATTCACCCGTTCTTGAATCAGCACCTTCCAAACCCTATCCAAAAGGACATGTAACTACCATCTCCACCCACAAAATCCCTCGCGAGCCACTCCCCGCCCTGACTTGGAAATATATCCCCTCTCGGTCAAAATGCCTCCCTCCCAGCACCACTCTAATCTTGACTCTGATCTCCAGCATCTGTAGTCCTCACTCTCACCTCCCTCCCTAAGGGTCTACCTACAGCACACAGACTGCGGCGGTTCAAGAAGGCAGCTCACCCATTCCCCACCTTCGCAAGGAGCAATTAGAGGCAGAGAAAAAAATGGTGGCCCCAGCCAGCGATGCCCACATCCCGTGAATTAGTGTCTATCCTGTGACTAACATTTCGCAGTGAATAATTGACAGGGTTTGTCTGAATGTTGAACGACAGACAAGAGTCTACAGACACCATTGAGACAGTCATTGACAGGGAACATTCGAAATAGTCTATTTAAGAAGTTAACACCAGCAAACAGACTGCTGAGTTCATTTAAACACTGAACGAAAGCTGCCTGCAGAATCTATTTAACTGCTAATCGACGGTCTGCAGAATCTAAGCAGAGTCTCTGCTAACTACAGCAAACAACACTCAAATGAAACATCTAGCAACTCCTGCCTCTAAAAATTGCGGGGACTTTTTTGGCAAATTGCGGGCTGTCAGATTTTTTTTTGTCTTTTTGAAAAATCCCCCCTGTGGGTAATTTTGATCCTAGCCTCTTCCAGCACTCCAAGGTCTCTTTATTCAGCAACATTCCCCAGGACCTGACCATTAAGTGTATAAGTCCGACCTGGTTTGCCTTTCCCACAATGCAACACTTCGCATTTATCGGAATTAAACTCCATCTGCCACTTCTCAGCCCATTGGCCCATCTGAGCAAGATCCTGTTGTAATCTGAGGTAACCCTCTTCGCTGTCCACTACACCTCCAATTTTGGTGTCATCTGCAAACTTACTAAATATACCCCCCTGTTCATATCCAAATCATTGATATTTATGACATAAAGCACCGATCCTTGTGGCACTCCACTGGTCACAGGCCTTCCGTCTGAAAAACAACCCTCCACCACCACCCTCTGTCTTCTACCTTTGAGCCAGTTCTGTATCCAAACGGCTACTTGTCCCTGTATTCCATGAGATCAAGCCTTGCTCACCAGTCGCCTATGAGGAACGCCTCACTGAAGTCCATTTGAATCATGTCCACCGCTCTGCCCTCATCAATCCACTTTGTTACTTCTTCAAAAAAATCAATTAGATTAGATTCCCTACAGTGTGGAAACAGGCCCTTCGGCCCAACTTGTCCACACCGACCTTCCAAAAATTAACCCACCCAGACCCATTTTCCCTCTGACTAATGCACCGAACACTTGGGCAATTTAGCATGGCCAATCCATCCTAACCTGCACATCCCTGGGCACTATGGGACAATTTAGCACGGCCAATCCATCCTAACCTGCACATCCCTGGGCACTATGGGACAATTTAGCACGGTCAATCCACCCTAACCTGCACATCCCTGGGCACTATGGGACAATTTAGCACGGCCAATCCACCCTAACCTGCACATCCCTGGGCACTATGGGACAATTTAGCACGGCCAATCCATCCTAACCTGCACATCCCTGGACACTATGGGACAATTTAGCACGGCCAATCCACCCTAACTTGCACATCCCTGGGCACTATGGGACAATTTAGCACGGCCAATCCACCCTAACCTGCACATCCTTGCGCACTATGGGACAATTTAGCACGGCCAATCCACCCTAACCTGCACACCCCTGGGCACTATGGGACAATTTAGCATGGCCAATCCACCCTAACCTGCACATCCCAAGGCATTATGGGACAATTTAGCATGGCCAATCCACCCTAACCTGCACATCCCTGGGCACTATGTGACAATTTAGCACGGCTAACCCACCCTAACCTGCACATCCCTGGGCACTATGGGACAATTTAACACGGCCAATCCACCCTAACCTGCACATCCCATGGTATTATGGGACAATTTAGCACGGCCAGTCCACCCTAACTGCGCATTAGTGAGACATGATTTCCCACGCACAAAGCCATGTTGACTATCCCGAATCAGTCCTTGCCTTTCCAAATACATGTACATCCTGTCCCTCAGGATTCCCTCCAACAACTTGTCCACCACCGAGGTCAGGCTCACCGGTCTATAGTTCCCTGGCTTGTCTTTACCACCCTTCTTAAACAGTGGCACCACGTTTGCCAACCTCCAGTCTTCTGGCACCTCACCCGTGACTATCGATGATACAAATATCTCAGCAAGAGGCCCAGCAATCACTTCTCTAGCTTCCCACAGAGTTATCGGGTACACCTGATCAGCTCCTGGGGATTTAATCTTCGGGCTAAAGGGTATAGGGAGAGAAAGGGGGAACGGGGGAAGCAGACCTGAAGGACTGAATGGCCTACTCCTGCTCAATTTTTGAAAGAAATATTTTAAATTTTTAATCCTTTTCCCAAGCTTCGCTCTGCCATCCCCAAAGCAGTGAAACTGAACTTTTGAGCCCGACGCTCTGGGTCCGCAGCAAGCCCTGATGAAGCGAGGGTGGGAGGTTTGCATTTCACTGGCGCCTTTACCCCACCTCGGGCTCGACAGCCAACGGAGCTGCTCTGAAACCGGGTTGCTGTGGTAACCAGCGCAACTGGGGGAGGTGGGGTGACCGGCAAGGAGGTGGGGTGGGGGGGAGAGCCGATGGGAAAGCAGAACCAAGGTCACAATCAAATCTAGGACAGCAGGCTCGAGGGGCCGAATGGCCTATTTTCTCCCGTACCTTTATGATTTCATACCAACCCTTTGGTCAGCAAATGGATATTGTCCCCGAGCAGGGGTAGATTTGTGATTATGGTGGCAAAAAGACATGAAGGACAATTGTTTTACACAGAATGTGTGGAAAGAATGTAAGTGGTGGATGCTGATAGAGTTTGAACTTTAATAGACATCTCGATGACTACGTGAATAAGAAATGTCTGGACAGACGTGGGCCAAACACGGGTGGGTGGGACGGGTGTAGTTTGGGATTATGGTTGACATGGACTGGTTGAATCAAAGGGTCTGATTCCGTGCTGTATGACTCTGAGGCTCAACCACAAAATAATGCAACAGCATACAAAATAGTACATTTCCGAGGGTTCAGAGGGATGTGGGCCAAGTGCTGGCAAATGGATCGAGATTAGACCAAGACATCTGGGCGGCACAGACGAGTTGTTACCGGAAGGGTCTATTTCCGTGCCGTGCACCTCTATGTCTCAGGTTCCCACTTCGTCGATTACTTTTGGTGGTACCAGCTCAGAGGTTGGAATTAGCGATGACTCCTCCCCGCAAGATGGGCTGTCAGGTCTGACCTGGAGCTATTTCTGCCTGTTCTCTGACAGCTCCCTCTCCATTCCATCCCAGGTTTTAAGTTCCTCTTGCGCACGGAGCAGCTGAGAGGTGGGTGACTGCGGCGACAGGGATTGCTGTTTGTGTGTGTGTGTGTGTGTTGAGTGCCGCTAACATCTCCCCCGGTCCCACCACCCCTGCATCCAGGCCGGGTTTTCATACGGCACCCCCGCCCTGTGTGATTGAGTCCAGTGCCGGAGATTGAAATAGCTCTCTGGCTCAGTTTGCACGAGGATGCCCCACCCAGGCGGGTGAACTCATGTCCTTGTTACCGTAACCCGTAGATTACTGCACCATCTAAAACTGACGCTGTTACCGTAATCCGTGGATTACTGCACCATCTAAAACTCACGCCATTACCGTAACCCGTGGATTACTGCACCATCTAAAACTGACCCCATTACCGTAATCCGTGGATTACTGCACCATCTAAAACTGACCCCATTACCGTAAGACGTGGATTACTGCACCATCTAAAACTCACGCCATTACCGTAACCCGTGGATTACTGCACCATCTAAAACTGACCCCATTACCGTAATCCGTGGATTACTGCACCATCTAAAACTGACCCCATTACCGTAAGACGTGGATTACTGCACCATCTAAAACTGACGCCGTTACCGTAATGCCTGGATTACTGCACCATCTAAAACTGAGGCTGCTACTGTAATCCGTGGATTACTGCACCATCTAAAAACTGACGCCGTTACCGTAATCCGTGGATCACTGCACCATCTAATACTGGTGCCATTACCGTAATCCGTGGGATACTGCACCATCTAAAACTAACGGTGTTACCGTAATCCGTGGGTTACTGCACCATCTGAAACTGACACGGTACCGTAATCCGTGGATTACTGCACCATCTACAACTGACGCCGTTGCCATAACCCGTGGATTACTGCACCATCTAAAACTGACACCGTTACCGTAACCCCTGGATTACGGCGCCATCTAAAACTGACGCCGTTACCATAATCCGTGTATTACTCCACCATCTAAAACTGACACCGTTACTGTATACCGTGGATTACCACACCATCTAAAACTGATGCTGTTACCGTAACCTGTGGATTACTGCACCATCTAAAACTGACGCCGTTACCGTAATCCGTGGATTACTGCACCATCTAAAACTGAGGCTGATACCGTAATCCATGGGTTACAGCACCATCTAAAACTGACGTGGTTACCGTAATCTGTGGATTACTGCACCATCTAAAACTGACGCCATTACCGTAGCCCGTGGATTACTGCACCATCTAAAACTGACACCATTACCGTAACCCGTGGATTACTGCACCATCTAAAACTGACGCTGTTACTGAAATCCGTGGATTACTGCACCATCTAAAACTGACGCTGTTACTGTAATCCGTAGATTACTGCACCATCTAAAACTGACGCCATTACCGTAACCCGTGGATTACTGCACCATCTAAAACTGACGCGGTTACCGTAATCCATGGATTACTGCACCATCTAAAACTGACGCTGTTACCATAACCCTGGATTACTGCACCATCTAAAACTGTCGCCGTTACCGTAACCCATGGATTACTGCACCATCCAAAACTGAGGCTGTTACCGTAATCCGTGGATTACTGCAGCATCTAAAAATGGACGTCGTTATCGTAATCCCTGGATTACCGAACCATCTAAAACTGATGCTGTTACCGATATCCGTGGATTACTGCACCATCTAAAACTGACCCCATTACCGTAAGACGTGGATTACTGCACCATCTAAAAATGGACGTCGTTACCATAACCCTGGATTACTGCACCATCTAAAACTGAGGCTGTTACCGTAATCTGTGTATTACTGCACCATCTAAAACTGACGACATTACTGTAACCCATGGATTACTGCACCATCTAAAACTGATGCCGTTACCGTAATCCGTGGATTACTGCACCATCTAAAAACTGACATACTTACCGTAATCCGTGGATTACTGCACCATCTAAAACTGACCCCATTACCGTAATCCGTGGATTACTGCACCATCTAAAACTGACCCCATTACCGTAAGACGTGGATTACTGCACCATCTAAAACTGACGCCGTTACCGTAATGCCTGGATTACTGCACCATCTAAAACTGAGGCTGCTACTGTAATCCGTGGATTACTGCACCATCTAAAAACTGACGCCGTTACCGTAATCCGTGGATCACTGCACCATCTAATACTGGTGCCATTACCGTAATCCGTGGGATACTGCACCATCTAAAACTAACGGTGTTACCGTAATCCGTGGGTTACTGCACCATCTGAAACTGACACGGTACCGTAATCCGTGGATTACTGCACCATCTACAACTGACGCCGTTGCCATAACCCGTGGATTACTGCACCATCTAAAACTGACACCGTTACCGTAACCCCTGGATTACGGCGCCATCTAAAACTGACGCCGTTACCATAATCCGTGTATTACTGCACCATCTAAAACTGACACCGTTACTGTATACCGTGGATTACCACACCATCTAAAACTGATGCTGTTACCGTAACCTGTGGATTACTGCACCATCTAAAACTGACGCCGTTACCGTAATCCGTGGATTACTGCACCATCTAAAACTGACGCCGTTACCGTAATCCGTGGATTACTGCACCATCTAAAACTGATGCTGTTACTGTAATCCGTGGATTACTGCACCATCTAAAACTGAGGCTGTTACCATAATCCATGGATTACTGCACCATCTAAAACTGACGCCATTACCGTAACCCGTGGATTACTGCACCATCTAAAACTGACGCTGTTACTGAAATCCGTGGATTACTGCACCATCTAAAACTGACGCTGTTACTGTAATCCGTAGATTACTGCACCATCTAAAACTGACGCGGTTACCGTAATCCATGGATTACTGCACCATCTAAAACTGACGCTGTTACCATAACCCTGGATTACTGCACCATCTAAAACTGTCGCCGTTACCGTAATCCGTGGATTACTGCAACATCTAAAAATGGACGTCGTTATCGTAATCCCTGGATTACTGCACCATCTAAAACTGTCGCCGTTACCGTAATCCGTGGATTACTGCAGCATCTAAAAATGGACGTCGTTATCGTAATCCCTGGATTACCGAACCATCTAAAACTGATGCTGTTACCGATATCCGTGGATTACTGCACCATCTAAAACTGACCCCATTACCGTAAGACGTGGATTACTGCACCATCTAAAAATGGACGTCGTTACCATAACCCTGGATTACTGCACCATCTAAAACTGAGGCTGTTACCGTAATCTGTGTATTACTGCACCATCTAAAACTGACGACATTACTGTAACCCATGGATTACTGCACCATCTAAAACTGATGCCGTTACCGTAATCCGTGGATTACTGCACCATCTAAAAACTGACATACTTACCGTAATCCGTGGATTACTGCACCATCTAAAACTGACCCCATTACCGTAATCCGTGGATTACTGCACCATCTAAAACTGACCCCATTACCGTAAGACGTGGATTACTGCACCATCTAAAACTGACGCCGTTACCGTAATGCCTGGATTACTGCACCATCTAAAACTGAGGCTGCTACTGTAATCCGTGGATTACTGCACCATCTAAAAACTGACGCCGTTACCGTAATCCGTGGATCACTGCACCATCTAATACTGGTGCCATTACCGTAATCCGTGGGATACTGCACCATCTAAAACTAACGGTGTTACCGTAATCCGTGGGTTACTGCACCATCTGAAACTGACACGGTACCGTAATCCGTGGATTACTGCACCATCTACAACTGACGCCGTTGCCATAACCCGTGGATTACTGCACCATCTAAAACTGACACCGTTACCGTAACCCCTGGATTACGGCGCCATCTAAAACTGACGCCGTTACCATAATCCGTGTATTACTGCACCATCTAAAACTGACACCGTTACTGTATACCGTGGATTACCACACCATCTAAAACTGATGCTGTTACCGTAACCTGTGGATTACTGCACCATCTAAAACTGACGCCGTTACCGTAATCCGTGGATTACTGCACCATCTAAAACTGACGCCGTTACCGTAATCCGTGGATTACTGCACCATCTAAAACTGATGCTGTTACTGTAATCCGTGGATTACTGCACCATCTAAAACTGAGGCTGTTACCATAATCCATGGATTACTGCACCATCTAAAACTGACGCCATTACCGTAACCCGTGGATTACTGCACCATCTAAAACTGACGCTGTTACTGAAATCCGTGGATTACTGCACCATCTAAAACTGACGCTGTTACTGTAATCCGTAGATTACTGCACCATCTAAAACTGACGCGGTTACCGTAATCCATGGATTACTGCACCATCTAAAACTGACGCTGTTACCATAACCCTGGATTACTGCACCATCTAAAACTGTCGCCGTTACCGTAATCCGTGGATTACTGCAACATCTAAAAATGGACGTCGTTATCGTAATCCCTGGATTACTGCACCATCTAAAACTGTCGCCGTTACCGTAATCCGTGGATTACTGCAGCATCTAAAAATGGACGTCGTTATCGTAATCCCTGGATTACCGAACCATCTAAAACTGATGCTGTTACCGATATCCGTGGATTACTGCACCATCTAAAACTGACCCCATTACCGTAAGACGTGGATTACTGCACCATCTAAAAATGGACGTCGTTACCATAACCCTGGATTACTGCACCATCTAAAACTGAGGCTGTTACCGTAATCTGTGTATTACTGCACCATCTAAAACTGACGACATTACTGTAACCCATGGATTACTGCACCATCTAAAACTGATGCCATTACCGTAAGCCGAGGATTACTGCACCATCTAAAAACTGACATACTTACCGTAATCCGTGGATTACTGCACCATCTAAAACTGACCCCATTACCGTAATCCGTGGATTACTGCACCATCTAAAAACTGACATACTTACCGTAATCCGTGGATTACTGCACCATCTAAAACTGACCCCATTACCGTAATCCGTGGATTACTGCACCATCTAAAACTGACCCCATTACCGTAAGACGTGGATTACTGCACCATCTAAAACTGACGCCGTTACCGTAATGCCTGGATTACTGCACCATCTAAAACTGAGGCTGCTACTGTAATCCGTGGATTACTGCACCATCTAAAAACTGACGCCGTTACCGTAATCCCTGGATCACTGCACCATCTAATACTGGTGCCATTACCGTAATCCGTGGGATACTGCACCATCTAAAACTAACGGTGTTACCGTAATCCGTGGGTTACTGCACCATCTGAAACTGACACGGTACCGTAATCCGTGGATTACTGCACCATCTACAACTGACGCCGTTGCCATAACCCGTGGATTACTGCACCATCTAAAACTGACACCGTTACCGTAACCCCTGGATTACGGCGCCATCTAAAACTGACGCCGTTACCATAATCCGTGTATTACTGCACCATCTAAAACTGACACCGTTACTGTATACCGTGGATTACCACACCATCTAAAACTGATGCTGTTACCGTAACCTGTGGATTACTGCACCATCTAAAACTGACACCGTTACCGTAATCCGTGGATTACTGCACCATCTAAAACTGACGCCGTTACCGTAATCCGTGGATTACTGCACCATCTAAAACTGATGCTGTTACTGTAATCCGTGGATTACTGCACCATCTAAAACTGAAGCTGTTACCGTAATCCATGGGTTACAGCACCATCTAAAACTGACGTGGTTACCGTAATCTGTGGATTACTGCACCATCTAAAACTGACGCCATAACCGTAACCCGTGGATTACTGCACCATCTAAAACTGACACCATTACCGTAACCCGTGGATTACTGCACCATCTAAAACTGACGCTGTTACTGAAATCCGTGGATTACTGCACCATCTAAAACTGACGCTGTTACTGTAATCCGTAGATTACTGCACCATCTAAAACTGACGCGGTTACCGTAATCCATGGATTACTGCACCATCTAAAACTGACGCTGTTACCATAACCCTGGATTACTGCACCATCTAAAACTGTCGCCGTTACCGTAACCCATGGATTACTGCACCATCCAAAACTGACGCTGTTACCGTAATCCGTGGATTACTGCAACATCTAAAAATGGACGTCGTTATCGTAATCCCTGGATTACCGAACCATCTAAAACTGATGCTGTTACCGATATCCGTGGATTACTGCACCATCTAAAACTGACCCCATTACCGTAAGACGTGGATTACTGCACCATCTAAAAATGGACGTCGTTACCATAACCCTGGATTACTGCACCATCTAAAACTGAGGCTGTTACCGTAATCTGTGGATTACTGCACCATCTAAAACTGACGACATTACTGTAACCCATGGATTACTGCACCATCTGAAACTGATGCCGTTACCGTAACCCGTGGATTACTGCACCATCTAAAAACTGACATACTTACCGTAATCCGTGGATTACTGCACCATCTAAAACTGACCCCATTACCGTAAGACGTGGATTACTGCACCGTCTAAAACTGACGCCGTTACCGTAACCCGTGGATTACTGCACCATCTAAAACTGACGCCATTACCGTAACCCGTGGATTACTGCACCATCTAAAACTGAGGCTGTTATCGTAATCCGTGGATTACTGCACCATCTAAAACTGTCGCTGTTACCGTAATCCGTGGATTACTGCACCATCTAAAACTGTCGCTGTTACCGTAATCCGTGGATTACTGCACCATCTAAAACCGACGCCGTTACCGTAACCCGTGGATTACTGCACCATCTAAAACTGAGGCTGTTACCGTAACCTGTGGATTACTGCACCATCTAAAACTGATGCTGTTACCGTAACCTGTGGATTACTGCACCATCTAAAACCGACGCTGTTACCGTAATCCATGGATTACTGCACCATCTAAAACTGACACCGTTACCGTAACCCGTGGATTACTGCACCATCTAAAACTGACACTGTTATCGTAATCCGTGGGTTACTGCACCATCTAACACGGACGCTGTTACCGTAACCCGTGGATTACTGCACCATCTATAACTGACACCGTTACCGTAATCCGTGGGTTACTGCACCATCTAAAACTGACGCTGTTACCGTAATCCATGGATTACTGCACCATCTAAAACTGACACCGTTACCGTAATCCGTGGATTACTGCACCATCTAAAACTGATGCCGTTACCGTAATCCATGGATTACTGCACCATCTAAAACTGAGGCTGTTACCGTAATCCGTGGGTTACGGCACCATCTAAAACTGACACTGTTAGCGTAATCCATGGATTACTGTCTGTGTCTGATTTACCATCATGCACTGATAAAACTATCTTTGTTACCGTAATCCCTGGACTACTCCCTCTGAAATTGGCATTGCCACCATAATCTATGTATTACTGCCTTCCCCTGAAATTGACACTGCTATTGTAATACATAGAATATGACACTGTTACTGTAATCCACAGATTACTGCCTCCATTTGAAACTGATTTGTTACTGTATTCTGTGGTCACTGACACTGTTACCGTAATCCACAGATTACCGCCTCCATCTGAAACTGATATTGTTACCATAATATGTGGATTACGACCTCTGTCTGAAACTGACACTGTCACCATAATCTAGATTATAGCCACCACCTGGAACTGATATTGTTACCATAATCCATGGACTATTCCCTCCACCTGAAACTGGCACTGTTACCATAGTCTATGGATTAATGACTCCACCTGATAGTGACACCATTACCGTAATCCATGGATTATGCCCTCAGTTAAAATTGACACAATTACTGTAATCCATGAATGATACCTTTCATCTGGACTATGCCATTACATAACCTCACGCTACTGGCTCCATCTAAAATGGTCCTTTACCTCTATCCCTGGAGCACTGCTGCAAAGAAACTGTCCCCAGCACCTTATTACTGGAGAACTGCCCTCATATAAACCATCCCTTTCACTTTATACTGCATATATCCAAGAGGACAGGTAGAATCTGTGCAGTGGCAAACTATGTGAACATTTCATTTAGCTGTCAACAATCAGATGCCCCCAGTCATGCTGAGTATCTCCAGCTCCTTCCGTTCGTGTTTCAAATGTCCAGACAATTTTAACTTTCCCATAACCTTAGTCTCTGATGTCCAGCCTCCCTGCAAAACTGTTCCATTACCTTATTCTCTGAAGTGCAGTTCCTCGGTAAATTTACCCCATTACCTCATTCTCTGGCCAGCAGACCCTCTGTATTCCCACTCCACTACCTCATTCTCTGGCCAGCAGCCCCTCTGTAATCCCACTCCACTACCTTATTCTCTGGAGTGCTGCCCCTCTGTAATCCCACTCCATTACCTTATTCTCTGGAGTGCAGCCCCTCTGTAATCCCACTCCACTACCTTATTCTGTGGAGTGCAGACCCTCTGTAATCCCTCTCCATTACCTTATTTTCTGGAGTGCAGACCCTCTGTATTCCCACTCCACTACCTTATTCTCTGGCCAGCAGCCCCTCTGTAATCCCACTCCACTACCTTATTCTCTGGAGTGCAGCCCCTCTGTAATCCCACTCCACTACCTTATTCTCTGGAGTGCAGCCCCTCTGTAATCCCACTCCACTACCTTATTCTCTGGAGTGCTGCCCCTCTGTAATCCCACTCCATTACCTTATTTTCTGGAGTGCAGCCCCTCTGTAATCCCACTCCACTACCTTATTCTCTGGAGTGCTGCCCCTCTGTAATCCCACTCCATTACCTTATTTTCTGGAGTGCAGACCCTCTGTATTCCCACTCCATTACCTTATTCTCTGGAGTGTGCACCCCCTGTAATCCCACTCCATTACCTTATTCTGTGGAGTGAAGCCCCACTCTGTTACCTTATTCTCTGGAGTGTAAGCCCTCTGTAAACCCATTCCATTACCTTATTTTCTGGAGTGCAGCTCCTCTGTAAACCTTTACTGCATTACCTTATTCTCTGGAGTGCAGCCCCTGCCGAAGCATTCCCTGGCAGCTTTTTCTCTGCGTCTGCTCCTAATGTTCTCTGAGGTGCTATGGTGCTGCTGTAAATGGGTTGGCCTTGTGTCTCACCCAGCCAGCTACCTCTCAGGTGGATCTCAGCCCGACCAACTATTCGACCATGGTGGTGTCACCACAGTGCATGTGTCTCACACTCTGCAGGAATGCTTTGTTAATGATCAGGGAAAGGGTTTGCAGGCTACTGTGTCTAATATTGGAGAGAATACCCATGGGGGTGACAGGCAGGGGTGAATGCTACTCCTAGTAAAGGAGAGACTCCAGCATCCAGGAGCTGTGACTGTACATATCCTCTTCCCCTCTTCCTTCCCTTATTGAACGTGGGCCCGTCGGTGTGTGTTGCTAATGCAGTGTGCATGCTCATTAAACGTGTGGTTTGTTTCTTGCATGTTTCCTGAGTGGACCACCCCTCCTGACGCCCCATCAGAGACGGGTCATAAAGTTATTGATGGGCACAAGTGAGGTGGCATTGCAAATCCGGTGTGTGGGATAATAGATTGTGTAATTAACTTAGGTTTGAACGCACAAACGCAAAGCCCTTTGTCATTGATTTGTTGACCAGTAAGATGCTCTAATCAGCGGTTTCCCAAAGCCAAATGTTTGCGTTGATTGGAGGCGGCTGTTTGAGGGTAAATCCACATTGAACTTACGGGACTATTTCAAATGGCAGTTGTTAAGAGTTCAGGGTGCAGCACATTCTTGCGAGTATTCTTGCCATAGGTATGGCAAGTTACTTGAACCTTGGGTGACCCAGAGATGCTTTGATCTTCATCAAATAGGAAAAGGAAGCTGATGTAAGTTCTAGGAGGATGGGAACTGACAACAGAAAGTAGGAAAGCACTGAAACGAGGAATTAGAAAGGCGAAAAGGGTTCATGAAAAGTCATCAGCACACAGGATCAAGGAGAATCCCAAGGCTTTTTACACATAAATAAAAAGCGAGAGGGTAGCCAGACCCATTCCGGGGCACGAATGTCCAGAGGCAGAAGAGTAGGTGAGGTCTGAAAGGAATATTTTGTGTCAGTATTCACCAAGGAGAAGGAATTGGTGGAGGATGATCTGAGGGAAGGCAGTTTCTAAGCAAAGTTGCTATTAAAAAGGAAGAGTTTTTCTTTAGATTAGATTAGATTAGATTACTCACAGTGTGGAAACAGGCCCTTTGGCCCAACAAGTCCACACCGACCCACCGAAGCGTGACCCACCCAGACCCATTCCCCTACATTTACGCCTTCACCTAACACTATGGGACAATTTAGCACGGCCAATCCACCCTAACCTGCACATCCCTGGGCACTATGGGACAATTTAGCACGGCCAATCCACCCTAACCTGCACATCCCTGGGCACTATGGGACAATTTAGCACGGCCAATCCACCCTAACCTGCACATCCCTGGACACTATGGGACAATTTAGCACGGCCAATCCACCCTAACCTGCACATCCCTGGGCACTATGGGACAATTTAGCACGGCCAATCCACCCTAACCTGCACATCCCTGGACACTATGGGACAATTTAGCACGGCCAATCCACCCTAACCTGCACATCCCTGGGCACTATGGGACAATTTAGCATGGCCAATCCACCCTAACCTGCACATCCCTGGGCACTATGGGACAATTTAGCACGGCCAATCCACCCTAACCTGCACATCCCTGGGCACTATGGGACAATTTAGCACGGCCAATCCACCCTAACCTGCACATCCCTGGGCACTTTGGGACAATTTAGCACGGCCAATCCACCCTAACCTGCACATCCCTGGGCACTTTGGGACAATTTAGCACGGCCAATTCACTCTAACCTGCACATCCCTCGACACTATGGGACAATTTAGCACGGCCAATCCACCCTAACCTGCACATCCCTGGACACTATGGGACAATTTAGCACGGCCAATCCACCCTAACCTGCACATCACTGGACACTATGGGACAATTTAACACGGCCAATCCACCCTAACCTGCACATCCCTGGACACTATGGGACATTTTAGCATGGCCAATCCACCCTAACCTGCACATCCCTGGGCACTATGGGACAATTTAGCACGGCCAATCCACCCTAACCTGCACATCCCTGGGCACTACGGGACAATTTAGCACGGCCAATCCACCCTAACCTGCACATCCCTGGGCACTGTGTGACAATTTAGCAAGGCCAATCCACCCTAACCTGCACATCCCTGGGCACTATGGGACAATTTAGCACGGCCAATCCACCCTAACCTGCACATCCCTGGGCACTATGGGACAATTTAGCATGGCCAATCCACCCTAACCTGCACATCCCTGGGCACTATGTGGCAATTTAGCATGGCCAATCCACCCGAACCTGCACATCACTGGGCACTATGGGACAATTTAGCACGGCCAATCCACCCTAACCTGCACATCCCTGGGCACTATGTGGCAATTTAGCATGGCCAATCCACCCTAACCTGCACATCACTGGACACTATGGGACAATTTAGCACGGCCAATCCACCCTAACCTGCACATCACTGGACACTATGGGACAATTTAGCACGGCCAATCCACCCTAACCTGCACATCCCTGGACACTATGGGACAATTTAGCACGGCCAATCCACCCTAACCTGCACATCCCTGGGCACTATGGGACAATTTAGCACGGCCAATCCAACCTAACCTGCACGTCCCTGGGCACTATGGGACAATTTAGCACGGCCAATCCACCCTAACCTGCACATCACTGGACACTATGAGACAATTTAGCACAGCCAATCCATCCTAACCTGCACATCACTGGACACTATGGGACAATTTAACACAGCCAATCCACCCTAACCTGCACATCCCTGGGCACCATGGGACAATTTCTCACGGCCAATCCACCCTAACCTGCACATCCCTGGGCACCATGGGACAATTTAGCACGGCCAATCCACCCTAACCCGCACATCCCTGGGCACTATGGGACAATTTAGCACGGCTAATCCACCCTAACCTGCACATCCCTGGGCACCATGGGACAATTTAGCACGGCCAATCCACCCTAACCTGCACATCCCTGGGCACCATGGGACAATTTAGCACGGCCAATCCACACTAACCTGCACATCACTGGACACTATGAGACAATTTAGCACGGCCAATCCATCCTAACCTGCACATCACTGGACACTATGGGACAATTTAACACAGCCAATCCACCCTAACCTGCACATCCCTGGGCACCATGGGACAATTTCTCACGGCCAATCCACCCTAACCTGCACATCCCTGGGCACCATGGGACAATTTAGCACGGCCAATCCACCCTAACCCGCACATCCCTGGGCACTCTGGGACAATTTAGCACGGCTAATCCACCCTAACCTGCACATCCCTGGGCACCATGGGACAATTTAGCACGGCCAATCCACCCTAACCTGCACATCCCTGGGCACCATGGGACAATTTAACACGGCCAATCCACCCTAACCTGCACATCCCTGGGCACTATGGGACAATTTAGCTCGGCCAATCCACCCTAACCTGCATATCCCTGGACACTATGGACAATTTAACACAGCCAATCCACCCTAACCTACACATCCCTGGACAATATGGGACAGTTTAACACAACCAATCCACCCTAACCTGCACATCCCTGGATACTATGGGACAATTTAGCACGGCCAATCCACCCTAACCTGCACATCCCTGGATACTATGGGACAATTTAGCACGGCCAATCCACCCTAACCTGCACATCCCTGGGCACTATAGGACAATTTAGCATGGCCAATCCACCCTAACCTGCACATCCCTGGGCACTATGGGACAATTTAGCACGGCCAATCCACCCTAACCTGCACATCCCTGGACACTAAGGGACAATTTAGCATGGCCAATCCACCCTAACCTGCACATCCCTGGGCACTATAGGACAATTTAGCATGGCCAATCCACCCTAACCTGCACATCCCTGGGCACTATGGGACAATTTAGCATGGCCAATCCACCCTAACCTGCACATCCCTGGGCACTATGGGACAATTTAGCACGGCCAATCCACCCTAAACTGCACATCCCTGGGCGCTATGGGACAATATAGCATAGCCAATCCACCCTAACCTGCACATCCCTGGGCACTATGGGACAATTTAGCATGGCCAATCCACCCTAACCTGCGCAGGTGTTGTCCAACTTAAAAAGTGTTCAGGTAGATAAGTCCCCGGAATCTAACGGGATCTATCCCAGAGGCAAGAACACAAATTTCTGGAGTATTGACGGACATCTTTCTACCCTCTTTGACCACAGGTGAGGTCCCAGGGGACTGGAGAATAGCTAATGTTGTCCCATTGTTTAAGAAGGGTAACAGGGATAATCCAGGGAATTACAGGCCTGTGAGCCCCGTGTCAGTCGTAGGGAAATAATTGGAAAAGATTCTCAGGGACAAGGTCTATCAGCATTTTGGCGCAAATGGACCGATTAGCGATAGACAGCCTGGATCTGTGTGGGGGAGGTGGTGCCTCACTAACTTGATGGAGGTTTGTGAGGAGGTGATGAAGATGATTGAGGGAAAAGCGGTTGATATTGTCCAGATGGACTTCAGTAAAGCCTCTGACAAGGTCCCTCATGGCAGACTGGTACAAAAGGTGAAGTCACATGGTATCAGGGGTGAGATGGCAAGATGGAGACAGAACTGGCTTAGTCAGAGGAGGCAGAGGGTAGCGGGGAAAGGATACTTTTCGGAATGGAGGGCTGTGACTAGTGGTGTTCCACAGGGATCAGTGCTGGGACCTCTGCTGTTCATGATCTACATAAATGGTTTGGAGGAAAATGTAGCTGGTCTAATTAATATGTTTGCAGACGATACAAAGATTAGTGGGGTTGCATAGAGTGAGGAGGATTGTCAGAGGATACAGCAGGATATAGATCAGCTGGAGTTACGGGCAGGAAGGTGGCAGATGGAGTTTAATCTGGAAAAAATGTGAGGTTTGGAAGGTCAAGTACAGGTGGAAATTATACAGTGAATGGCAGAACCCCTTGGAGTATTGATATGCAGAGGGATCTGGGTGTGCAGGCCCACAGATCACTGAGGGGGGGGCAGCGCAGTAGACAAGGGAGTGAAAAAGGCCAATGGCATGCTGACCTTCATTGGGACGGGCATCGAGTATAAGGATGGACAAGTTATGCTGCAGCTTGATAGAGCTTTGGTTTGACCACACTTGGAATATTGTGTGCAGTTCTGGTTACCACACTACCTGAAGGAAGTGGATGCTTTGGAGAGGGTACGGAAAAGGTTTACCAGGATGTGGCCTGGTCTGGGGGACTTTAGCGATGAAGGAAGGATCAGATAGACTGGGTTTGTTTTCACTGGAAGGCAGGAGGTTGAGGGGGCGACCTGATCGAGGTTTATAAGGTTGTGAATGGCAATGGATAGAGTGGAGGCTTTTTCCCAGGGTGGAGGGGTCAGTTACCAGGAATGCAGGTTCACAGTGTGTGTTTGGGGGGAGGGAACACATGGGGGGAGGGGGATGTTTAAAAGAGATGTGCGAGGCAAGTTATCCACACAGAGGGTGATGAGGGCCTAGAACACGCTGCCAGAGGAGGGGTGGAAACAGACACAGCAGCAGCATTCAAGGAACACCTGAACAAATACATGAACAGGAAGGGACGAGAGGAAGAATAAGAGGTGTGTGTGTGTCTGTGTATATATTAGAGTGAGTGAGTGTCTGTGTGTATATTAGAGTGAGTGAGTGTGTGTGTGTATATTAGAGTGAGTGTGTGTGTGTGTGTATATTAGAGTGAGTGTGTGTGTATGTCTGTGTGTATATTAGAGTGAGTGAGTGTGTGTGTGTGTATTAGAGTGAGTGACTGTGTGTGTGTATATTAGAGTGAGTGAGTGTGTGTGTGTGTATTAGAGTGAGTGAGTGTGTGTGTGTGTATTAGAGTGAGTGAGTGTGTGTGTGTATATTAGAGTGAGTGTGTGTGTGTTTCTGTGTGTATATTAGGGTGAGTGTGTGTATGTCTGTGTGTATATTAGAGTGAGTGACTGTGTGTGTGTATATTAGAGTGAGTGACTGTGTGTGTGTATATTAGAGTGAGTGAGTGTGTGTGTGTGTGTATTAGAGTGAGTGAGTGTGTGTGTGTGTATTAGAGTGAGTGAGTGTGTGTGTGTATATTAGAGTGAGTGTGTGTGTATGTCTGTGTGTATATTAGAGTGAGTGAGTGTGTGTGTGTGTATTAGAGTGAGTGAGTGTGTGTGTGTATATTAGAGTGAGTGTGTGTGTATGTCTGTGTGTATATTAGAGTGAGTGAGTGTGTGTGTGTATATTAGAGTGAGTGAGTGTGTGTGTGTGTATTAGAGTGAGTGTGTGTGTGTGTATTAGAGTGAGTGAGTGTGTGTGTGTATATTAGAGTGAGTGAGTGTGTGTGTGTATATTAGAGTGAGTGAGTGTGTGTGTGTGTATTAGAGTGAGTGAGTGTGTGTGTGTGTATTAGAGTGAGTGAGTGTGTGTGTGTATATTAGAGTGAGTGTGTGTGTGTTTCTGTGTGTATATTAGGGTGAGTGTGTGTATGTCTGTGTGTATATTAGAGTGAGTGACTGTGTGTGTGTATATTAGAGTGAGTGAGTGTGTGTGTGTGTATTAGAGTGAGTGAGTGTGTGTGTGTGTATTAGAGTGAGTGAGTGTGTGTGTGTATATTAGAGTGAGTGTGTGTGTATGTCTGTGTGTATATTAGAGTGAGTGAGTGTGTGTGTGTGTATTAGAGTGAGTGAGTGTGTGTGTGTATATTAGAGTGAGTGTGTGTGTATGTCTGTGTGTATATTAGAGTGAGTGAGTGTGTGTGTGTATATTAGAGTGAGTGAGTGTGTGTGTGTGTATTAGAGTGAGTGAGTGTGTGTGTGTGTATTAGAGTGAGTGAGTGTGTGTGTGTATATTAGAGTGAGTGAGTGTGTGTGTGTGTATATTAGAGTGAGTGAGTGTGTGTGTATGTCTGTGTGTATATTAGAGTGAGTGAGTGTGTGTGTGTGTATTAGAGTGAGTGAGTGTGTGTGTGTGTATTAGAGTGAGTGAGTGTGTGTGTGTATATTAGAGTGAGTGAGTGTGTGTGTGTATATTAGAGTGAGTGAGTGTGTGTGTGTGTATTTGAGTGTGTGTGTGTATTAGAGTGAGTGAGTGTGTGTGTGTATATTAGAGTGAGTGTGTGTGTGTATATTAGAGTGAGTGAGTGTGTGTGTGTGTGTATTAGAGTGAGTGAGTGTGTGTGTGTGTATTAGAGTGAGTGAGTGTGTGTGTGTATATTAGAGTGAGTGTGTGTGTATGTCTGTGTGTATATTAGAGTGAGTGAGTGTGTGTGTATATTAGAGTGAGTGTGTGTGTGTGTATATTAGAGTGAGTGAGTGTGTGTGTGTGTCTGTGTGTATATTAGAGTGTGTGTGTGTCTGTGTGTATATTAGAGTGAGTGAGTGAGTGTGTGTATATTAGAGTGAGTGAGTGTGTGTGTATATTAGAGTGAGTGAGTGTGTGTGTGTATATTAGAGTGAGTGCGTGTGTATGTCTGTGTGTATATTATAGTGAGTGAGTGTGTGTGTATATTAGAGTGAGTGTGTGTGTATATTAGAGTGAGTGAGTGTGTGTGTGTATATTAGAGTGAGTGAGTGTGTCTGTGTGTATATTAGAGTGAGTGTGTGTGTGTGTCTGTGTGTATATTAGAGTGAGTGTGTGTGTGTGTATATTAGAGTGAGTGAGTGTGTGTGTCTGTGTGTGTATTAGAGTAAGCGTGTATGTGTATATTAGAGTGAGTGAGTGTGTGTGTGTCTGTGTGTATATTAGAGTGAGTGAGTGTGTATGTGCATATTAGAGTGAGTGTGTATGTATATTAGAGTGAGTGAGTGTGTGTGTGTCTGTGTGTATATTAGAGTGTGAGTGTGTGTGTGTATTTTAGAGTGAGTCAGTGTGTGTGTGTATATTAGAGTGAGTGAGTGTGTGAGTGTGTCTCTGTGTGTATATTAGAGTGAGTGAGTGTGTGTGTGTCTGCGTGTATATTAGAGTGTGTGTGTGTATATTAGAGTGAGTGTGTGAGTGTGTGTCTGTGTGTATATTAGCGTGTGTGTGTGTGCCTGTGTGTATATTAGAGTGAGTGTGTGTGTGTATTAGAGAGTGAGTGTGTGTGTGTATTAGAGTGTGTGTGTGTCTGTGTGTACATTAGAGTGTGTGTGTGTCTGTGTGTATATTAGAGTGTGTGTGTGTCTGTGTATATATTAGAGTGAGTGTGTGTCTGTATATTAGAATGAGTGTGTGTCTGTATATTAGTGTGAGTGTGTGTCTGTGTGTATATTAGTGAGTGAGTGTGTCTGTGTATTTTAGTGAGTGAGTGTGTCTGTGTGTATATTAGAGTGAGTTTGTGTGTGTGTCTGTGTGTATATTGGAGTGAGTGAGTGTGTGTGTGTGTATATTAGAGTGAGTGTGTGTCTGTGTGTATATTAGAGTGAGTGTGTGTCTGTGTGTATATTAGAGTGTGTGTCTGTGCGTATATTAGAGTGTGTATGTCTGTGTGTATATTAGAATGAGTGTGTGTGTGTGTGTATATTAGAGTGAGTGTGTGTTTGTGTATATTAGAGTGAATGTGTGTGTGTCTGTCTGTATATTAGAGTGAGTGTGTGTGTGTATATATTACAGTGAGTGTGTGTCTGTGTGTATGAGTGTGTGTATGTTAGAGTGAGTGTGTTTCTGTGTGTATATTAGAGTGAGTGAGTGTGTCTGTGTGTATATTAGAGTGAGTGTGTGTGTGTATATTAGAGTGAGTGAGTGTGTGTGTGTGTCGTGTGTATATTAGAGTGAGTGTGTGTGTATATTAGAGTGAATGTGTGTGTGTGTGTCTGTATATTAGAGTGAGTGTGTGTGTGTGTATATATTTCAGTGAGTGTGTGTCTGTGTGTATGAGTGTGTGTATGTTAGAGTGAGTGTGTTTCTGTGTGTATATTAGAGTGAGTGTGTGTGTGTGTCTGTGTGTATATTAGAGTGAGTGTGTGTGTATATTAGAGTGAGTGTGTGTGTATATTAGAGTGAGTGTGTGTGTGTATATTAGAGTGAGTGTGTGTGTGTATATTAGAGTGAGCGTGTGTGTGTCGTGTGTGTCGTGTGTATATTAGAGTGTGTGTGTTTGTGTGTATGTTAGTGAGTGAGTGTGTATGTGTCTGTGTGTATATTAGAGTGAGTGAGTGTGTGTGTGCGTGTATATATATTAGAGTGAGTGTGTGTGTCTGTGTGTATATTAGAGTGAGTGAGTGTCTGTGTGTATATTAGAGTGAGTGAGTGTGTGTGTGTATATATTAGAGTGAGTGTGTGTGTCTGTGTGTATATTAGAGTGAGTGTGTGTGTGTGTCTGTATGTATATTAAAGTGAGTGTGTGTATCTGTGTGTATATTAGAGTGAGTGTGTGTGTGTATATTTCAGTGAGTGTGTGTCTGTGTGTATGAGTGTGTGTATGTTAGAGTGAGTGTGTTTCTGTGTGTATATTAGAGTGAGTGAGTGTGTGTGTGTGTGTCGTGTGTATATTAGAGTGAGTGTGTGTGTGTCTGTGTGTATATTAGAGTGAGTGTGTGTGTGTGTGTATACATTAGAGTGAGTGTGTGTGTCTGTGTGTATATTTGAGTGAGTGTGTGTGTGTCGTGTGTATATTAGAGTGAGTGTGTGTGTGTATGTTAGAGTGAGTGAGTGTGTGTGTGTTTCTGTGTGTATATTAGGGTGAGTGTGTGTGTGTCTGTGTGTATATTAGAGTGAGTGAGTGTGTGTGTGTCTGTGTGTATATTAGAGTGAGTGAGTGTGTGTGTGTCTGCGTGTATATTCGAGTGTGTGTGTATATTAGAGTGAGTGTGTGAGTGTGTGTCTGTGTGTATGAGTGTGTGTATGTTAGAGTGAGTGTGTGTTTGTGTGTATGTTAGAGTGAGTGAGTGTGTGTGTCTGTGTGTATATTAGAGTGAGTGAGTGTGTGTGTCTGTGTGTATATTAGAGTGAGTGTGTGTGTGTATATATATTAGAGTGAGTGTGTGTGTCTGTGTGTATATTAGAGTGAGTGTGTGTGTGTTTCTGTGTGTATATTAGGGTGAGTGTGTGTATGTCTGTGTGTATATTAGAGTGAGTGACTGTGTGTGTATATTAGAGTGAGTGACTGTGTGTGTGTATATTAGAGTGAGTGAGTGTGTGTGTGTGTATTAGAGTGAGTGAGTGTGTGTGTGTGTATTAGAGTGAGTGAGTGTGTGTGTGTATATTAGAGTGAGTGTGTGTGTATGTCTGTGTGTATATTAGAGTGAGTGAGTGTGTGTGTGTGTATTAGAGTGAGTGAGTGTGTGTGTGTATATTAGAGTGAGTGTGTGTGTATGTCTGTGTGTATATTAGAGTGAGTGAGTGTGTGTGTGTATATTAGAGTGAGTGAGTGTGTGTGTGTGTATTAGAGTGAGTGTGTGTGTGTGTATTAGAGTGAGTGAGTGTGTGTGTGTATATTAGAGTGAGTGAGTGTGTGTGTGTATATTAGAGTGAGTGAGTGTGTGTGTGTGTATTAGAGTGAGTGAGTGTGTGTGTGTGTATTAGAGTGAGTGAGTGTGTGTGTGTATATTAGAGTGAGTGTGTGTGTGTTTCTGTGTGTATATTAGGGTGAGTGTGTGTATGTCTGTGTGTATATTAGAGTGAGTGACTGTGTGTGTGTATATTAGAGTGAGTGAGTGTGTGTGTGTGTATTAGAGTGAGTGAGTGTGTGTGTGTGTATTAGAGTGAGTGAGTGTGTGTGTGTATATTAGAGTGAGTGTGTGTGTATGTCTGTGTGTATATTAGAGTGAGTGAGTGTGTGTGTGTGTATTAGAGTGAGTGAGTGTGTGTGTGTATATTAGAGTGAGTGTGTGTGTATGTCTGTGTGTATATTAGAGTGAGTGAGTGTGTGTGTGTATATTAGAGTGAGTGAGTGTGTGTGTGTGTATTAGAGTGAGTGAGTGTGTGTGTGTATATTAGAGTGAGTGAGTGTGTGTGTGTGTATATTAGAGTGAGTGAGTGTGTGTGTATGTCTGTGTGTATATTAGAGTGAGTGAGTGTGTGTGTGTGTATTAGAGTGAGTGAGTGTGTGTGTGTGTATTAGAGTGAGTGAGTGTGTGTGTGTATATTAGAGTGAGTGAGTGTGTGTGTGTATATTAGAGTGAGTGAGTGTGTGTGTGTGTATTTGAGTGTGTGTGTGTATTAGAGTGAGTGAGTGTGTGTGTGTATATTAGAGTGAGTGTGTGTGTGTATATTAGAGTGAGTGAGTGTGTGTGTGTGTGTATTAGAGTGAGTGAGTGTGTGTGTGTGTATTAGAGTGAGTGAGTGTGTGTGTGTATATTAGAGTGAGTGTGTGTGTATGTCTGTGTGTATATTAGAGTGAGTGAGTGTGTGTGTATATTAGAGTGAGTGTGTGTGTGTGTATATTAGAGTGAGTGAGTGTGTGTGTGTGTCTGTGTGTATATTAGAGTGTGTGTGTGTCTGTGTGTATATTAGAGTGAGTGAGTGTGTGTGTATATTAGAGTGAGTGAGTGTGTGTGTATATTAGAGTGAGTGAGTGTGTGTGTGTATATTAGAGTGAGTGCGTGTGTATGTCTGTGTGTATATTATAGTGAGTGAGTGTGTGTGTATATTAGAGTGAGTGTGTGTGTATATTAGAGTGAGTGAGTGTGTGTGTGTATATTAGAGTGAGTGAGTGTGTCTGTGTGTATATTAGAGTGAGTGTGTGTGTGTGTCTGTGTGTATATTAGAGTGAGTGTGTGTGTGTGTATATTAGAGTGAGTGAGTGTGTGTGTCTGTGTGTGTATTAGAGTAAGCGTGTATGTGTATATTAGAGTGAGTGAGTGTGTGTGTGTCTGTGTGTATATTAGAGTGAGTGAGTGTGTATGTGCATATTAGAGTGAGTGTGTATGTATATTAGAGTGAGTGAGTGTGTGTGTGTCTGTGTGTATATTAGAGTGTGAGTGTGTGTGTGTATTTTAGAGTGAGTCAGTGTGTGTGTGTATATTAGAGTGAGTGAGTGTGTGAGTGTGTCTCTGTGTGTATATTAGAGTGAGTGAGTGTGTGTGTGTCTGCGTGTATATTAGAGTGTGTGTGTGTATATTAGAGTGAGTGTGTGAGTGTGTGTCTGTGTGTATATTAGCGTGTGTGTGTGTGCCTGTGTGTATATTAGAGTGAGTGTGTGTGTGTATTAGAGAGTGAGTGTGTGTGTGTATTAGAGAGTGAGTGTGTGTGTGTATTAGAGTGTGTGTGTGTCTGTGTGTACATTAGAGTGTGTGTGTGTCTGTGTGTATATTAGAGTGTGTGTGTGTCTGTGTATATATTAGAGTGAGTGTGTGTCTGTATATTAGAATGAGTGTGTGTCTGTATATTAGTGTGAGTGTGTGTCTGTGTGTATATTAGTGAGTGAGTGTGTCTGTGTATTTTAGTGAGTGAGTGTGTCTGTGTGTATATTAGAGTGAGTTTGTGTGTGTGTCTGTGTGTATATTGGAGTGAGTGAGTGTGTGTGTGTGTATATTAGAGTGAGTGTGTGTCTGTGTGTATATTAGAGTGAGTGTGTGTCTGTGTGTATATTAGAGTGTGTGTCTGTGCGTATATTAGAGTGTGTATGTCTGTGTGTATATTAGAATGAGTGTGTGTGTGTGTGTATATTAGAGTGAGTGTGTGTTTGTGTATATTAGAGTGAATGTGTGTGTGTCTGTCTGTATATTAGAGTGAGTGTGTGTGTGTATATATTACAGTGAGTGTGTGTCTGTGTGTATGAGTGTGTGTATGTTAGAGTGAGTGTGTTTCTGTGTGTATATTAGAGTGAGTGAGTGTGTCTGTGTGTATATTAGAGTGAGTGTGTGTATATTAGAGTGAGTGAGTGTGTGTGTGTGTCGTGTGTATATTAGAGTGAGTGTGTGTGTATATTAGAGTGAATGTGTGTGTGTGTGTCTGTATATTAGAGTGAGTGTGTGTGTGTGTATATATTTCAGTGAGTGTGTGTCTGTGTGTATGAGTGTGTGTATGTTAGAGTGAGTGTGTTTCTGTGTGTATATTAGAGTGAGTGTGTGTGTGTGTCTGTGTGTATATTAGAGTGAGTGTGTGTGTATATTAGAGTGAGTGTGTGTGTGTGTATATTAGAGTGAGTGTGTGTGTGTATATTAGAGTGAGCGTGTGTGTGTCGTGTGTGTCGTGTGTATATTAGAGTGTGTGTGTTTGTGTGTATGTTAGTGAGTGAGTGTGTATGTGTCTGTGTGTATATTAGAGTGAGTGAGTGTGTGTGTGCGTGTATATATATTAGAGTGAGTGTGTGTGTCTGTGTGTATATTAGAGTGAGTGAGTGTCTGTGTGTATATTAGAGTGAGTGAGTGTGTGTGTGTATATATTAGAGTGAGTGTGTGTGTCTGTGTGTATATTAGAGTGAGTGTGTGTGTGTGTCTGTATGTATATTAAAGTGAGTGTGTGTATCTGTGTGTATATTAGAGTGAGTGTGTGTGTGTATATTTCAGTGAGTGTGTGTCTGTGTGTATGAGTGTGTGTATGTTAGAGTGAGTGTGTTTCTGTGTGTATATTAGAGTGAGTGAGTGTGTGTGTGTGTGTCGTGTGTATATTAGAGTGAGTGTGTGTGTGTCTGTGTGTATATTAGAGTGAGTGTGTGTGTGTGTGTATACATTAGAGTGAGTGTGTGTGTCTGTGTGTATATTTGAGTGAGTGTGTGTGTGTCGTGTGTATATTAGAGTGAGTGTGTGTGTGTATGTTAGAGTGAGTGAGTGTGTGTGTGTCTGTGTGTATATTAGAGTGAGTGAGTGTGTGTGTGTGTATATATTAGAGTGAGTGTGTGTGTGTTTCTGTGTGTATATTAGGGTGAGTGTGTGTGTGTCTGTGTGTATATTAGAGTGAGTGAGTGTGTGTGTGTCTGTGTGTATATTAGAGTGAGTGAGTGTGTGTGTGTCTGCGTGTATATTCGAGTGTGTGTGTATATTAGAGTGAGTGTGTGAGTGTGTGTCTGTGTGTATGAGTGTGTGTATGTTAGAGTGAGTGTGTGTTTGTGTGTATGTTAGAGTGAGTGAGTGTGTGTGTCTGTGTGTATATTAGAGTGAGTGAGTGTGTGTGTCTGTGTGTATATTAGAGTGAGTGTGTGTGTGTATATATATTAGAGTGAGTGTGTGTGTCTGTGTGTATATTAGAGTGAGTGTGTGTGTGTTTCTGTGTGTATATTAGGGTGAGTGTGTGTATGTCTGTGTGTATATTAGAGTGAGTGACTGTGTGTGTATATTAGAGTGAGTGACTGTGTGTGTGTATATTAGAGTGAGTGAGTGTGTGTGTGTGTATTAGAGTGAGTGAGTGTGTGTGTGTGTATTAGAGTGAGTGAGTGTGTGTGTGTATATTAGAGTGAGTGTGTGTGTATGTCTGTGTGTATATTAGAGTGAGTGAGTGTGTGTGTGTGTATTAGAGTGAGTGAGTGTGTGTGTGTATATTAGAGTGAGTGTGTGTGTATGTCTGTGTGTATATTAGAGTGAGTGAGTGTGTGTGTGTATATTAGAGTGAGTGAGTGTGTGTGTGTGTATTAGAGTGAGTGTGTGTGTGTGTATTAGAGTGAGTGAGTGTGTGTGTGTATATTAGAGTGAGTGAGTGTGTGTGTGTATATTAGAGTGAGTGAGTGTGTGTGTGTGTATTAGAGTGAGTGAGTGTGTGTGTGTGTATTAGAGTGAGTGAGTGTGTGTGTGTATATTAGAGTGAGTGTGTGTGTGTTTCTGTGTGTATATTAGGGTGAGTGTGTGTATGTCTGTGTGTATATTAGAGTGAGTGACTGTGTGTGTGTATATTAGAGTGAGTGAGTGTGTGTGTGTGTATTAGAGTGAGTGAGTGTGTGTGTGTGTATTAGAGTGAGTGAGTGTGTGTGTGTATATTAGAGTGAGTGTGTGTGTATGTCTGTGTGTATATTAGAGTGAGTGAGTGTGTGTGTGTGTATTAGAGTGAGTGAGTGTGTGTGTGTATATTAGAGTGAGTGTGTGTGTATGTCTGTGTGTATATTAGAGTGAGTGAGTGTGTGTGTGTATATTAGAGTGAGTGAGTGTGTGTGTGTGTATTAGAGTGAGTGAGTGTGTGTGTGTATATTAGAGTGAGTGAGTGTGTGTGTGTGTATATTAGAGTGAGTGAGTGTGTGTGTATGTCTGTGTGTATATTAGAGTGAGTGAGTGTGTGTGTGTGTATTAGAGTGAGTGAGTGTGTGTGTGTGTATTAGAGTGAGTGAGTGTGTGTGTGTATATTAGAGTGAGTGAGTGTGTGTGTGTATATTAGAGTGAGTGAGTGTGTGTGTGTGTATTTGAGTGTGTGTGTGTATTAGAGTGAGTGAGTGTGTGTGTGTATATTAGAGTGAGTGTGTGTGTGTATATTAGAGTGAGTGAGTGTGTGTGTGTGTGTATTAGAGTGAGTGAGTGTGTGTGTGTGTATTAGAGTGAGTGAGTGTGTGTGTGTGTATATTAGAGTGAGTGTGTGTGTATGTCTGTGTGTATATTAGAGTGAGTGAGTGTGTGTGTATATTAGAGTGAGTGTGTGTGTGTGTATATTAGAGTGAGTGTGTGTGTGTATATTAGAGTGAGTGAGTGTGTGTGTGTGTCGTGTGTATATTAGAGTGAGTGAGTGTGTGTGTGTATATATTAGAGTGAGTGTGTGTGTCTGTGTGAATATTAGAGTGAGTGTGTGTGTGTGTGTCTGTGTGTATATTAAAGTGAGTGTGTGTATCTGTGTGTATATTAGAGTGAGTGTGTGTGTGTGTGTATATTTCAGTGAGTGTGTGTCTGTGTGTATGAGTGTGTGTATGTTAGAGTGAGTGTGTTTCTGTGTGTATATTAGAGTGAGTGAGTGTGTGTGTGTGTCTGTGTGTATATTAGAGTGAGTGTGTGTGTGTATATTAGAGTGAGTGAGTGTGTGTGTGTGTCGTGTGTATATTAGAGTGAGTGTGTGTGTGTCTGTGTGTATATTAGAGTGAGTGTGTGTGTGTCTGTGTGTATATTAGAGTGAGTGTGTGTGTGTTTCTGTGTGTATATTAGGGTGAGTGTGTGTGTGTCTGTGTGTATATTAGAGTGAGTGAGTGTGTGTGTGTCTGTGTGTATATTAGAGTGAGTGAGTGTGTGTGTGTCTGCGTGTATATTAGAGTGTGTGTGTATATTAGAGTGAGTGTGTGAGTGTGTGTCTGTGTGTATATTAGCATGTGTGTGTGTGTCTGTGTGTATATTAGAGTGAGTGTGTGTGTGTATTAGAGTGAGTGTGTGTGTGTCTGTGTGTATATTAGAGTGAGTGTGTGTGTCTGTGTATATTAGTGTGAGTGTGTGTCTGTGTGTATATTAGAGTGAGTGTGTCTGTGTATATTAGTGAGTGAGTTTGTGTGTGTGTCTGTGTGTATATTGGAGTGAGTGAGTGTGTGTGTGTACATTAGAGTGAGTGTGTGAGTGTGTGTCTGTGCGTATATTAGAGTGTGTGTGTCTGTGCCTATATTAGAGTGTGTGTGTCTGTGTGCATATTAGAATGAGTGTGTGTGTGTATATTAGAGTGAGTGTGTGTGTGTATATTAGAGTGAATGTGTGTGTGTCTGTCTGTATATTAGAGTGAGTGTGTGTGTATATTTCAGTGAGTGTGTGTCTGTGTGTATGAGTGTGTGTATGTTAGAGTGAGTGTGTTTCTGTGTGTATATTAGAGTGAGTGAGTGTGTGTGTATGTCTGTGTGTATATTAGAGTGAGTGTGTGTGTGTATATTAGAGTGAGTGAGTGTGTGTGTGTGTGTGGTGTGTATATTAGAGTGAGTGTGTGTGTGTCTGTGTGTATATTAGAGTGAGTGAGTGTGTGTGTGTGTATATATTAGAGTGAGTGTGTGTGTCTGTGTGTATATTAGAGTGAGTGTGTGTGTGTCTGTGTGTATATTAGAGTGAGTGTGTGTGTGTCTGTGTGTATATTAATGAGTGTGTGTGTGTCTGTGTGTATATTAGAGTGAGTGTGTGTGTGTATATTAGAGTGAGTGTGTGTGTGTCTGTGTGTATATTAGAGTGAGTGAGTGTGTGTGTGTATATTAGAGTGAGTGTGTGTGTCTGTGTGTATATTAGAGTGAGTGTGTGTGTGTCTGTGTGTATATTAGAGTGAGTGTGTGAGTGTGTGTGTCTGTGTGTATATTAGAGTGAGTGAGTGTGTGTGTGTACATTAGAGTGAGTGAGTGTGTGTGTATATTAGAGTGAGTGAGTGTGTGTGTGTGTGCGTATATGTGAGTGAGTGTGTGTGTGGGGACAGTTTTCATATGGAAGGGCGAAATGTGCTAGCACAGGTTTGGAGGGCCGAAGGGCCTGTTCTTGTGCTGTATTGTTCTTTGTTTTTGTTTCTTGATCTGGAGGGAGATAGGGTCATCAACACTACTTTACTCTATCCCATTCTCTCTCTACCTCTCACTGTCTCACGGCCTTTCCCTCTCGCGTTGTCTCACCCTCTCATGCATCCTGTTTCTCTCTGGTGTCTTCTGTTTCTTACTGTCCCTCATCTCCCCCCCCCCCCCCCCCCCCCACCCCGCCCACCATCTCTCTCCTCTCTCTAGTGCCCTCCCTCACGTTCTGTCTCCCTCTCTCCCTTACTTATGACTTATATCTAAACCTTTCTGTCTCTTGCAGTTCTCTCTGTCGCAGACCTCCCCTCTGTCACTCACCCACTTTTTTGGAGCCATCTCTGTCTCACTGCTCTGTCTCTCTATCTCATGCTGTCTCTTTCAATTCCATGTTTTCTTGTTCATATCCTCTCTCCACCTAATTTGCCCTCTTTCACTCTCTCCTGTGTCCTCTCTCTCTTTCTCTCTCTCTGTCTCTCCTTTTCTCTGTCTGATGTCCCCTCTCTTTGTCTCTCTTTTTTCCTCCTCTCTTTTTCTCTTTCTTGCATGCACCATCTCTCTCGCAGCCCCCACGTTTCTTGTCCCCTTCACTATCGGCCCTTTTTTTTGCTCTCTCTTTACTACCTGAGAGGGCTTACGAAACAGAGAGAGTAAAAATGACCCAGAGGCATCAATGGAAGCCAGGTCATCCCAGCCTGCACTGCAGTGTTGAAAGATTAAAACTCTACTAAAGCTTACCTCTCCTGCACCACCTATCACAAATTTTCTCCCATCTGTCTTCTCCCTTGTCTTCCCCGTCTGTCTCTCTCTCGTAATCATCCCTCTGTCATATCTGTTCTGTCTTTCTCTCTGATGCCCTCTGTCTTTTTCCTGCCTTCTCTCTCTCTCTTGTTCTCTCCTTATTTTCTCGTACCATGCTCCCCTTTCCTCTTTCTTGCGTGCTCTCTCTTTCATCTGCTCTCCCTCTCCCTCACAGCACCCCTCTCTCTCACCCTCTCCTTCTCCAGTCTATTTTGTCCTGTCTTCATAGCCCCAGAGGGTTAGAGAGAGAGAGAAGGCAAACAAAGAGGGAGAGGCATCAATGGGGGCTAGAGTATCCCAGCATGCACTGCAGTGTTGAAAGCTCCCTATCCAATCTCCAGGGTCTCTTGAGAGACCGTTCAGCTTTTGACATTGACCTGGGTTGACATTTCCTTACTTTCTCTCTTTGTCTCATGACTCTCTCTCTCTCTGTCATGTGACTTTTTCTCTCATGAACCCCTTTTCTCTGTCTCTCTCCTGAGTCTTTCTCTGTCTCTCTTGTAACTCTCTCATTTGCACTCTCTGTTTCTCTCTCTCTCTCACGTACATCCTCCTTCTCACTCTCAATCCTTCTGTCTCTCATTCCATCTCATCTCCTTTTCTCTCTCTCTTATATCCCTCTCTCTCTCTCTCTCTCTCTTTCTCACTCACACACTCTCCCTCTCTCACACTCTCAGCCACAGACTTGCAGGGGTTTGTGTGAGAGGGGGGAAGAGAGAGAGACAGAGACAGCAAACAAAGATTGCGAGACACTGATGAGCTTTCCCAAACTCAGGTGCTGATTTCTCCCCAGTCCTCACTGCAGCAATAACTCTCTGGCTGTTGTGTTGTAGACATCAGTGAACCTCTCAGCACACTTCAAGAGGAGGAGGAAGACGCTGGAGTAGCCGGAAGCAGTAGGGACACAGCAGGTGAGTTTCTGTGAGCACCTTCAGCCTCCGATGACCCTGCCTTGTTCAGCTTCCTCCTGCATGTTGTGATGATTCCAATACCTAACCCAACAGACTTAGGCTGGACACTCTGAGGCAGCATTGGTGTAACCAGGACAGTCATCACCCACACTCTCTCTCTCACACATACACTGTCACTCTCTCACACACACGATACTCACACATGCTCTCTCACTGTAACACATACACCACATACACACTCTCTCTCTCACACACATACACTGTCACTCTCTCACACACGATACTCACACATGCTCTCTCACTGTAACACATACACCACACACACACTCTCTCTCTCACACACATACACTGTCACTCTCTCACACACACGATACTCACACATGCTCTCTCACTGTAACACATACACCACATACACACTCTCTCTCACACACACACACATACACTGTCACTCTCTCACACACACGATACTCACACATGCTCTCTCACTGTAACACATACACCACATACACACTCTCTCTCTCACACATACACTGTCACTCTCTCACACACACGATACTCACACATGCTCTCTCACTGTAACACATACACCACATACACACTCTCTCTCTCACACATACACTGTCACTCTCTCACACACACGATACTCACACATGCTCTCTCACTGTAACACATACACCACATACACACTCTCTCTCTCACACACACACATACACTGTCACTCTCTCACACACACAATACTCACACATGCTCTCTCACTGTAACACATACACCACATACACACTCTCTCTCTCACACACACATACACTGTCACTCTCTCACACACACGATACTCACACATGCTCTCTCACTGTAACACATACACCACATACACACTCTCTCTCACACACGCACATACACTGTCACTCTCTCACACACACGATACTCACACATGCTCTCTCACTGTAACACATACACCACATACACACTCTCTCTCTCACACACACACATACACTGTCACTCTCTCACACACACGATACTCACACATGCTCTCTCACTGTAACACATACACCACATACACACTCTCTCTCACACACACACATACACTGTCACTCTCTCACACACACAATACTCACACATGCTCTCTCACTGTAACACATACACCACATACACACACTCTCTCTCACACACACACATACACTGTCACTCTCTCACACACACGATACTCACACATGCTCTCTCACTGTAACACATACACCACATACACACTCTCTCACACACACACATACACTGTCACTCTCTCACACACACGATACTCACACATGCTCTCTCACTGTAACACATACACCACATACACACTCTCTCTCTCACACACATACACTGTCTCTCTCTCACACACGATACTCACACATGCTCTCTCACTGTAACACATACACCACATACACACTCTCTCTCACACACATACACTGTCACTCTCTCACACACACAATACTCACACATGCTCTCTCACTGTAACACATACACCACACACACACTCTCTCTCACACACACACACACATACACTGTCACTCTCTCTCACACACGATACTCACACATGCTCTCTCACTGTAACACATACACCACATACACACTCTCTCACACACACACATACACTGTCACTCTCTCACACACACAATACTCACACAGCTCTCTCACTGTAACACATACACCACATACACACTCTCTCTCTCACACACACATACACTGTCACTCTCTCACACACACAATACTCACACATGCTCTCTCACTGTAACACATACACCACATACACACTCTCTCTCTCACACACACATACACTGTCACTCTCTCACACACAATACTCACACATGCTCTCTCACTGTAACACATACACCACATACACACTCTCTCTCTCACACACACACATACACTGTCACTCTCTCTCACACACAATTCTCACACATGCTCTCTCACTGTAACACATACACCACATACACACTCTCTCTCTCACACACATACACTGTCACTCTCTCACACACACAATACTCACACATGCTCTCTCACTGTAACACATACACCACATACACACTCTCTCTCACACACACACACATACACTGTCACTCTCTCACACACACGATACTCACACATGCTCTCTCACTGTAACACATACACCACACCCACACTCTCTCTCTCACACACACACATACACTGTCACTCTCTCACACACACAATACTCACACATGCTCTCTCACTGTAACACATACACCACATACACACTCTCTCACACACACGCACATACACTGTCACTCTCTCACACACACGATACTCACACATGCTCTCTCACTGTAACACATACACCACATACACACTCTCTCTCTCACACACACACATACACTGTCACTCTCTCACACACACGATACTCACACATGCTCTCTCACTGTAACACATACACCACATACACACTCTCTCTCACACACATACACTGTCACTCTCTCACACACACAATACTCACACATGCTCTCTCACTGTAACACATACACCACATACACTCTCTCTCTCACACACACACATACACTGTCACTCTCTCACACACACAATACTCACACATGCTCTCTCACTGT
Source organism: Chiloscyllium plagiosum (assembly GCF_037043375.1). Taxonomy (NCBI): domain Eukaryota; kingdom Metazoa; phylum Chordata; class Chondrichthyes; order Orectolobiformes; family Hemiscylliidae; genus Chiloscyllium; species Chiloscyllium plagiosum. The sequence goes on along the minus strand of NW_028270184.1, from coordinate 9,307,068 downwards.
AACACATACACCACATACACACTCTCTCACACACACATACACTGTCACTCTCTCACACACACGATACTCACACATGCTCTCTCACTGTAACACATACACCACACACACTCTCTCTCTCTCACACACATACACTGTCACTCTCTCACACACACGATACTCACACATGCTCTCTCACTGTAACACATACACCACATACACACTCTCTCTCTCACACACATACACTGTCACTCTCTCACACACACAATACTCACACATGCTCTCTCACTGTAACACATACACCACATACACACTCTCTCTCACACACACACATACACTGTCACTCTCTCACACACACAATACTCACACATGCTCTCTCACTGTAACACATACACCACATACACACTCTCTCTCTCACACACACACATACACTGTCACTCTCTCTCACACACGATACTCACACATGCTCTCTCACTGTAACACATACACCACATACACACTCTCTCTCACACACACACATACACTGTCACTCTCTCACACACACAATACTCACACATGCTCTCTCACTGTAACACATACACCACATACACACTCTCTCTCTCACACACATACACTGTCACTCTCTCACACACGATACTCACACATGCTCTCTCACTGTAACACATACACCACATACACACACTCTCTCACACACACACACATACACTGTCACTCTCTCTCACACACACGATACTCACACATGCTCTCTCACTGTAACACATACACCACATACACACTCTCTCACACACACGCACATACACTGTCACTCTCTCACACACGATACTCACACATGCTCTCTCACTGTAACACATACACCACATACACACACTCTCTCACACACACACACATACACTGTCACTCTCTCTCACACACGATACTCACACATGCTCTCTCACTGTAACACATACACCACATACACACTCTCTCTCTCACACACATACACTGTCACTCTCTCACACACACGATACTCACACATGCTCTCTCACTGTAACACATACACCACACACACACTCTCTCTCTCACACACACATACACTGTCACTCTCTCACACACACGATACTCACACATGCTCTCTCACTGTAACACATACAACACATACACACTCTCTCTCACACATACACATACACTGTCACTCTCTCACACACACGATACTCACACATGCTCTCTCACTGTAACACATACACCACATACACACTCTCTCTCACACACACACACATACACTGTCACTCTCTCTCACACACGATACTCACACATGCTCTCTCACTGTAACACATACACCACATACACACTCTCTCTCACACACATACACTGTCACTCTCTCTCACACACAATACTCACACATGCTCTCTCACTGTAACACATACACCACATACACACTCTCTCTCACACATACACATACACTGTCACTCTCTCACACACACAATACTCACACATGCTCTCTCACTGTAACACATACACCACATACACACTCTCTCTCACACACACACACACACTGTCACTCTCTCACACACACGATACTCACACATGCTCTCTCACTGTAACACATACACCACATACACACTCTCTCTCTCTCACATACACATACACTGTCACTCTCTCACACACACGATACTCACACATGCTCTCTCACTGTAACACATACACCACATACACACTCTCTCTCACACACACACATACACTGTCACTCTCTCACACACACGATACTCACACATGCTCTCTCACTGTAACACATACACCACATACACACACTCTCTCTCACACACACATACACTGTCACTCTCTCACACACACGATACTCACACATGCTCTCTCACTGTAACACATACACCACATACACACTCTCTCTCTCTCACACATACACATACACTGTCACTCTCTCACACACACGATACTCACACATGCTCTCTCACTGTAACACATACACCACATACACACACTCTCTCTCACACACACATACACTGTCACTCTCTCACACACACGATACTCACACATGCTCTCTCACTGTAACACATACACCACATACACACTCTCTCACACACACATACACTGTCACTCTCTCTCACACACGATACTCACACATGCTCTCTCACTGTAACACATACACCACATACACACTCTCTCTCACACATACACATACACTGACACTCTCTCTCACACACGATACTCACACATGCTCTCTCACTGTAACACATACACCATATACACACTCTCTCTCACACACACACATACACTGTCACTCTCTCACACACACAATACTCACACATGCTCTCTCACTGTAACACATACACCACATACACACTCTCTCTCTCACACACATACACTGTCACTCTCTCACACACGATACTCACACATGCTCTCTCACTGTAACACATACACCACATACACACTCTCTCTCTCACACACATACACTGTCACTCTCTCACACACGATACTCACACATGCTCTCTCACTGTAACACATACACCACATACACACTCTCTCTCTCACACACACACACATACACTGTCACTCTCTCACACACAATACTCACACATGCTCTCTCACTGTAACACATACACCACATACACACTCTCTCTCTCACACACACACATACACAGTCACTCTCTCTCACACATAATACTCACACATGCTCTCTCATTGTAACACATACACCACATACACACTCTCTCTCTCACACACATACACTGTCACTCTCTCACACACACGATACTCACACATGCTCTCTCACTGTAACACATACACCACATACACACTCTCTCTCACACACATACACTGTCACTCTCTCACACACACAATACTCACACATGCTCTCTCACTGTAACACATACACCACATACACTCTCTCTCTCACACACACACATACACTGTCACTCTCTCACACACACAATACTCACACATGCTCTCTCACTGTAACACATACACCACACACACTCTCTCTCTCACACACATACACTGTCACTCTCTCACACACACGATACTCACACATGCTCTCTCACTGTAACACATACACCACATACACACTCTCTCACACACACACATACACTGTCACTCTCTCACACACACAATACTCACACATGCTCTCTCACTGTAACACATACACCACACACACTCTCTCTCTCACACACACACATACACTGTCACTCTCTCACACACACGATACTCACACATGCTCTCTCACTGTAACACATACACCACACACACTCTCTCTCTCACACACACACATACACTGTCACTCTCTCACACACACGATACTCACACATGCTCTCTCACTGTAACACATACACCATATACACACTCTCTCTCTCACACACATACACTGTCACTCTCTCTCACACACGATACTCACACATGCTCTCTCACTGTAACACATACACCACATACACTCTCTCTCTCACACACACACATACACTGTCACTCTCTCACACACACGATACTCACACATGCTCTCTCACTGTAACACATACACCACATACACACACTCTCTCACACACACACACATACACTGTCACTCTCTCTCACACACGATACTCACACATGCTCTCTCACTGTAACACATACACCACATACACACTCTCTCTCTCACACACATACACTGTCACTCTCTCACACACACGATACTCACACATGCTCTCTCACTGTAACACATACACCACACACACACTCTCTCTCTCACACACACACATACACTGTCACTCTCTCACACACACGATACTCACACATGCTCTCTCACTGTAACACATACACCACATACACACTCTCTCTCACACATACACATACACTGTCACTCTCTCACACACACGATACTCACACATGCTCTCTCACTGTAACACATACACCACATACACACTCTCTCTCACACACACACACATACACTGTCACTCTCTCTCACACACGATACTCACACATGCTCTCTCACTGTAACACATACACCACATACACACTCTCTCTCTCACATACACACATACACTGTCACTCTCTCTCACACACAATACTCACACATGCTCTCTCACTGTAACACATACACCACATGCACACTCTCTCTCACACATACACATACACTGTCACTCTCTCACACACACAATACTCACACATGCTCTCTCACTGTAACACATACACCACATACACACTCTCTCTCACACACACACACACACTGTCACTCTCTCACACACACGATACTCACACATGCTCTCTCACTGTAACACATACACCACATACACACTCTCTCTCTCACATACACATACACTGTCACTCTCTCACACACACGATACTCACACATGCTCTCTCACTGTAACACATACACCACATACACACTCTCTCACACACACACACATACACTGTCACTCTCTCACACACACGATACTCACACATGCTCTCTCACTGTAACACATACACCACATACACACTCTCTCTCTCACACACACACATACACTGTCACTCTCTCACACACACGATACTCACACATGCTCTCTCACTGTAACACATACACCACATACACACACTCTCTCTCACACACACATACACTGTCACTCTCTGACACACACGATACTCACACATGCTCTCTCACTGTAACACATACACCACATACACACTCTCTCTCTCTCACACATACACATACACTGTCACTCTCTCACACACACGATACTCACACATGCTCTCTCACTGTAACACATACACCACATACACACTCTCTCTCTCACACACACACATACACTGTCACTCTCTCACACATACAATACTCACACATGCTCTCTCACTGTAACACATACACCACATACACACTCTCTCTCTCTCACACACACATACACTGTCACTCTCTCACACACACAATACTCACACATGCTCTCTCACTGTAACACATACACCACATACACACACTCTCTCTCACACACACATACACTGTCACTCTCTCACACACACGATACTCACACATGCTCTCTCACTGTAACACATACACCACATACACACTCTCTCACACACACATACACTGTCACTCTCTCTCACACACGATACTCACACATGCTCTCTCACTGTAACACATACACCACATACACACTCTCTCTCACACATACACATACACTGACACTCTCTCTCACACACGATACTCACACATGCTCTCTCACTGTAACACATACACCATATACACACTCTCTCTCACACACACACATACACTGTCACTCTCTCACACACACAATACTCACACATGCTCTCTCACTGTAACACATACACCACATACACACTCTCTCTCTCACACACATACACTGTCACTCTCTCACACACGATACTCACACATGCTCTCTCACTGTAACACATACACCACATACACACTCTCTCTCTCACACACATACACTGTCACTCTCTCACACACGATACTCACACATGCTCTCTCACTGTAACACATACACCACATACACACTCTCTCTCTCACACACACACACATACACTGTCACTCTCTCACACACAATACTCACACATGCTCTCTCACTGTAACACATACACCACATACACACTCTCTCTCTCACACACACACATACACTGTCACTCTCTCTCACACATAATACTCACACATGCTCTCTCATTGTAACACATACACCACATACACACTCTCTCTCTCACACACATACACTGTCACTCTCTCACACACACGATACTCACACATGCTCTCTCACTGTAACACATACACCACATACACACTCTCTCTCACACACATACACTGTCACTCTCTCACACACACAATACTCACACATGCTCTCTCACTGTAACACATACACCACATACACTCTCTCTCTCACACACACACATACACTGTCACTCTCTCACACACACAATACTCACACATGCTCTCTCACTGTAACACATACACCACACACACTCTCTCTCTCACACACATACACTGTCACTCTCTCACACACACGATACTCACACATGCTCTCTCACTGTAACACATACACCACATACACACTCTCTCACACACACACATACACTGTCACTCTCTCACACACACAATACTCACACATGCTCTCTCACTGTAACACATACACCACACACACTCTCTCTCTCTCACACACACACATACACTGTCACTCTCTCACACACACGATACTCACACATGCTCTCTCACTGTAACACATATACCACACACACTCTCTCTCTCACACACACACATACACTGTCACTCTCTCACACACACGATACTCACACATGCTCTCTCACTGTAACACATACACCATATACACACTCTCTCTCTCACACACATACACTGTCACTCTCTCTCACACACGATACTCACACATGCTCTCTCACTGTAACACATACACCACATACACACTCTCTCACACACACACATACACTGTCACTCTCTCACACACACGATACTCACACATGCTCTCTCACTGTAACACATACACCACATACATACTCTCTCTCTCACATACACATACACTGTCACTCTCTCTCACACACAATACTCACACATGCTCTCTCACTGTAACACATACACCACATACACTCTCTCTCTCACACACACACATACACTGTCACTCTCTCACACACACGATACTCACACATGCTCTCTCACTGTAACACATACACCACATACACACTCTCTCTCTCACACACATACACTGTCACTCTCTCTCACACACGATACTCACACATGCTCTCTCACTGTAACACATACACCACATACACTCTCTCTCTCACACATACACATACACTGTCACTCTCTCTCACACACGATACTCACACATGCTCTCTCACTGTAACACATACACCACATACACACTCTCTCTCTCACACACATACACTGTCACTCTCTCACACACGATACTCACACATGCTCTCTCACTGTAACACATACACCACACACACACTCTCTCTCTCACACACACATACACTGTCACTCTCTCACACACACAATACTCACACATGCTCTCTCACTGTAACACATACACCACATACACACTCTCTCTCACACACACACACATACACTGTCACTCTCTCTCACACACGATACTCACACATGCTCTCTCACTGTAACACATACACCACATACACACTCTCTCTCACACACGCACATACACTGTCACTCTCTCACACACACAATACTCACACATGCTCTCTCACTGTAACACATACACCACATACACACTCTCTCACACACACGCACATACACTGTCACTCTCTCACACACACGATACTCTCACATGCTCTCTCACTGTAACACATACACCACATACACACTCTCTCTCTCTCACACACATACACTGTCACTCTCTCACACACACGATACTCACACATGCTCTCTCACTGTAACACATACACCACATACACACTCTCTCTCACACATACACATACACTGTCACTCTCTCACACACACAATACTCACACATGCTCTCTCACTGTAACACATACACCACATACACACTCTCTCTCTCACACACACACACACTGTCACTCTCTCACACACACGATACTCACACATGCTCTCTCACTGTAACACATACACCACACACACACTCTCTCTCACACACACACACACACTGTCACTCTCTCTCACACACGATACTCACACATGCTCTCTCACTGTAACACATACACCACATACACACTCTCTCTCTCACACACACACATACACTGTCACTCTCTCACACACACGATACTCACACATGCTCTCTCATTGTAACACATACACCACATACACACTCTCTCTCTCACACACACATACACTGTCACTCTCTCACACACACGATACTCACACATGCTCTCTCACTGTAACACATACACCACATACACACTCTCTCTCTCACACACACATACACTGTCACTCTCTCACACACACGATACTCACACATGCTCTCTCACTGTAACACATACACCACATACACACTCTCTCTCACACACACACATACACTGTCACTCTCTCACACACACGATACTCACACATGCTCTCTTACTGTAACACATACACCACATACACACTCTCTCTCTCACATACACACATACACTGTCACTCTCTCACACACACAATACTCACACATGCTCTCTCACTGTAACACATACACCACATACACACTCTCTCTCACACACACACACACTGTCACTCTCTCACACACACGATACTCACACATGCTCTCTCACTGTAACACATACACCACATACACACTCTCTCTCTCACATACACATACACTGTCACTCTCTCACACACACGATACTCACACATGCTCTCTCACTGTAACACATACACCACATACACACTCTCTCTCACACACACACATACACTGTCACTCTCTCTCACACACGATACTCACACATGCTCTCTCACTGTAACACATACACCACATACACACTCTCTCTCTCTCACACATACACATACACTGTCACTCTCTCACACACACGATACTCACACATGCTCTCTCACTGTAACACATACACCACATACACACACTCTCTCTCACACACACATACACTGTCACTCTCTCACACACACGATACTCACACATGCTCTCTCACTGTAACACATACACCACATACACACTCTCTCACACACACATACACTGTCACTCTCTCTCACACACGATACTCACACATGCTCTCTCACTGTAACACATACACCACATACACACTCTCTCTCACACATACACATACACTGACACTCTCTCTCACACACGATACTCACACATGCTCTCTCACTGTAACACATACACCATATACACACTCTCTCTCACACACACACATACACTGTCACTCTCTCACACACACAATACTCACACATGCTCTCTCACTGTAACACATACACCACATACACACTCTCTCTCTCACACACATACACTGTCACTCTCTCACACACGATACTCACACATGCTCTCTCACTGTAACACATACACCACATACACACTCTCTCTCTCACACACACACACATACACTGTCACTCTCTCACACACAATACTCACACATGCTCTCTCACTGTAACACATACACCACATACACACTCTCTCTCTCACACACACACATACACTGTCACTCTCTCTCACACATAATACTCACACATGCTCTCTCATTGTAACACATACACCACATACACACTCTCTCTCTCACACACATACACTGTCACTCTCTCACACACACGATACTCACACATGCTCTCTCACTGTAACACATACACCACATACACACTCTCTCTCACACACATACACTGTCACTCTCTCACACACACAATACTCACACATGCTCTCTCACTGTAACACATACACCACATACACTCTCTCTCTCACACACACACATACACTGTCACTCTCTCACACACACAATACTCACACATGCTCTCTCACTGTAACACATACACCACACACACTCTCTCTCTCACACACATACACTGTCACTCTCTCACACACACGATACTCACACATGCTCTCTCACTGTAACACATACACCACATACACACTCTCTCACACACACACATACACTGTCACTCTCTCACACACACAATACTCACACATGCTCTCTCACTGTAACACATACACCACACACACTCTCTCTCTCACACACACACATACACTGTCACTCTCTCACACACACGATACTCACACATGCTCTCTCACTGTAACACATACACCACACACACTCTCTCTCTCACACACACACATACACTGTCACTCTCTCACACACACGATACTCACACATGCTCTCTCACTGTAACACATACACCATATACACACTCTCTCTCACACACGCACATACACTGTCACTCTCTCACACACACAATACTCACACATGCTCTCTCACTGTAACACATACACCACATACACACTCTCTCACACACACGCACATACACTGTCACTCTCTCACACACACGATACTCTCACATGCTCTCTCACTGTAACACATACACCACATACACACTCTCTCTCTCTCACACACATACACTGTCACTCTCTCACACACACGATACTCACACATGCTCTCTCACTGTAACACATACACCACATACACACTCTCTCTCACACATACACATACACTGTCACTCTCTCACACACACAATACTCACACATGCTCTCTCACTGTAACACATACACCACATACACACTCTCTCTCTCACACACACACACACTGTCACTCTCTCACACACACGATACTCACACATGCTCTCTCACTGTAACACATACACCACACACACACTCTCTCTCACACACACACACACTGTCACTCTCTCTCACACACGATACTCACACATGCTCTCTCACTGTAACACATACACCACATACACACTCTCTCTCTCACACACACACATACACTGTCACTCTCTCACACACACGATACTCACACATGCTCTCTCACTGTAACACATACACCACATACACACTCTCTCTCTCACACACACATACACTGTCACTCTCTCACACACACGATACTCACACATGCTCTCTCACTGTAACACATACACCACATACACACTCTCTCTCTCACACACACATACACTGTCACTCTCTCACACACACGATACTCACACATGCTCTCTCACTGTAACACATACACCACATACACACTCTCTCTCACACACACACATACACTGTCACTCTCTCACACACACGATACTCACACATGCTCTCTTACTGTAACACATACACCACATACACACTCTCTCTCTCACATACACACATACACTGTCACTCTCTCACACACACAATACTCACACATGCTCTCTCACTGTAACACATACACCACATACACACTCTCTCTCTCACACACATACACTGTCACTCTCTCACACACGATACTCACACATGCTCTCTCACTGTAACACATACACCACATACACACTCTCTCTCACACACACACACACTGTCACTCTCTCACACACACGATACTCACACATGCTCTCTCACTGTAACACATACACCACATACACACTCTCTCTCTCACATACACATACACTGTCACTCTCTCACACACACGATACTCACACATGCTCTCTCACTGTAACACATACACCACATACACACTCTCTCTCACACACACACATACACTGTCACTCTCTCTCACACACGATACTCACACATGCTCTCTCACTGTAACACATACACCACATACACACTCTCTCTCTCTCACACATACACATACACTGTCACTCTCTCACACACACGATACTCACACATGCTCTCTCACTGTAACACATACACCACATACACACACTCTCTCTCACACACACATACACTGTCACTCTCTCACACACACGATACTCACACATGCTCTCTCACTGTAACACATACACCACATACACACTCTCTCACACACACATACACTGTCACTCTCTCTCACACACGATACTCACACATGCTCTCTCACTGTAACACATACACCACATACACACTCTCTCTCACACATACACATACACTGACACTCTCTCTCACACACGATACTCACACATGCTCTCTCACTGTAACACATACACCATATACACACTCTCTCTCACACACACACATACACTGTCACTCTCTCACACACACAATACTCACACATGCTCTCTCACTGTAACACATACACCACATACACACTCTCTCTCTCACACACATACACTGTCACTCTCTCACACACGATACTCACACATGCTCTCTCACTGTAACACATACACCACATACACACTCTCTCTCTCACACACACACACATACACTGTCACTCTCTCACACACAATACTCACACATGCTCTCTCACTGTAACACATACACCACATACACACTCTCTCTCTCACACACACACATACACTGTCACTCTCTCTCACACATAATACTCACACATGCTCTCTCATTGTAACACATACACCACATACACACTCTCTCTCTCACACACATACACTGTCACTCTCTCACACACACGATACTCACACATGCTCTCTCACTGTAACACATACACCACATACACACTCTCTCTCACACACATACACTGTCACTCTCTCACACACACAATACTCACACATGCTCTCTCACTGTAACACATACACCACATACACTCTCTCTCTCACACACACACATACACTGTCACTCTCTCACACACACAATACTCACACATGCTCTCTCACTGTAACACATACACCACACACACTCTCTCTCTCACACACATACACTGTCACTCTCTCACACACACGATACTCACACATGCTCTCTCACTGTAACACATACACCACATACACACTCTCTCACACACACACATACACTGTCACTCTCTCACACACACAATACTCACACATGCTCTCTCACTGTAACACATACACCACACACACTCTCTCTCTCACACACACACATACACTGTCACTCTCTCACACACACGATACTCACACATGCTCTCTCACTGTAACACATACACCACACACACTCTCTCTCTCACACACACACATACACTGTCACTCTCTCACACACACGATACTCACACATGCTCTCTCACTGTAACACATACACCATATACACACTCTCTCTCTCACACACATACACTGTCACTCTCTCTCACACACGATACTCACACATGCTCTCTCACTGTAACACATACACCACATACACTCTCTCTCTCACACATACACATACACTGTCACTCTCTCTCACACACGATACTCACACATGCTCTCTCACTGTAACACATACACCACATACACACTCTCTCTCTCACACACATACACTGTCACTCTCTCACACACGATACTCACACATGCTCTCTCACTGTAACACATACACCACATACACACTCTCTCTCTCACACACATACACTGTCACTCTCTCAGACACACGATACTCACACATGCTCTCTCACTGTAACACATACACCACACACACACTCTCTCTCTCACACACACATACACTGTCACTCTCTCACACACACGATACTCACACATGCTCTCTCACTGTAACACATACACCACATACACACTCTCTCTCACACACACACACATACACTGTCACTCTCTCTCACACACGATACTCACACATGCTCTCTCACTGTAACACATACACCACATACACACTCTCTCTCACACACGCACATACACTGTCACTCTCTCACACACACAATACTCACACATGCTCTCTCACTGTAACACATACACCACATACACACTCTCTCACACACACGCACATACACTGTCACTCTCTCACACACACGATACTCTCACATGCTCTCTCACTGTAACACATACACCACATACACACTCTCTCTCACACACATACACTGTCACTCTCTCACACACACGATACTCACACATGCTCTCTCACTGTAACACATACACCACATACACACTCTCTCTCACACATACACATACACTGTCACTCTCTCACACACACAATACTCACACATGCTCTCTCACTGTAACACATACACCACACACACTCTCTCTCTCACACACATACACTGTCACTCTCTCACACACACGATACTCACACATGCTCTCTCACTGTAACACATACACCACATACACACTCTCTCACACACACACATACACTGTCACTCTCTCACACACACGATACTCACACATGCTCTCTTACTGTAACACATACACCACATACACACTCTCTCTCTCACATACACACATACACTGTCACTCTCTCACACACACAATACTCACACATGCTCTCTCACTGTAACACATACACCACATACACACTCTCTCTCACACACACACACATACACTGTCACTCTCTCACACACACGATACTCACACATGCTCTCTCACTGTAACACATACACCACATACACACTCTCTCTCTCACATACACATACACTGTCACTCTCTCACACACACGATACTCACACATGCTCTCTCACTGTAACACATACACCACATACACACTCTCTCTCACACACACACATACACTGTCACTCTCTCTCACACACGATACTCACACATGCTCTCTCACTGTAACACATACACCACATACACACTCTCTCTCTCACACACACACATACACTGTCACTCTCTCACATACACGATACTCACACATGCTCTCTCACTGTAACACATACACCACATACACACACTCTCTCTCACACACACATACACTGTCACTCTCTCACACACACGATACTCACACATGCTCTCTCACTGTAACACATACACCACATACACACTCTCTCTCACACACACATACACTGTCACTCTCTCACACACACGATACTCACACATGCTCTCTCACTGTAACACATACACCACATACACACACTCTCTCTCACACACACATACACTGTCACTCTCTCACACACACGATACTCACACATGCTCTCTCACTGTAACACATACACCACATACACACTCTCTCTCACACACACATACACTGTCACTCTCTCACACACACGATACTCACACATGCTCTCTCACTGTAACACATACACCACATACACACTCTCTCTCTCTCACACATACACATACACTGTCACTCTCTCACACACACGATACTCACACATGCTCTCTCACTGTAACACATACACCACATACACACACTCTCTCACACACACACACATACACTGTCACTCTCTCTCACACACGATACTCACACATGCTCTCTCACTGTAACACATACACCACATACACACTCTCTCTCTCACACACATACACTGTCACTCTCTCACACACACGATACTCACACATGCTCTCACACTGTAACACATACACCACACACACACTCTCTCTCTCACACACACATACACTGTCACTCTCTCACACACACGATACTCACACATGCTCTCTCACTGTAACACATACACCACATACACACGCTCTCTCACACATACACATACACTGTCACTCTCTCACACACACGATACTCACACATGCTCTCTCACTGTAACACATACACCACATACACACTCTCTCTCACACACACACATACACTGTCACTCTCTCTCACACACGATACTCACACATGCTGTCTCACTGTAACACATACACCACATACACACTCTCTCTCACACACACACACATACACTGTCACTCTCTCTCACACACGATACTCACACATGCTGTCTCACTGTAACACATACACCACATACACACTCTCTCTCTCACATACACACATACACTGTCACTCTCTCTCACACACAATACTCACACATGCTCTCTCACTGTAACACATACACCACATACACACTCTCTCTCACACATACACATACACTGTCACTCTCTCACACACACAATACTCACACATGCTCTCTCACTGTAACACATACACCACATACACACTCTCTCTCACACACACACACACTGTCACTCTCTCACACACACGATACTCACACATGCTCTCTCACTGTAACACATACACCACATACACACTCTCTCTCTCACATACACATACACTGTCACTCTCTCACACACACGATACTCACACATGCTCTCTCACTGTAACACATACACCACATACACACTCTCTCTCACACACACACATACACTGTCACTCTCTCACACACACGATACTCACACATGCTCTCTCACTGTAACACATACACCACATACACACTCTCTCTCTCACACACACACATACACTGTCACTCTCTCACACACACGATACTCACACATGCTCTCTCACTGTAACACATACACCACATACACACACTCTCTCTCACACACACATACACTGTCACTCTCTCACACACACGATACTCACACATGCTCTCTCACTGTAACACATACACCACATACACACTCTCTCTCACACACACATACACTGTCACTCTCTCACACACACGATACTCACACATGCTCTCTCACTGTAACACATACACCACACACACACTCTCTCTCTCACACACACATACACTGTCACTCTCTCTCACACACGATACTCACACATGCTCTCTCACTGTAACACATACACCACACACACACTCTCTCTCTCACACACACATACACTGTCACTCTCTCTCACACACAATACTCACACATGCTCTCTCACTGTAACACATACACCACATACACACTCTCTCTCTCTCACACATACACATACACTGTCACTCTCTCACACACACGATACTCACACATGCTCTCTCACTGTAACACATACACCACATACACACACTCTCTCTCACACACACATACACTGTCACTCTCTCTCACACACGATACTCACACATGCTCTCTCACTGTAACACATACACCACATACACACTCTCTCACACACACATACACTGTCACTCTCTCTCACACACGATACTCACACATGCTCTCTCACTGTAACACATACACCACATACACACTCTCTCTCACACATGCACATACACTGACACTCTCTCTCACACACGATACTCACACATGCTCTCTCACTGTAACACATACACCATATACACACTCTCTCTCACACACACACATACACTGTCACTCTCTCACACACACAATACTCACACATGCTCTCTCACTGTAACACATACACCACATACACACTCTCTCTCTCACACACATACACTGTCACTCTCTCACACACGATACTCACACATGCTCTCTCACTGTAACACATACACCACATACACACTCTCTCTCTCACACACATACACTGTCACTCTCTCACACACGATACTCACACATGCTCTCTCACTGTAACACATACACCACATACACACTCTCTCTCTCACACACACACACATACACTGTCACTCTCTCACACACAATACTCACACATGCTCTCTCACTGTAACACATACACCACATACACACTCTCTCTCTCACACACATACACTGTCACTCTCTCACACACAATACTCACACATGCTCTCTCATTGTAACACATACACCACATACACACTCTCTCTCACACATACACATACACTGTCACTCTCTCACACACATAATACTCACACATGCTCTCTCATTGTAACACATACACCACATACACACTCTCTCTCACACACACACATACACTGTCACTCTCTCACACACACGATACTCACACATGCTCTCTCACTGTAACACATACACCACATACACACTCTCTCTCTCACACACATACACTGTCACTCTCTCACACACACGATACTCACACATGCTCTCTCACTGTAACACATACACCACATACACACTCTCTCTCACACACATACACTGTCACTCTCTCACACACACAATACTCACACATGCTCTCTCACTGTAACACATACACCACATACACACTCCCTCTCACACACACATACACTGTCACTCTCACACACACACGATACTCACACATGCTCTCTCACTGTAACACATACACCACATACACACTCTCTCTCTCACACACATACACTGTCACTCTCTCACACACACGATACTCACACATGCTCTCTCACTGTAACACATACACCACATACACTCTCTCTCTCACACACACACATACACTGTCACTCTCTCACACACACGATACTCACACATGCTCTCTCACTGTAACACATACACCACATACACTCTCTCTCTCACACACATACACTGTCACTCTCTCTCACACACGATACTCACACATGCTCTCTCACTGTAACACATACACCACATACACACTCTCTCACACACACACATACACTGTCACTCTCTCACACACACAATACTCACACATGCTCTCTCACTGTAACACATACACCACACACACTCTCTCTCTCACACACACACATACACTGTCACTCTCTCACACACACGATACTCACACATGCTCTCTCACTGTAACACATACACCACACACACTCTCTCTCTCACACCCACACATACACTGTCACTCTCTCACACACACGATACTCACACATGCTCTCTCACTGTTACACATACACCATATACACACTCTCTCTCTCACACACATACACTGTCACTCTCTCTCACACACGATACTCACACATGCTCTCTCACTGTAACACATACACCACATACACTCTCTCTCTCACACACACACATACACTGTCACTCTCTCACACACACGATACTCACACATGCTCTCTCACTGTAACACATACACCACATACACACTCTCTCTCTCACACACATACACTGTCACTCTCTCACACACGATACTCACACATGCTCTCTCACTGTAACACATACACCACATACACACTCTCTCTCTCACACACATACACTGTCACTCTCTCACACACACGATACTCACACATGCTCTCTCACTGTAACACATACACCACATACACACTCTCTCACACACACGCACATACACTGTCACTCTCTCACACACACGATACTCTCACATGCTCTCTCACTGTAACACATACACCACATACACACTCTCTCTCTCACACACATACACTGTCACTCTCTCACACACACGATACTCACACATGCTCTCTCACTGTAACACATACACCACATACACACTCTCTCTCACACACGCACATACACTGTCACTCTCTCACACACACAATACTCACACATGCTCTCTCACTGTAACACATACACCACATACACACTCTCTCACACACACGCACATACACTGTCACTCTCTCACACACACGATACTCTCACATGCTCTCTCACTGTAACACATACACCACATACACACTCTCTCTCTCACACACATACACTGTCACTCTCTCACACACACGATACTCACACATGCTCTCTCACTGTAACACATACACCACATACACACTCTCTCTCACACATACACATACACTGTCACTCTCTCACACACACAATACTCACACATGCTCTCTCACTGTAACACATACACCACATACACACTCTCTCTCTCTCACACACACACACATACACTGTCACTCTCTCTCACACACGATACTCACACATGCTCTCTCACTGTAACACATACACCACATACACACTCTCTCTCACACACGCACATACACTGTCACTCTCTCACACACACAATACTCACACATGCTCTCTCACTGTAACACATACACCACATACACACTCTCTCACACACACGCACATACACTGTCACTCTCTCACACACACGATACTCTCACATGCTCTCTCACTGTAACACATACACCACATACACACTCTCTCTCTCACACACATACACTGTCACTCTCTCACACACACGATACTCACACATGCTCTCTCACTGTAACACATACACCACATACACACTCTCTCTCACACATACACATACACTGTCACTCTCTCACACACACAATACTCACACATGCTCTCTCACTGTAACACATACACCACATACACACTCTCTCTCTCTCACACACACACACTGTCACTCTCTCACACACACGATACTCACACATGCTCTCTCACTGTAACACATACACCACACACACACTCTCTCTCACACACACACACACACTGTCACTCTCTCTCACACACGATACTCACACATGCTCTCTCACTGTAACACATACACCACATACACACTCTCTCTCTCACACACACACATACACTGTCACTCTCTCACACACACGATACTCACACATGCTCTCTCACTGTAACACATACACCACATACACACTCTCTCTCACACACACACATACACTGTCACTCTCTCACACACACGATACTCACACATGCTCTCTCACTGTAACACATACACCACATACACACACTCTCTCTCACACACACATACACTGTCACTCTCTCACACACACGATACTCACACATGCTCTCTCACTGTAACACATACACCACATACACACTCTCTCTCACACACACATACACTGTCACTCTCTCACACACACAATACTCACACATGCTCTCTCACTGTAACACATACACCACATACACACTCTCTCTCTCACATACACATACACTGTCACTCTCTCTCACACACAATACTCACACATGCTCTCTCACTGTAACACATACACCACATACACACTCTCTCTCACACACACACACACACTGTCACTCTCTCACACACACGATACTCACACATGCTCTCTCACTGTAACACATACACCACATACACACTCTCTCTCTCACACACACACATACACTGTCACTCTCTCACACACACGATACTCACACATGCTCTCTCACTGTAACACAGACACCACATACACACACTCTCTCTCACACACACATACACTGTCACTCTCTCACACACACGATACTCACACATGCTCTCTCACTGTAACACATACACCACACACACTCTCTCTCTCACACACACACACACTGTCACTCTCTCACACACACAATACTCACACATGCTCTCTCACTGTAACACATACACCACATACACACTCTCTCTCTCACACACACACACACACTGTCAGTCTCTCACACACACGATACTCACACATGCTCTCTCACTGTAACACATACACCATATACACACTCTCTCTCTCTCACACATACACATACACTGTCACTCTCTCTCACACACGATACTCACACATGCTCTCTCACTGTAACACATACACCACATACACACTCTCTCTCACACACACACACACACACTGTCACTCTCTCACACACACGATACTCACACATGCTCTCTCACTGTAACACATACACCACACACACTCTCTCTCTCACACACACATACACTGTCACTCTCTCACACACACAATACTCACACATGCTCTCTCACTGTAACACATACACCACATACACACTCTCTCTCTCACACACACACACACTGTCACTCTCTCACACACACGATACTCACACATGCTCTCTCACTGTAACACATACACCACATACACACTCTCTCTCACACACACACACATACACTGTCACTCTCTCTCACACACGATACTCACACATGCTCTCTCACTGTAACACATACACCACATACACACTCTCTCTCTCACACACACACATACACTGTCACTCTCTCACACACACGATACTCACACATGCTCTCTCACTGTAACACATACACCACATACACACTCTCTCACACACACATACACTGTCACTCTCTCTCACACACGATACTCACACATGCTCTCTCACTGTAACACATACACCACATACACACTCTCTCTCACACATACACATACACTGACACTCTCTCTCACACACGATACTCACACATGCTCTCTCACTGTAACACATACACCATATACACACTCTCTCTCACACACACACATACACTGTCACTCTCTCACACACACAATACTCACACATGCTCTCTCACTGTAACACATACACCACATACACACTCTCTCTCTCACACACATACACTGTCACTCTCTCACACACGATACTCACACATGCTCTCTCACTGTAACACATACACCACATACACACTCTCTCTCTCACACACACACACATACACTGTCACTCTCTCACACACAATACTCACACATGCTCTCTCACTGTAACACATACACCACATACACACTCTCTCTCTCACACACACACATACACTGTCACTCTCTCTCACACATAATACTCACACATGCTCTCTCACTGTAACACATACACCACATACACACTCTCTCTCTCACACACATACACTGTCACTCTCTCACACACACGATACTCACACATGCTCTCTCACTGTAACACATACACCACATACACACTCTCTCTCACACACACACATACACTGTCACTCTCTCACACACACAATACTCACACATGCTCTCTCACTGTAACACATACACCACATACACACTCTCTCTCTCTCACACACACACACATACACTGTCACTCTCTCTCACACACGATACTCACACATGCTCTCTCACTGTAACACATACACCACATACACACTCTCTCTCACACACGCACATACACTGTCACTCTCTCACACACACAATACTCACACATGCTCTCTCACTGTAACACATACACCACATACACACTCTCTCACACACACGCACATACACTGTCACTCTCTCACACACACGATACTCTCACATGCTCTCTCACTGTAACACATACACCACATACACACTCTCTCTCTCACACACATACACTGTCACTCTCTCACACACACGATACTCACACATGCTCTCTCACTGTAACACATACACCACATACACACTCTCTCTCTCACACACACACATACACAGTCACTCTCTCACACACACGATACTCACACATGCTCTCTCACTGTAACACATACACCACATACACACTCTCTCTCACACATACACATACACTGTCACTCTCTCACACACACAATACTCACACATGCTCTCTCACTGTAACACATACACCACATACACACTCTCTCTCTCTCACACACACACACTGTCACTCTCTCACACACACGATACTCACACATGCTCTCTCACTGTAACACATACACCACACACACACTCTCTCTCACACACACACACACACTGTCACTCTCTCTCACACACGATACTCACACATGCTCTCTCACTGTAACACATACACCACATACACACTCTCTCTCTCACACACACACATACACTGTCACTCTCTCACACACACGATACTCACACATGCTCTCTCACTGTAACACATACACCACATACACACACTCTCTCTCACACACACATACACTGTCACTCTCTCACACACACGATACTCACACATGCTCTCTCACTGTAACACATACACCACATACACACTCTCTCTCACACACACACACATACACTGTCACTCTCTCTCACACACGATACTCACACACGCTCTCTCACTGTAACACATACACCACACACACTCTCTCTCTCACACACACATACACTGTCACTCTCTCACACACACGATACTCACACATGCTCTCTCACTGTAACACATACACCACATACACACTCTCTCTCTCACACACACATACACTGTCACTCTCTCACACACACGATACTCACACATGCTCTCTCACTGTAACACATACACCACATACACACTCTCTCTCACACACACACATACACTGTCACTCTCTCACACACACGATACTCACACATGCTCTCTTACTGTAACACATACACCACATACACACTCTCTCTCTCACATACACACATACACTGTCACTCTCTCACACACACAATACTCACACATGCTCTCTCACTGTAACACATACACCACATACACACTCTCTCTCACACACACACACATACACTGTCACTCTCTCTCACACACGATACTCACACACGCTCTCTCACTGTAACACATACACCACACACACTCTCTCTCACACACACACATACACTGTCACTCTCTCACACACGATACTCACACATGCTCTCTCACTGTAACACATACACCACATACACACTCTCTCTCTCACACACACATACACTGTCACTCTCTCACACACACGATACTCACACATGCTCTCTCACTGTAACACATACACCACATACACACTCTCTCTCTCACACACACATACACTGTCACTCTCTCACACACACGATACTCACACATGCTCTCTCACTGTAACACATACACCACATACACACTCTCTCTCACACACACACATACACTGTCACTCTCTCACACACACGATACTCACACATGCTCTCTTACTGTAACACATACACCACATACACACTCTCTCTCTCACATACACACATACACTGTCACTCTCTCACACACACAATACTCACACATGCTCTCTCACTGTAACACATACACCACATACACACTCTCTCTCACACACACACACACTGTCACTCTCTCACACACACGATACTCACACATGCTCTCTCACTGTAACACATACACCACATACACACTCTCTCTCTCACATACACATACACTGTCACTCTCTCACACACACGATACTCACACATGCTCTCTCACTGTAACACATACACCACATACACACTCTCTCTCACACACACACATACACTGTCACTCTCTCTCACACACGATACTCACACATGCTCTCTCACTGTAACACATACACCACATACACACTCTCTCTCTCACACACACACATACACTGTCACTCTCTCACACACACGATACTCACACATGCTCTCTCACTGTAACACATACACCACATACACACACTCTCTCTCACACACACATACACTGTCACTCTCTCACACACACGATACTCACACATGCTCTCTCACTGTAACACATACACCACATACACACTCTCTCTCACACACACATACACTGTCACTCTCTCACACACACGATACTCACACATGCTCTCTCACTGTAACACATACACCACATACACACACTCTCTCTCACACACACATACACTGTCACTCTCTCACACACACGATACTCACACATGCTCTCTCACTGTAACACATACACCACACACACTCTCTCTCTCACACACACACACACTGTCACTCTCTCACACACACAATACTCACACATGCTCTCTCACTGTAACACATACACCACATACACACTCTCTCTCTCACACACACACACACTGTCACTCTCTCACACACACGATACTCACACATGCTCTCTCACTGTAACACATACACCATATACACACTCTCTCTCTCTCACACATACACATACACTGTCACTCTCTCTCACACACGATACTCACACATGCTCTCTCACTGTAACACATACACCACATACACACTCTCTCTCACACACACACACATACACTGTCACTCTCTCTCACACACGATACTCACACATGCTCTCTCACTGTAACACATACACCACATACACACTCTCTCTCTCACACACACACATACACTGTCACTCTCTCACACACACGATACTCACACATGCTCTCTCACTGTAACACATACACCACATACACACTCTCTCACACACACATACACTGTCACTCTCTCTCACACACGATACTCACACATGCTCTCTCACTGTAACACATACACCACATACACACTCTCTCTCTCACACACACACACATACACTGTCACTCTCTCACACACAATACTCACACATGCTCTCTCACTGTAACACATACACCACATACACACTCTCTCTCTCACACACACACATACACTGTCACTCTCTCTCACACATAATACTCACACATGCTCTCTCACTGTAACACATACACCACATACACACTCTCTCTCTCACACACATACACTGTCACTCTCTCACACACACGATACTCACACATGCTCTCTCACTGTAACACATACACCACATACACACTCTCTCTCACACACACACTGTCACTCTCTCACACACACAATACTCACACATGCTCTCTCACTGTAACACATACACCACATACACTCTCTCTCTCACACACACACATACACTGTCACTCTCTCACACACACAATACTCACACATGCTCTCTCACTGTAACACATACACCACACACACTCTCTCTCTCACACACATACACTGTCACTCTCTCACACACACGATACTCACACATGCTCTCTCACTGTAACACATACACCACATACACACTCTCTCACACACACACATACACTGTCACTCTCTCACACACACAATACTCACACATGCTCTCTCACTGTAACACATACACCATATACACACTCTCTCTCTCTCACACATACACATACACTGTCACTCTCTCTCACACACGATACTCACACATGCTCTCTCACTGTAACACATACACCACATACACACTCTCTCTCACACACACACACATACACTGTCACTCTCTCTCACACACGATACTCACACATGCTCTCTCACTGTAACACATACACCACATACACACTCTCTCTCTCACACACACACATACACTGTCACTCTCTCACACACACGATACTCACACATGCTCTCTCACTGTAACACATACACCACATACACACTCTCTCACACACACATACACTGTCACTCTCTCTCACACACGATACTCACACATGCTCTCTCACTGTAACACATACACCACATACACACTCTCTCTCACACATACACATACACTGACACTCTCTCTCACACACGATACTCACACATGCTCTCTCACTGTAACACATACACCATATACACACTCTCTCTCACACACACACATACACTGTCACTCTCTCACACACACAATACTCACACATGCTCTCTCACTGTAACACATACACCACATACACACTCTCTCTCTCACACACATACACTGTCACTCTCTCACACACGATACTCACACATGCTCTCTCACTGTAACACATACACCACATACACACTCTCTCTCTCACACACACACACATACACTGTCACTCTCTCACACACAATACTCACACATGCTCTCTCACTGTAACACATACACCACATACACACTCTCTCTCTCACACACACACATACACTGTCACTCTCTCTCACACATAATACTCACACATGCTCTCTCACTGTAACACATACACCACATACACACTCTCTCTCTCACACACATACACTGTCACTCTCTCACACACACGATACTCACACATGCTCTCTCACTGTAACACATACACCACATACACACTCTCTCTCACACACACACTGTCACTCTCTCACACACACAATACTCACACATGCTCTCTCACTGTAACACATACACCACATACACTCTCTCTCTCACACACACACATACACTGTCACTCTCTCACACACACAATACTCACACATGCTCTCTCACTGTAACACATACACCACACACACTCTCTCTCTCACACACATACACTGTCACTCTCTCACACACACGATACTCACACATGCTCTCTCACTGTAACACATACACCACATACACACTCTCTCACACACACACATACACTGTCACTCTCTCACACACACAATACTCACACATGCTCTCTCACTGTAACACATACACCACACACACTCTCTCTCTCACACACACACATACACTGTCACTCTCTCACACACACAATACTCACACATGCTCTCTCACTGTAACACATACACCACATACACTCTCTCTCTCACACACACACATACACTGTCACTCTCTCACACACACAATACTCACACATGCTCTCTCACTGTAACACATACACCATATACACACTCTCTCTCACACACACACATACACTGTCACTCTCTCACACACACAATACTCACACATGCTCTCTCACTGTAACACATACACCACATACACACTCTCTCTCTCACACACATACACTGTCACTCTCTCACACACGATACTCACACATGCTCTCTCACTGTAACACATACACCACATACACACTCTCTCTCTCACACACACACACATACACTGTCACTCTCTCACACACAATACTCACACATGCTCTCTCACTGTAACACATACACCACATACACACTCTCTCTCTCACACACACACATACACTGTCACTCTCTCTCACACATAATACTCACACATGCTCTCTCACTGTAACACATACACCACATACACACTCTCTCTCTCACACACATACACTGTCACTCTCTCACACACACGATACTCACACATGCTCTCTCACTGTAACACATACACCACATACACACTCTCTCTCACACACACACATACACTGTCACTCTCTCACACACACAATACTCACACATGCTCTCTCACTGTAACACATACACCACATACACACTCTCTCTCTCTCACACACACACACATACACTGTCACTCTCTCTCACACACGATACTCACACATGCTCTCTCACTGTAACACATACACCACATACACACTCTCTCTCACACACGCACATACACTGTCACTCTCTCACACACACAATACTCACACATGCTCTCTCACTGTAACACATACACCACATACACACTCTCTCACACACACGCACAAACACTGTCACTCTCTCACACACACGATACTCTCACATGCTCTCTCACTGTAACACATACACCACATACACACTCTCTCTCTCACACACATACACTGTCACTCTCTCACACACACGATACTCACACATGCTCTCTCACTGTAACACATACACCACATACACACTCTCTCTCTCACACACACACATACACAGTCACTCTCTCACACACACGATACTCACACATGCTCTCTCACTGTAACACATACACCACATACACACTCTCTCTCACACATACACATACACTGTCACTCTCTCACACACACAATACTCACACATGCTCTCTCACTGTAACACATACACCACATACACACTCTCTCTCTCTCACACACACACACTGTCACTCTCTCACACACACGATACTCACACATGCTCTCTCACTGTAACACATACACCACACACACACTCTCTCTCACACACACACACACACTGTCACTCTCTCTCACACACGATACTCACACATGCTCTCTCACTGTAACACATACACCACATACACACTCTCTCTCTCACACACACACATACACTGTCACTCTCTCACACACACGATACTCACACATGCTCTCTCACTGTAACACATACACCACATACACACACTCTCTCTCACACACACATACACTGTCACTCTCTCACACACACGATACTCACACATGCTCTCTCACTGTAACACATACACCACATACACACTCTCTCTCACACACACACACATACACTGTCACTCTCTCTCACACACGATACTCACACACGCTCTCTCACTGTAACACATACACCACACACACTCTCTCTCTCACACACACATACACTGTCACTCTCTCACACACACGATACTCACACATGCTCTCTCACTGTAACACATACACCACATACACACTCTCTCTCTCACACACACATACACTGTCACTCTCTCACACACACGATACTCACACATGCTCTCTCACTGTAACACATACACCACATACACACTCTCTCTCACACACACACATACACTGTCACTCTCTCACACACACGATACTCACACATGCTCTCTTACTGTAACACATACACCACATACACACTCTCTCTCTCACATACACACATACACTGTCACTCTCTCACACACACAATACTCACACATGCTCTCTCACTGTAACACATACACCACATACACACTCTCTCTCACACACACACACATACACTGTCACTCTCTCTCACACACGATACTCACACACGCTCTCTCACTGTAACACATACACCACACACACTCTCTCTCACACACACACATACACTGTCACTCTCTCACACACGATACTCACACATGCTCTCTCACTGTAACACATACACCACATACACACTCTCTCTCTCACACACACATACACTGTCACTCTCTCACACACACGATACTCACACATGCTCTCTCACTGTAACACATACACCACATACACACTCTCTCTCTCACACACACATACACTGTCACTCTCTCACACACACGATACTCACACATGCTCTCTCACTGTAACACATACACCACATACACACTCTCTCTCACACACACACATACACTGTCACTCTCTCACACACACGATACTCACACATGCTCTCTTACTGTAACACATACACCACATACACACTCTCTCTCTCACATACACACATACACTGTCACTCTCTCACACACACAATACTCACACATGCTCTCTCACTGTAACACATACACCACATACACACTCTCTCTCACACACACACACACTGTCACTCTCTCACACACACGATACTCACACATGCTCTCTCACTGTAACACATACACCACATACACACTCTCTCTCTCACATACACATACACTGTCACTCTCTCACACACACGATACTCACACATGCTCTCTCACTGTAACACATACACCACATACACACTCTCTCTCACACACACACATACACTGTCACTCTCTCTCACACACGATACTCACACATGCTCTCTCACTGTAACACATACACCACATACACACTCTCTCTCTCACACACACACATACACTGTCACTCTCTCACACACACGATACTCACACATGCTCTCTCACTGTAACACATACACCACATACACACACTCTCTCTCACACACACATACACTGTCACTCTCTCACACACACGATACTCACACATGCTCTCTCACTGTAACACATACACCACATACACACTCTCTCTCACACACACATACACTGTCACTCTCTCACACACACGATACTCACACATGCTCTCTCACTGTAACACATACACCACATACACACACTCTCTCTCACACACACATACACTGTCACTCTCTCACACACACGATACTCACACATGCTCTCTCACTGTAACACATACACCACACACACTCTCTCTCTCACACACACACACACTGTCACTCTCTCACACACACAATACTCACACATGCTCTCTCACTGTAACACATACACCACATACACACTCTCTCTCTCACACACACACACACTGTCACTCTCTCACACACACGATACTCACACATGCTCTCTCACTGTAACACATACACCATATACACACTCTCTCTCTCTCACACATACACATACACTGTCACTCTCTCTCACACACGATACTCACACATGCTCTCTCACTGTAACACATACACCACATACACACTCTCTCTCACACACACACACATACACTGTCACTCTCTCTCACACACGATACTCACACATGCTCTCTCACTGTAACACATACACCACATACACACTCTCTCTCTCACACACACACATACACTGTCACTCTCTCACACACACGATACTCACACATGCTCTCTCACTGTAACACATACACCACATACACACTCTCTCACACACACATACACTGTCACTCTCTCTCACACACGATACTCACACATGCTCTCTCACTGTAACACATACACCACATACACACTCTCTCTCTCACACACACACACATACACTGTCACTCTCTCACACACAATACTCACACATGCTCTCTCACTGTAACACATACACCACATACACACTCTCTCTCTCACACACACACATACACTGTCACTCTCTCTCACACATAATACTCACACATGCTCTCTCACTGTAACACATACACCACATACACACTCTCTCTCTCACACACATACACTGTCACTCTCTCACACACACGATACTCACACATGCTCTCTCACTGTAACACATACACCACATACACACTCTCTCTCACACACACACTGTCACTCTCTCACACACACAATACTCACACATGCTCTCTCACTGTAACACATACACCACATACACTCTCTCTCTCACACACACACATACACTGTCACTCTCTCACACACACAATACTCACACATGCTCTCTCACTGTAACACATACACCACACACACTCTCTCTCTCACACACATACACTGTCACTCTCTCACACACACGATACTCACACATGCTCTCTCACTGTAACACATACACCACATACACACTCTCTCACACACACACATACACTGTCACTCTCTCACACACACAATACTCACACATGCTCTCTCACTGTAACACATACACCATATACACACTCTCTCTCTCTCACACATACACATACACTGTCACTCTCTCTCACACACGATACTCACACATGCTCTCTCACTGTAACACATACACCACATACACACTCTCTCTCACACACACACACATACACTGTCACTCTCTCTCACACACGATACTCACACATGCTCTCTCACTGTAACACATACACCACATACACACTCTCTCTCTCACACACACACATACACTGTCACTCTCTCACACACACGATACTCACACATGCTCTCTCACTGTAACACATACACCACATACACACTCTCTCTCTCACATACACATACACTGTCACTCTCTCTCACACACGATACTCACACATGCTCTCTCACTGTAACACATACACCACATACACACTCTCTCTCACACATACACATACACTGACACTCTCTCTCACACACGATACTCACACATGCTCTCTCACTGTAACACATACACCATATACACACTCTCTCTCACACACACACATACACTGTCACTCTCTCACACACACAATACTCACACATGCTCTCTCACTGTAACACATACACCACATACACACTCTCTCTCTCACACACATACACTGTCACTCTCTCACACACGATACTCACACATGCTCTCTCACTGTAACACATACACCACATACACACTCTCTCTCTCACACACACACACATACACTGTCACTCTCTCACACACAATACTCACACATGCTCTCTCACTGTAACACATACACCACATACACACTCTCTCTCTCACACACACACATACACTGTCACTCTCTCTCACACATAATACTCACACATGCTCTCTCACTGTAACACATACACCACATACACACTCTCTCTCTCACACACATACACTGTCACTCTCTCACACACACGATACTCACACATGCTCTCTCACTGTAACACATACACCACATACACACTCTCTCTCACACACACACTGTCACTCTCTCACACACACAATACTCACACATGCTCTCTCACTGTAACACATACACCACATACACTCTCTCTCTCACACACACACATACACTGTCACTCTCTCACACACACAATACTCACACATGCTCTCTCACTGTAACACATACACCACACACACTCTCTCTCTCACACACATACACTGTCACTCTCTCACACACACGATACTCACACATGCTCTCTCACTGTAACACATACACCACATACACACTCTCTCACACACACACATACACTGTCACTCTCTCACACACACAATACTCACACATGCTCTCTCACTGTAACACATACACCACACACACTCTCTCTCTCACACACAGACATACACTGTCACTCTCTCACACACACGATACTCACACATGCTCTCTCACTGTAACACATACACCACACACACTCTCTCTCTCACACACACACATACACTGTCACTCTCTCACACACACGATACTCACACATGCTCTCTCACTGTAACACATACACCATATACACACTCTCTCTCTCACACACATACACTGTCACTCTCTCTCACACACGATACTCACACATGCTCTCTCACTGTAACACATACACCACATACACTCTCTCTCTCACACACACACATACACTGTCACTCTCTCACACACACGATACTCACACATGCTCTCTCACTGTAACACATACACCATATACACACTCTCTCTCTCACACACATACACTATCACTCTCTCTCACACACGATACTCACACATGCTCTCTCACTGTAACACATACACCACATACACACTCTCTCACACACACACATACACTGTCACTCTCTCACACACACAATACTCACACATGCTCTCTCACTGTAACACATACACCACATACACACTCTCTCTCTCACACACATACACTGTCACTCTCTCACACACGATACTCACACATGCTCTCTCACTGTAACACATACACCACACACACACTCTCTCTCACACACACACACACACTGTCACTCTCTCTCACACACAATACTCACACATGCTCTCTCACTGTAACACATACACCACATACACACTCTCTCTCTCACACACATACACTGTCACTCTCTCACACACACAATACTCACACATGCTCTCTCACTGTAACACATACACCACATACACACTCTCTCACACACATACACTGTCACTCTCTCTCACACACGATACTCACACATGCTCTCTCACTGTAACACATACACCACATACACACTCTCTCTCACACATACACATACACTGTCACTCTCTCTCACACACGATACTCACACATGCTCTCTCACTGTAACACATACACCATATACACACTCTCTCTCTCACACACACACATACACTGTCACTCTCTCACACACACGATACTCACACATGCTCTCTCACTGTAACACATACACCATATACACAGTCTCTCTCTCTCACACACTTACTCTCTCACATACACAAACACACTCTCACACACACATTCATTCTTACTTTTACTCTTACACACACATGCTCACTCACTCTCATACACACACACAATCTTCCACACACATACACTGTCACTCTCACACACTCACAAACACTCACACACACACACACTCTATCTCTCTCAAACTCACTCACTCACACACACACGGTCACTCACTCTCATACACACGTACTCTCACACACTCACCCACATACACTGTCATACACACACACACACTCATACACCCACACACTCTCATACATGCTCTCTCGCTCTAACACATACACTCTCACACACACTCACACACGCACTCCCACACACCCCCTCACACACATACACTGTCACTCTCACACACATTCATACACACACACACTCTCTCTCATACATGCTCTCTCCCTCTAATCACACACACTCTCACACACACACTCTCATGCACACACTTACTCTCTCACATACACATGCTCACTCTCACACACACACGCTCACTCTCACACACACACGCTCACTCACTCTCATACGCACACACTCCCACACATACACTGTCACTCTTTCACACACACGACCGTCTCACATATGCACTGTCACGCACCTACACACTCACTCTCACACATATTCATTCACTCTCATTGACACACACTCTCCCACACACTCTCTCACACACACAAGCTGTCACTCTCACACACACGCTCACTCTCATACAAAAGTTAAGATGGGGAGAGGGCAGAGTAGAGGGTGCTTTACTCTGTATTTAACCCTAAGCTGTCCCTGTCCTGGGTGTGTTTGGTGGGTGAACAGGGTAGAGGGAGCTTTAATCTCTAACTCTGGGCTGTCCCTGTCCTGAGCGTGTTTGATGGGGCAGCAATGTAGAGGGAGCTTTATTCTGTATCTAATGCCATGTTGTCCCTGCCTTGGGGGTATCTGAAGGGGGGGAAAGCAGTGTAGAGAAGGCTTGCTCTGTATCTAACCCTGTGGAGTACATTTTGACACACAGCAACGATGCCAGCTGGATCGAAAATGGATGCCAAGGCCCATTACGGTTCAGAGGTCATGGAGACCAGTTTGAACCCCTTCAGCCCAGTCCGTCAGGCTCAGACTGGACACGAGAGATCTGTCAGCAAGGATCACCTCGCATCAGGAGGCTCAGACCAGGGTCAGAGCCGCAAGCAAGGAGGTGTCGCACGTCAGCCTCCCGATAACACCATGGTGACCCCGGTTAGCCCGCCTGGGGACCAAGGGTCCGAGGCCAAACCGACCTGCAACAGAGAGGGGCCAGGCTTCAGTGGGACCCGGCCACTCGTCCCTGACGCAGCCCAGCCTAGGAATCCCTTCGAAGAGGTGTCCACCCCCTTACCCCAGCCCCACAAGCCTGTGGAACCAGGCCGCAATGACGTTGCCAAGCAACCACAGACAGGCACGACGGATGACGGGTAAGTGAGTGAGAGGGGTTTGGGGACGTTGCAAATGAGCCTTTTCCATTTGAGGCAGAGACGCAGCTGAGACGCATAAAACTCTGGTCAGACCGCACTTGGATTATTGAGAGCAGTTTTGGGCCCCATATCTAAGGAAAGATGTTGCTGGTCTGGGAGGGGGTCAGAGAGATGTACAGCGCGGAAACAGACCCTTCGGTCCAACTGGTCCATGCTAACCGGATGCCCGAAATTATTCTAGGCCCATTTGCCAGCACTCGGCCCACATCCTTCTAAATCCTTCTTA
Organism: Chiloscyllium plagiosum; assembly: GCF_037043375.1. Taxonomy (NCBI): domain Eukaryota; kingdom Metazoa; phylum Chordata; class Chondrichthyes; order Orectolobiformes; family Hemiscylliidae; genus Chiloscyllium; species Chiloscyllium plagiosum. The sequence goes on along the minus strand of NW_028270184.1, from coordinate 9,271,842 downwards.
TTCATATCCCCATCCAGTTACCTATTTAATTGTACCACCATTCCTCTCACAGCTCGTTCCACACACACTGCGTGAAAAAGCTGTCCCTCAGGCCCCTTTTATATCTTTCCCATGCCCCTCTAGTTTTGGAATCTCCGACCCTGGGGACAAAATCCTTGTCTATTCACCCTATCCCTGCCCCTCGTGATTTTATAAACCTCTATAAGGTCACCCCTCAGCCTTCGATGCTCCAGGGAAAACAGCCCCAGCCTGTTTAGCCTCTCCCTGTAGCTCAAACCTATTGCTCCAGACGAGGTTCACAAGAACGACCCCGGGGATGAGGAGCTTGTCATGTGGGGAGCGGGTGAGGACTCTGGGTCTGTACTCGATGGGGTTTAGAAGGATGGGTTGGGGGGGGGGGGGAGGAATCTGATTGAAACGTACAGAATACTGAGAGGCCTGGATAGAGTGGGCATGGGGAAGATGTCTAGGAGGGACGTGGACCCGAGGGCACAGCCTCAGAGGGAAGGGACTGAGATGAGGAGGAATCTCTTCAGCCTTCAGAGGGGGTGAACCTGTGGGACTCATTGTCACAGAGGGCCGTGGAGGGGCAGTCACTGAGGCAGAGACAGATGGGTTCCTCATTGGGAAGGAGATAAAAGCTTGTTTTATTCATTCACAGGATGAGGGTGTAGCTAGCTAGGCAACATTTATTGCCCATCCCCAATTGCCCCAGAGGGCAGTTAAGAGTCAACCCCATTGATGTGGGTCTGGAGTCACGTGTAGGCCCAGACCAGGTATGGATGGCAGTTTCCTTCCCTGAAGGGACATTAGCGACCCAGATGGATTTTCCCAACAATCCGCAATGGATTCACGGTCATCATTAGACTCTCCATTCCCAGTATTTATTGAATTCAAATTCCATCATCTATCTTGACGGGATTCAAATCCGGGTCCCCGGAACATTATCTCGGCCTCTGGGTTACCAGGGAAAGGGAGAAGGCTGGAGAATGGGGTTCGAGAAACATACCAACCGTGATAGAATGGCAGGGTATGGGCCGAATGGCCTAATTGTGCACCTCTGTCTCATGGTCTTCTTATAGGCCTCAACCCTCCCACTTCTCTCTGTGTCGCCAGTCCCATCCTTCAGCCTACAGAGTTGGGATTTCAAGAGTGATTTTGTCACAGCGTAGAAACTGGAATGGTTATTGTGCCCATCACAGGAGGTCCTTTGGCCCATCAAATATCCCTGCTGGCTGTCTGAAGGAAGAACGCAGTCACTTCCATCCCCCACCACCCTCCTGTCTCATCTTTCCTGTCCAGATGACGATGAAGTTTTAATACAGGAAACGATAAGCAAGACAGTGACAGGAAGGGACAGTGAGTTCAAATCCACCACCCTGTCAGACTGGAAAAGTAAATGGAGATGGTGAAAGGGTCCATACCTGAATGCACAGTGGTGGTGTCGGTCTTCATTATAGTGGGAAAAGTGAGTTTGTGGAGTTAATAATAGAAAATAATGTCTGGAAGGGGTATTTTACATCACTCATCACCATAGGGAGTACAAGTAACATCGCAGAAGCAGTGATAGACTGGGAAATAGAAGAGATTGAGGAATTCAAGAACATCACAAAATGACTGCCAGACTAGATTTAGATTAGATTTAGATTAGATTAGATTTAGATTTAGATTTAGATTAGATTACAGTGTGGAAACAGGCCCTTCGGCCCAACAAGTCCACACCGACCCGCCGAAGCGAAACCCACCCATACCCCTACATTTACCCCTTTAACCTAACACTACGGGCAATTTAGTATGGCCAATTCACCTGACCCTGCACATCTTTGGACTGTGGGAGGAAACCGGAGCACCCGGAGGAAACCCACGCAGACACGGGGAGAACGTGCAAACTCCACACAGTCAGTCGCCTGAGGCAGGAATTGAACCCGGGTCTCTGGCGCTGCGAGGCAGCAGTGCTAACCACTGTGCCACCGTGCCGCCCACTACTCAGACCCCTTGGCATCATGGTAGCCCACAAACCCACCAACACACTAAAACAGCAGCTAATGAACTTGAAAGACCCTATACAGACAGCAAGCAAAACTAATGTCATTTACAAAGTACCGTGCAAGGTCTGTAACAAACACTATATTGGACAAACAGACAGAAAACTAGCCACCAGGATACATGAACATCAACTAGCCACAAAACAACATGACCCACTCTCACTAGTATCCTTACATACGGATGAGGAAGGGCACCACTTCGACTGGGACAACACATCCATCCTAGGACAAGCCAAACAGAGACACGCACGAGAATTCCTAAAAGCATGGCATTCCAACCAGAACTCTATCAACAAACACATCGAGTTAGACCCCATCTACCAACCCCTGAGAAAAAGGACAGGAAGGGACTTCACCACAGGAAATGACATCACCAACCCAAAGAAACCCAAACAGATACATAGAAAGCAGGAATTATCAGCAGTGCTTTGTCTGAGGCCCACTGAAGATGTTACCTAGTAGGGTGACAAAACTTCTGGAAATGAACCTTCCAGCTCAGGGAGCAAACCATCATCCAGGAGCATCACAATTACCAGAGAAAGGTTGAGACTGTGAGCTGACAAGTTGCAAGTAGATTTAATCGTAGGATCTTAAAAGAAGTGTGACAGTGGATGCATTGGTTTTAATTTTTAAACTCAGGGAAGACTGGACGGTAATGAATAGTGTTTTTATTTGAAAAAGGGAGAGAACGAGACAGGAAACAACATGGCACCTTTATCACTCGCTACCAATTCCTTAATTGCTACCTTCTCATGTCCTGTTCAGAGAAAACATTCAGCCGTGCGATTAGTAATTTTTCAAAATTGCCGGAGTTACTGATAGCGAGGAGGATTGTCAAAGGGATATGGATAGATTGCGGATTGGGGCAGAGAAATAACAGATGGACAAATGCATCCATACTGACCATAGAGTCATAGAAATGTACAGCACAGAAACAGACCCTTCAGCCCAACTCCTCCATACTGACCATAGAGTCATAGAGATGTACAGCACGGAAAGAGACCCTTCAGCCCAACCCCTCCATACTGACCATAGAGTCATAGAGATGTACAGCACGGAAACAGACCCTTCGGCCCTACCCCTCCATACTGACCATAGAGTCATAGAGATGTACAGCACGGAAACAGACCCTTCGGCCCTACCCCTCCATACTGACCATAGAGTCATAGAGATGTACAGCGTGGAAACAGACTCTTCATCCATGCCAACCAGATATCCCAAGCTAATCTAGTCCCATTTGCCAGCACGTGGCCCATATCCCTCTAAACCCTTCCCATTCTATCCCCACCCAGATGCCTTTTAAATGCTGTCACTGTACCAGCCTCCACCACTTCCTCTGGCAGCTCATTCCACACACTCCCCACCCTTTAGCTTCTGCAACCTATGGTTGTTTGTTTTATTTCAGTGTGCACAGGTACTGATCAGTAAAGTGAATGGATAACGATGCGGGGAAGTGGGAAATTGCCTGTTTTGTCAGGAAGAAGACAGACAAATTAAGCGGATTAGCAAAGGGTGAGAGGTTACGCAGCTCTGAGATGCAGAGGGACCGGGGTGTACTACTTTATGAGCCATAAACTATCAGTAGGGGAAAGTGAGGACCACAGATGCTGGAGATCAGATTCGAAGAGTGAGGCGCTGGAAAAGCACAGCAGGTCAGGCAGCATTTGAGGAACAGGAGAATCAACATTTCGGGCATAAGCCCTTCATCAGGAAGGCCTTCCTGTTGGCAGACTATTAGTATGCAGGTGCAGCAAGTAATCAAGAAAGCTCATGGACTGTTCTGTTTTATTGAGAGAGGAATTGAATGTAAGAGTTATGCTTCAGCTATACAGGGTATTGATGAGACCACATCTGGAATACTGTGCATAATATTGGTCTCTTTTTTTGGATTTTTTTTAGATTTTAGATTACAAAGATGTGCAGGTCAGGTGAATTGGCCATGCTAAATTGCCCGTAGTGTTAGGTAAGGGGTAAATGTAGGGGAATGGGTGGGTTGCGCTTCGGCGGGTCGGTGTGGACTTGTTGGGCCGAAGGGCCTGTTTCCACACTGTAATGTAATCTAAAAAGAATACTATGTGGAGAGGGTGTATCCCCTTCCAGGAATCTAGAATGAGGGGTCATTGTTTAAAAACAAGGGACTGCCCATTTAAGACAGAGATGGGAATTTATTTTCTCTTTTGCATGAAATTCTGGCCTCCTTGCTATCGGAAAGATGTTGGGAAACTTGAAAGGGTTCAGAAAAGGTTTACAAGGATGTTGCCAGGGTTGGAGGGTTTGAGCTACAGGGAGAGGCTGAACAGGCTGGGGCTGTTTTCCCTGGAGCGTCGGAGGCTGAGGGGGGACCTTATAGAGGTTTATAAAATCATGAGGGGCATAGATAGGGTAAATAGAGAAGGTCTTTTCCCTGGGGTGGGGGAGTCCAGAACTAGAGGGGCATAGGTTTAGGGTGAGAGGGGAAAGATACAAAAGAGACCTAATGGGCAACTTTGTCACACAGAGGGTGGTACGTGTATGGAATGAGCTGCCAGAGGATGTGGTGGAGGCTGGTACAATGACAACACTTAAAAGGCATCTGGATGGGGACATGAATAGGAAGGATTTGGGGGGATATGGGCCGGGTGCTGGAAGGTGGGACTACACCTCTGTGACTCTTTAATGGCTGTGAGTCCATGGAACTCAAAGGGTTGTGGAAGTAGCGTTCCACCGAGGTCTCGTTACACCCCACCTTATCCTAAACTGCCACTGTTCAGATCATAATCTGTGTGGCTGACCAAAGTGGATAGCCTCACATTTATCCACATGGTAGTGCATTTGCGAAGTATTTACCCTCTCAGCCAGCCTGTCCAAGTCCCCCTGCAGCCTCTTAGCATCCTCCTCATAGTAAATACACTGCCACCCCAGCTTAATGTCGTCTGCGCACTTGGAGATAGTGTGTTTCAAATCCTTCATCCAAATAGTTAATGTATACTGTGAACAGCTGGGGTCCCAGCACTGAACCTGTGCCACACTCCACTCGTCTCTGCCTGCCTCTCGGAAAAGGACCCGTTTATTTCCAGCTCTCTGCTTCCTGTCTGCCACAGCGTTCTCTCTCCGTGTCGACACATTAGCTCTGATACTGCGAGCTTTAATTTTCCTTCCTGATCTCTTGTGTGGAACCTTGTCAAAAGCTTTTTGAAAGATCAGATACACAACATCGACTGATGCACCCTTGTCTACTCTACTGGTCGCATCAGGACATTGCAGGGGATTTGTCAAGCAAATTCCCTTTAGTGAATCTGTGCTGATCCTCTCACTGCTTTCCAAATGCTCAGTTATTACATCCTTCATGACAGACTCCAGCGCTTTCCCCAATTTGTTCACGTTCAGGAAGGGAACCTGCCTGGTCAATCCAGGTTAGACCTGTAAGGGTGTCCGGTCCCACAATTGCCCTGTCTTTTGGTGAACTGTGACAATGAGCCACCGCCTTCTGTCGGGTCATTTAAGAAGTGGCTTCCTGCAGCCACTCACCTTGCCCAGTCCAACAGCACCATCCCCCTCACCGACCCCCGACCCCTGCCCGGCCTCTGCCATTGCCTCCGGATCCAAATCCTCTCAGGAAGGACTCAACACAAATCTCTAAAAACAAGGAAGAAGATCCTATGTATTAAAACTCCAGCTGTAGCATGCTGGGTTCCACTCAGTCATCCCACGTTGGGTTCCAGTGTTGCTTGTTGGCCTGCAGTGTTGGGTTACAGTCATGACGTGTTGGGTTACAGTCATGACGTGTTGGGTGACAGTCATCACGTGTTGGATTACAGTCATCGCATGTTGGATTACAGTCATCACATGTTGGATTACAGTCATCACATGTTGGATTATAATCATCATGTGTTGGGTTCCAGTCATCGCATGTTGGGTTACAGTCATTGTGTATTGGGTTACAATCATTGCGTGCCGGGGTACAGTCATTGCGTGTTGGGGTACAGTCATTGCGTGTTGGGGTACAGTTATTGCGTGTTGGGGTACAGTTATTGCCTGTTGGTTTACCGTCAATGCGTGTGGGGTTAAAGTCATCGTGTGTGGGGTTACAATCATCGCATGTTGGGTTATACTCATTGCATGTTGGGATACAGTGATCACGTGCTGGGTTACATTCATCGCATGTTGGGTTATAGTCATTGCGTGTTGTGGTACAGTCATTGCGTGTTGAATTAGTCATCACGTGTTCGGTTACAGTCATGATGTGTCGGGGTACAGTCATCATGTGTTGGGGTATGGTCATGGCGTGTTGGGTTACACTCATCACATGTTGGGGTCCAGTCATCGCGTGTTGGGGTACAGTCACTACGTGTTGAAAGTTAAAAATCACACAACACCAGGTTTTATATATTGAAAAAGACCAGGATTTTCAGTATATAATTTTAGTTACATCACACTGTAAACGTTTGCGATAAATTCTGCGTGTTATGACCCTATTCTCCACAACCACCTGATGAAGGAGCGTCGCTCCGAAAGCTGGTGCTTCCAAATAAACCTGTCGGACTGCAACCTGGTGTGGTATGATTTTTAATTTTGTACACCCCAGTCCAACAGTGGCGTCTCCAAATCATTGTGTGTTGAGTTCCAGTCATTGTGTGTTGAGTTCCAGTCATTGTGTGTTGAGTTCCAGTCATTATTCACTCATCACGTGTTGAACTAGACCTACTGTATGTTGATGAACATTCATTTTGTGCCACCCTCACTGTTTCAGCTCAGTGAAGCCTGTGGAGGCCGGAGGAGAGAAGCCTTTGCCGGCTCCACGTTTAAAGAAAAGACAGCACAGTTTGACCCTGCCCACCGAAGATCGGGCACCGCCCGATGGAGCAGGGGTCACCTCCACAGGAACTCCTGATACGACGGGCACATCCAAGGTGTCAGCGCCACGGCCGGACGCCGTCAACCGGGGTTCGGAGCCCAGCCGCAAGGTGGAAGGGTCAATCTCAACCGCCAATGGGCAGGATGGCACAGCTGGCAATAGAAGGTCCACTCCCGAGGACTCCACAGCCAATCAGAACGAAGGCAAAACCAAGCGGAAGGCCCCGCCCCCACCGATAGTGCTCAACAGCAACGTGCAAATGGCGGAATCCAACGTGGGAGCCCGGGACTCCCAGGAAACAGCAGCAGGACCTGCTTTAGTAAGCCCTGATCATGCACGCTCAATCTCACCAACAACTCACACTGCTAGCTTCACTGAGGGGGTTAACTCGTGAAGGCTAGGGTGCCCCAGCAGTCACTGTGCTTCAGATGAATGAGAGGGATTCTTGTAGAAGATGTTGTAGTATGACGGGCTTTGGCAAGGCTGGATGTCGAGGATACATCTCCTTCGACTAGATCCTCTGACAGTGCCGTGTTCCCTCAGTACTGACCCTCCGACAATGCAGCACTCCCTCAGCACTGACCATCTGACAGTGCGGCACTCCCTCAGTACTGACCCTCCGACAGTGCGGCGCTCCCTCAGCACTGACCCTCCGACAGTGCGGCGCTCCCTCAGCACTGACCCTCCGACAGTGCGGCACTCCCTCAGCACTGACCCTCCGACAGTGCGGCGCTCCCTCAGTACTGACCCTCTGACAGTGCGGCGCTCCCTCAGTACTGACCCTCCGACAGTGCGATGTTCCCTCAGTACTGACCCTCCGACAGTGCTGCACTCCCTCAGTACTGACCCTCCGACAGTGCGGCCCTCCCTCACCACTGACCCTCCGACAGTGCGGCCCTCCCTCACCACTGACCCTCCAACAGTGCGGCACTCCCTCAACACTGACCCTCCGACAGTGTGGCACTCCCTCAGCACTGACCCTCCGACAGTGCAGCACTCCCTCAGTACTGACCCTCCGACAGTGTGGCGCTCCCTCAGTACTGACCCTCCGACAGTGCGGCACTCCCTCAGTACTGACCCTCCGACAGTGCGGCACTCCCTCAGCACTGACCCTCCGACAGTGCAGCACTCCCTCAGTACTGACCCTCCGACAGTGTGGCGCTCCCTCAGTACTGACCCTCCGACAGTGCGGCACTCCCTCAGTACTGACCCTCCGACAGTGCGGCACTCCCTCAGTACTGACCCTCCGACAGTGTGGCGCTCCCTCAGTACTGACCCTCCGACAGTGCGGCACTCCCTCAGTACTGACCCTCCGACAGTGCGGCACTCCCTCAGTACTGACCCTCCGACAGTGCGGCACTCCCTCAGTACTGACCCTCCGACAGTGCGGCGCTCCCTCAGCACTGACCCTCCGACAGTGTGGCACTCCCTCAGTACTGACCCTCTGAAAGTGCGGAACTCCCTCAGTACTGACCCCCCGACAGTGCGGCACTCCCTCAGCACTGACCCTCCGACAGTGTAGCACTCCCTCAGCACTGACCCTCCGACAGTGTAGCACTCCCTCAGTACTGACCCTCCGACAGTGCGGCGCTCCCTCAGCACTGACCCTCCGACAGTGTAGCACTCCCTCAGCACTGACCCTCCGACAGTGCGGCACTCCCTCAGTACTGACCCTCCGACAGTGCGGCACTCCCTCAGCACTGACCCTCTGAAAGTGTGGCGCTCCCTCAGTTTGTTGTATGAGCTGAAATTTCGGTTCTGGACTTGTGACTTGGAGAATCGTAGACAGCGTTTGGTACAGTTCTATCACTGGGCTAATCAGGTACAGGCCTGCTCTGGGAACCTGTGCCGGAATCCTGCACTGTGGTGTTTGGAAGTAAATTTATCTGGGACACAACGAGTGAGTCTGGACTGACCTTGGGTCTATTTTGAAGTTGTCAGGCAAATCTGACTGTGTTCTCTCCATTTCTCTGCCCCCCCCCCCCCAACCCGTTGCCTTTTTCCAGCAGAGCCCGGTCCAGAGTCTGGCCAATGCCAGCCGCTCCCTGCTGGACTGGTGCAGGGCAGTAACGCAGGATTACCAGCGGCTGAAGATCACCAATTTCACCACCTCCTGGAGGAACGGCCTTGCCTTCTGCGCCATCCTGCACCACTTCCACCCGGAACTCATGTATGTGCTGCTGCATTGAGTTAGCGCCGCTGGCCAGGGTCACGCTCCTCCCTCCCTCCCCTAGCCGTGGACGGTCGACAGAACGCTCCCAGCAGCTCAGCTCTTCTCCTTTACCGTCGCAGCCCCTGTGCCCGGCTTGTTCCCTCCTGCTGAGTCACCTTTCTCTGAATTGTTACAGTGTTGGGTGGAGGCCATTGGGCCCACCCTACCTGCCCCGGTTCTATCCCCCAATGCCAATCCCCTGCCCTTTTCCCCCGTATCCCTGCCTACAATTTCCATCTAATGCCCCCCTCCCTCTTGAATCCCTCCATTGACCCTCCCCTATATTTCCAGGCAGGGTACCCCACCCCCTCACCGCTCGCTGGGTGGAAATGTTTACCCCTCACATCACCCTCGCTTTGTTTGTCCCTCACTTTAAATCCACGCCCCCTCTCCCTCCCATTCCCGTTCCCTTTTCCCAGCGGGAACACCTCCTCCCTATCCACTCTGTCCACCCCCCCCGTCCCTCTCTCGGCCTTCCCCTCACCGAGGGGGAACGGCCCCCAGCTTCTGCACTCTCTCCCTGTCCCTGAGGTTTCTCATCCCCCAGAACCCTTCGTGTAAATTGCTTCTGCACTCTCTCTCTTTCATGCTCTCTCTCCCCCTCTCTGTCTCCCCTGTCTCTCACTTTCCCTCTCTCTCCCTTGTTCTCTCTCCCTCTCTCTCTGCCTCCCCCATTTTCTCTCTCTCTCTTTACCCCCACTCTCTCTCTCTCCCTCCCCCATTTTTCTCTATCTCGCCCCCATTCTCTCACCCTCCCTCTCTCTCTCCACCTCTCTCACTCCCCCCCTCTCTCTCCTCCCCCCCTCTCTCTCCATCTCTCTCCCTCTCTCTCACTCCCCCACTCTCTCTCTCTCTCACCCCATTCTCTCTCCCTCACCCCACTCTCCCCTCCTCTACCTCTCCCTCTCTCTCCCTCCCTCTCCTCCCCCCCCCCTCTCTTTCTCCCACCCCCCCCCCATCTATCTTTCTCTATCTATCTCTCTCACATTGTTCCTATAATTTGGTGCCCACAACTGGACATGTTACTCCAGCTGAGGTCTGACCTGGGCCTTGTCCAAATTCCCCATCTCCTCCCTGCTCTTGGACTCCCTGTCCCTGTGAATGAAGCTGAGGACACTGCCTGCTTTATTAGCTGCTCTCTCTCCACCTGCCAGGGACACGTACACCCAGCTCCCTCTGCTCCTGCACCCCCCTTTTAGAATTTGATATCACCTTGTCCGGCCCACAAACGTCACTCCACACGATCACAGATTGATGTGGAAATGGCCAACTGAGGGCGCTAGGCCTATCCACAGAGTCCGCCACAGTAACACGGGGGGGGGTGGTGGGGGGAGGGGGTTTAGGGGTTGGGGGGGGGGTGTGGGGGGAGAGGTTTCGGGGTTACTTACAAAATCGGGAGAACTGTCCCACAGACTCGTCAAGCTCGGACTGAATCCGTCCTTCTCAAGGATAATCGGTCTTCAAATGTTGGCCTTGCCGTTCCCCCCCAAATGGGTGGTTCAAGGGATATCGGAAAGGGAGCGGGAGGGGAGGGTCTTTAGTCCTCTCGTTCTTGTCTACTCACCATTCCATCTTCCCCTCTCCTCCTTCCCTCAGAGATTACTCCTCGCTGGACCCTCACGATATCAAGACCAACAACAAGAAGGTGAGCAGAGGACCAGTCCTCAGGCTTTCGTGAGAGCTAGGCCTCGAGCCTTCACAAGAACTAGGCCCCCGGTTTCCTCCCACAGTCCAAAGATGCGCAGGTTAGGGTGGGTTGGCCATGCTAAATTGTCCCATAGTGCCCAGGGATGTGCAGGTTAGGGTGGATTGGCCATACTAAATTGTCCCATAGTGCCCAGGGATGTGCAGGTTAGGGTGGATTGGCCGTGCTAAATTGTCCCATAGTGCCCAGGGATGTGCAGGTTAGGGTGGATTGGCCATGCTAAATTGTCCCATAGTGCCCAGGGATGTGCAGGTTAGGGTGGATTGGCCATGCTAAATTGTCTCATAGTGCCCAGGGATGTGCAGGTTAGGGTGGATTGGCCGTGCTAAATTGTCCCATAGTGCCCAGGGATGTGCAGGTTAGGGTGGATTGGCCGTGCTAAATTGTCTCATAGTGCCCAGGGATGTGCAGGTTAGGGTGGATTGGCCGTGCTAAATTGTCCCATAGTGCCCAGGGATGTGCAGGTTAGGGTGGATTGGCCATGGGAAATGTGGAGTTATGGGATGTGATATGTTGAGGGGTGGGGTGGTGGGGTTGGAGTCTGGGCTCTTTGGAATGTCAGTGCAGTCTCGATGGGCAGAATGGTCGCTGTTGGGATTCTACCGGGACAAGGGCAGGTGGGAAGGGTATCCGAGCAGGTGCTACCCCGTTCTCCACATCCCAGCTACCCGTTGTGTTGGGGGGAAACATTAAATAACATTGCTGTCACTGCCCGTCCCTTTTAACATCCTCTCACCCCCGACCCTCTGCAGGCCTTCGACGGCTTCGCTAGCCTCGGCATCTCCCGGCTCCTGGAGCCGGCGGACATGGTGCTCCTCGCCATTCCCGACAAGCTCATCGTCATGACCTACCTGTGCCAGATCCGGGCCCACTTCACCGGGCAGGAGCTCAACGTGGTGCACATCGAGGAGAACAGCAGCGAGAGCACCTACAAGGTAGGCAACTTTGACTCGGACTCGCACAGCTCCCTGGACCCCGTCCAGTTTTACTCGGAGAGAATGGAGGCACAACTGTCAGCCCCGGTACCACAGAGGCCTGGCAGGCCTAAGAAGGAGGCCCTGAAGAGGGCCAGCAAAGGCTTGGCCAGCGGCAGCGAGGACCTAGAATCCCCCAGGCCCAGTATGGGCTCCCCCGCGGCGGTTACCTCCGGTTACCAACCCCAGGCTTCGGTCGCCATGCTAGGCCCCCAAGCTACAGAGGCCAGGCCGGCCACAGGGGCGGGGCCCCCGGCTCCGGGTCGTGCTCCCTTGACACTGGCCGACCCACTCGAGGGTCCCGCGACGTCCGGGGATGCCCCGGCCTTGGAGGGCCAGGCAGGTGCCCAAGGGGCGCCTGTGCCCATGACTCGCAAGAAGCACCGGGGTGCGGCCATGGCAGAGGTGGAGGGGGGACCCACGGGGCCGCCAGCCTCGGAGGATCATGGGAAGAACGGCCAAGTGGTCATCACCGAGGATGTTGGGACACCCGTGGGGTCAAGAGCCTCAGAGGACCATGGGAAGAGTGGCCAACTGGTTATTACAGAGGATGATGACATACCCATGAGGGCAAGAGCCTCAGAGGATTATGGGAAGAGTAACCACCTGGTCATTACAGAGGATGATGGAATATCGATGGGGGCAAGCACCTTGGAGGACCATGGGAAGACTAGCCAACTGGTCATTACAGAGGATGATGGGATATCCATGGGGGCAAGCACCAAGGACCATGGGAAGAGTAGCCCACTGGTCATTACTGAGGATAATAGTTTACCCACGGAAACAAGACCTTCAGAGGACCATTTGGAAAGTGGCCAACTGGTCATCACAGAGGATGATGAAATACCCAAGGGGGCGAGAGTCTTGGAGGACCATGGGAAGGGAGGCCAACTGGTCATTAGAGAGGATGATGGAGCACCCATTGGGACACCAGTGTTGGATGATCTTGCAAAGGCCAAAGAGCCTTGCTCTGCTGAGGATACGGGGTCGTTGGCAACCCCAGAGCTCCGGGAGAAGTCTGGGGCTCTGCCTATCACAGTCGGCGATGAGGAACTGCCTGACCCCGAGGCTGATGGGAGGATGGCTGCCCAGGGGTATGATGGGAAGGCCCTGGAGCAGGCCGGTGTGGGGCTGGGCAGCAAACTACAGGAGCAGACGGCGGCGGTGACCAATGAGGAGCTGGAAGCGGAGAGGTTGGGCGATGGGAACGCCGTGGAATTGTCCCACAGGGAAGATGCCCCAGCGTCAGCCTTGGCCACATCAGAGGACGGAGCAAGGCCCGAAGTGGCGACTCTCCCCGAGGACGGCGCTGAGGGCCCAAAACCTGGCACCACGACGCCTCCTGTCGCCGAAGAGTCTGGGATGAGAGCCGGCCCCGGGGAGCAGGAGACCTCACGGGAGGCTCCTCAGCGGATGGGAAGGGCGGCAGAAGTGGACAGGATGGACCAGGCGAGGCCGGGGGAGCCCAGCGGCGGAACCTCACCCCCAGGAGGAGGGCACGGGGGTGGCCGGCCGGAACGGATGCAGCGCTCCCTGTCGTCGGAGAGCAGGTCCCCAGGAAGGACGGGCAAGTCCGGCTTCTCCCACATCCGGGACGCCGACCTGGTCAGGAAGAGGCGCTCCCGGAGGCGCAGTGACTCTGTGGAGGAGACTGATGCCACTCACTGCCAGACCGACGTGGTGAGCAGCGGGTCAAGGCCGGAGGTAAACAGGAGCAGGAGGGCTCCTGGTTCAGAGTGAGGGGCAGGGGTGGCAACCTGGAGGGACTGTGTGTGTCTGTGAGAGACAGAGAGAGATAGAAGGAGAGAGAGAGAGAGAGTGGGTGTGTGTGTGTGTGAGAGAGTATACAGACACACATACACCCACACACACTCTCTCTCACACACACACATCGACACACACACACCCACTCTCTCTCTCTCTCTCATACATACATTCACACACACACACACTCTCTCACACACATACCCTCTCTCTCTCTCTCTCTATCTCACACAAACACCGACACAGACACACAGACACACTCTCTCTCTCTCTCTCTCTCTCTCTATCTTACACACATTCACACAGACACACACAGACACACAAACGATCACACACTCTCACTCACACAGGCACGCACACACAGACACACACACACTCTCACATACACTCACACAGACACACACACAAACACTCTCTCTATCTCACATATAAACATTCACAGGCACACACACACCTCTCTCTCTCACTCACACACACACAGATACACACATGTACACACATTCACAAAGACATACATGATCACACACACAGACACATATGTGATCACAGACACAGGCTCGCGCACACACACACACACAGACACAGACACACACACACAATTACACACAGATACACAAAAATGAACATACACATTGCATAATACCCGGTTTGTTGACTATACAGGACAGGAGCTGACACTGAAACACAAACAGGGGCTGGACAGTCAGCAGAAAAATCCCAGATTGATTTTCACACACAGTTACCCGGCACCCATCAGCTAAAGCCAAACCTCGGGACTGCTTTCACTTTTGACAGGACCTTAGCTGAGTTGTTTTCAGAACCAGAAGACAGAGACCAGGAAACCACATACAAATTTGAAACAACATAAACATCAAATACAATCCTTTTCTGCAGTTTCAAAGCACAAAATTTGTATCAGGGCAGGGACGACATGGGGTTAGATACAGAGTAAAGCTCCCTCTACACTGTCCCCCCATCAAACACTCCCCAGGACAGGGACAGCACGGGGTTAGATACAGAGTAAAGCTCTCTCTACACTATCCCCCCATCAAACACTCCCCAGGACAGGGACAGCACGGGGTTAGATACAGAGTAAAGCTCCCTCTACACTGTCCCCCCATCAAACACTCCCCAGGACAGGGACAGCATGGGGTTAGATACAGAGTAAAGCTCTCTCTACACTGTCCCCCATCAAACACTCCCCAGTACAGGGACAGCACGGGGTTAGATACAGAGTAAAGCTCCCTCTACACTGTCCCCCCATCAAACACTCCCCAGGACAGGGACAGCATGGGGTTAGATACAGAGTAAAGCTCTCTCTACACTGTCCCCCATCAAACACTCCCCAGTACAGGGACAGCACGGGGTTAGATACAGAGTAAAGCTCCCTCTACACTGTCCCCCCATCAAACACTCCCCAGGACAGGGACGACATGGGGTTAGATACAGAGTAAAGCTCTCTCTACACTATCCCCCCATCAAACACTCCCCAGGACAGGGACAGCATGGGGTTAGATACAGAGTAAAGCTCTCTCTACACTGTCCCCCATCAAACACTCCCCAGTACAGGGACAGCACGGGGTTAGATACAGAGTAAAGCTCCCTCTACACTGTCCCCCCATCAAACACTCCCTAGGACAAGGACAGCATGGGGTTAGATAAAGAGTAAAGCTCCCTCTACACTGTCCCCCATCAAACACTCCCAGGACAGGGACAGCACGGGGTTAGTTACAGAGTAAAGCTCCCTCTTCACTGTCCCCCATCAAACACTTCCCAGGACAGGGACAGCACGGGGTTAGGTACAGAGTAAAGCTCCCTCTACACTGTCCCCCCATCAAACACTCCCCAGGACAGGGACAGCACAAGGTTAGATAAAGAGTAAAGCTCTCTCTACACTGTCCCCCATCAATCACTCCCCAGGACAGGGACAGGGGTTAGATACAGAGTAAAGCTCCCTCTACATTGTCCCCCCATCAAACACTCCCCAGGACTGGGATAGGGGTTAGAATACAGAGCAGTACAGCACAGTACGGGCCCTTCGGCCCTCGATGTGCTGCCAGCCTTTTATCCTCCTCTAAGATCAGACTAACCGACAACCCCTTCACTTTACTGTCATCCAAGAGTCGCTTATGTGTCCCTAATGTATCTGACTCTACGGCCACTGCTGGCAGTGCGTTCCGCACACCCACCACTCTCTGTGTAAAGAACTGACATCTCCCCTAAATCTCCCACATGGTGTTAGGGATAGAGTAAAGTTCCCTTTAAACTTAAATGTTGCAGTTAATATTAGCACAGCAATATTCCACAAACAATCATGTGATCAATGCTTGCAGTTTGAGTGAGAAACACAGGTACAGGGAACACAGCGAAATTATCCCCTGCTCCTGGTCCAATAGTCACTCCATGACCGTCCGACAGTGCAGCACTCCCTCAGTACTGACCCTCCGACAATGCAACACTCCCTCAGTACTGACCCTCCGACAATGCAACACTCCCTCAGTACTGACCCTCCGACAATGCAGCACTCCCTCAGTACTGACCCTCCGACAGTGCGGCACTCCCTCAGTACTGACCCTCCGACAGTGCGGCACTCCCTCAGTACTGACCGTCCGACAGTGCGGCACTCCCTCAGTACTGACCCTCCGACAGTGCGGCACTCCCTCAGTACTGACCCTCCGACAGTGCGACACTCCCTCAGTACTGACCCTCCGACAGTGCGGCACTCCCTCAGTACTGACCCTCCGACAATGCAGCACTCCCTCAGTACTGACCCTCCGACAGTGTGGCTCTCCCTCAGTACTGACCCTCCGACAGTGTGGCGCTCCCTCAGCACTGACCCTCCGACAGTACGGCACTCCCTCAGTACTGACCCTCCGACAGTGCAACACACCCTCAGCACTGACCCTCCGACAGTGTGGCTCTCCCTCAGTACTGACCCTCCGACAGTGTGGCGCTCCCTCAGTACTGACCCTCCGACAGTGCGGCAGTCCCTCAGTACTGACCCGCCGACAGTGCAACACACCCTCAGCACTGAGCCTCCGACAGTGTGGCACTCCCTCAGTACTGACCCTCCGACAATGCGGCACTCCCTCAGTACTGATCCTCCGACAGTGCGGCACTCCCTCAGTACTGACCCTCCGACAATGCGGCACTCCCTCAGTACTGACCCTCCGACAGTGCGGCACTCCCTCAGTACTGACCCTCCGACAGTGCGGCACTCCCTCAGTACTGACCCTCCGACAATGCGGCACTCCCTCAGTACTGACCCTCCGACAGTGCGGCACTCCCTCAGTACTGACCCTCCGACAGTGCGGCGCTCCCTCAGTACTGACCCTCCGACAGTGTGGCACTCCCTCAGTACTGACCCTCCGACAGTGCGGCACTCCCTCAGTACTGACCCTCTGACAGTGCGGCACTCCCTCAGTACTGACCCTCCGACAATGCGGCACTCACTCAGTACTGACCCTCCGACAGTGCGGCACTCCCTCAGCACTGACCCTCTGACAGTGCAGCACTCCCTCAGTACTGACCCTCCGACAATGCAACACACCCTCAGCACTGACCCTCCGACAGTGCGGCTCTCCCTCAGCACTGACCCTCCGACAGTGCGACACTCCCTCAGTACTGACCCTCCGACAGTGCGGCACTCCCTCAGCACTGACCCTCCGACAGTGCGGCACTCCCTCAGTACTGACCCTCCGACAGTGCGGCTCTCCCTCAGCACTGACCCTCCGACGGTGCGGCACTCCCTCAGTACTGACCCTCCGACAATGCGGCACTCCCTCAGTACTGACCCTCCGACAGTGCGGCACTCCCTCAGCACTGACCCTCCGACAGTGCGGCACACCCTCAGTACTGACCCTCCGACAGTGCGGCTCTCCCTCAGTACTGACTCTCCGACAGTGCAGCACTCCCTCAGTACTGACCCTCCGACAGTGCGGCACTCCCTCAGTACTGACCCTCCGACAGTGCGGCACTCCCTCAGTACTGACCCTCCGACAGTGCGGCACTCCCTCAGTACTGACCCTCCGACAGTGCGGCACTCCCTCAGTACTGACCCTCCGACAGTGCGGCACTCCCTCAGTACTGACCCTTCGACAGTGCAGCACTCCCTCAGCACTGACCCTCCGACAGTGCGGCTCTCCCTCAGCACTGATCCTCCGACAGTGCGGCGCTCCCTCAGCACTGACCCTCCGACAATGCAGCACTCCCTCAGCACTGACCCTCCGACAGTGCGGCACTCCCTCAGCACTGACCCTCCGACAGTGCGGCACGCACTCAGCACTGACCCTCCGACAGTGCGGCACTCCCTCAGTACTGACCCTCCGACAGTGCGGCTCTCCCTCAGCACTGACCCTCCGACAGTGCGGCACTCCCTCAGTACTGACCCTCCGTCAGTGCGGCACTCCCTCAGTACTGACCCTCCGACAGTGCGGCACTCCCTCAGTACTGACCCTCCGACAGTGCGGCACTCCCTCAGTACTGACCCTCCGACAGTGCGGCTCTCCCTCAGCACTGACCCTCCGACAGTGCGGCACTCCCTCAGCACTGACCCTCCGACAATGCGGCGCTCCCTCAGTACTGACCCTCCGACAGTGCGGCGCTCCCTCAGCACTGACCCTCCGACAGTGCGGCACGCACTCAGCACTGACCCTCCGACAGTGCGGCGCTCCCTCAGCACTGACCCTCCGACAATGCAGCACTCCCTCAGTACTGACCCACCGACAGTGCGGCGCTCCCTCAGCACTGACCCTCCGACAATGCAGCACTCCCTCAGTACTGACCCTCCGACAGTGCGGCTCTCCCTCAGCACTGACCCTCCGACAGTGCGACTCTCCCTCAGCACTGACCCTCCGACAGTGCGGCACTCCCTCAGCACTGACCCTCCGACAGTGCGGCATGCACTCAGCACTGACCCTCCGACAGTGCGGCGCTCCCTCAGCACTGACCCTCCGACAATGCAGCACTCCCTCAGCACTGACCCTCCGACAGGGCGGCACTCCCTCAGCACTGACCCTCCGACAATGCAGCACTCCCTCAGCACTGACCCTCCGACAGGGCGGCACTCCCTCAGCACTGACCCTCCGACAGTGCGGCACGCACTCAGCACTGACCCTCCGACAGTGCGGCACTCCCTCAGTACTGACCCTCCGACAGTGCGGCTCTCCCTCAGCACTGACCCTCCGACAGTGCGGCACTCCCTCAGTACTGACCCTCCGACAGTGCGGCACTCCCTCAGTACTGCCCCTCCGACAGTGCGGCACTCCCTCAGTACTGACCCTCCGACAGTGCGGCACTCCCTCAGTACTGACCCTCCGACAGTGGGCTCTCCCTCAGCACTGACCCTCCGACAGTGCGGCTCTCCCTCAGTACTGACCCTTTGACAGTGCAGCACTCCCTCAGTACTGACCCTCCGACAGTGCGGCACTCCCTCAGTACTGACCCTCCGACAGTGCGGCACTCCCTCAGTACTGACCCTCCGACAGTGCGGCACTCCCTCAGTACTGACCCTCCGACAGTGCGGCACTCCCTCAGCACTGACCTTCCGACAGTGCGGCACGCACTCAGCACTGACCTTCCGACAGTGCGGCACGCACTCAGCACTGACCCTCCGACAATGCGGCGCTCCCTCAGTACTGACCCTCCGACAGTGCGGCGCTCCCTCAGCACTGACCCTCCGACAGTGCGGCACGCACTCAGCACTGACCCTCCGACAGTGCGGCACTCCCTCAGTACTGACCCTCCGACAATGCGGCGCTCCCTCAGCATTGACCCTCCGACAGTGCGGCACTCCCTCAGTACTGACCCTCCGACAGTGCGGCACTGCCTCAGTACTGACGCTCCGACAGTGCGGCACTCCCTCAGTACTGACCCTCCGACAGTGCGGCACTCCCTCAGTACTGACCCTCCGACAGTGCGGCTCTCCCTCAGCACTGACCCTCCGACAGTGCGGCACTCCCTCAGTACTGACCCTCCGACATTGCAGCACTCCCTCAGTACTGACCCTCCGACAGTGCGGCGCTCCCTCAGCACTGACCCTCCGACAGTGCGGCATTGCCTCAGTACTGACCCTCCGACAGTGCGGCGCTCCCTCAGCACTGACCCTCCGACAGTGCGGCACTCCCTCAGTACTGACCCTCCGACCGTGCGGCGCTCCCTCAGCACTGACCCTCCGACAGTGCGGCATTGCCTCAGTACTGACCCTCCGACAGTGCGGCACTCCCTCAGTACTGACCCTCCGACAGTGCGGCACTCCCTCAGTACTGACCCTCCGACAGTGCGGCACTCCCTCAGCACTGACCCTCCGACAGTGCGGCACTCCCTCAGTACTGACCCTCCGACAGTGCGGCACTCCCTCAGTACTGACCCTCCGACAGTGCGGCACTCCCTCAGCACTGACCCTCCGACAGTGCGGCACTCCCTCAGCACTGACCCTCTGACAGTGCGGCACTCCCTCAGTACTGACCCTCCGACAGTGCGGCACTCCCTCAGTACTGACCCTCCGACAGTGCGGCACTCCCTCAGCACTGACCCTCTGACAGTGCAGCACTCCCTCAGTACTGACCCTCCGACAGTGCGGCACTCCCTCAGTACTGACCCTCCGACAGTGCGGCACTCCCTCAGCACTGACCCTCTGACAGTGCAGCACTCCCTCAGTACTGACCCTCCGACAGTGCGGCACTCCCTCAGCACTGACCCTCCGACAGTGCGGCACTCCCTCAGCACTGACCCTCTGACAGTGCAGCACTCCCTCAGCACTGACCCTCCGACAGTGCGGCACTCCCTCAGTACTGACCCTCCGACAGTGCGGCACTCCCTCAGTACTGACCCTCCGACAGTGCGGCACTCCCTCAGCACTGACCCTCTGACAGTGCAGCACTCCCTCAGTACTGACCCTCCGACAGTGTTGAGTGAGTTCTGTTTGAAGACCCCCTCTCCGTCCTGCAGTGGATCAGGCTGTTGCATTTGACATGGTTTCTTTTGGCAGGTGGATGTCACTGAAGTCCAGGTGGAAATCTGCTCCGAGTCTCACCCCAGGGTGACTTCGCCCCATCAGGCTGGAGTCCAACATGGCGCTGACCATCGCCCAGGTATGACCTTCTCTGGGCCAACCGTCAGGCACCTGGGTGAATCCGAGACAGTCGGGGATGTTTCGCAACCCCCTCCCTCGATCATCCTTCCCCTTCTCCTTCCAGTGACACTCTCTTCCTCAGGGGTTGACCGTGAACGCTGAGTTTAACGGTACCATCTTGAGGGTGGTGCCTGCCAAACGCGTGTGACCCCAGGGTTACGTCTCCTGTGTTGACACCTTCCAGCCATTGGCGGAGGGGCGGTTCTGTCTGAGAATCCATCTGCAGAGGAGCGGCCATTCAGCCAATCAAGCCCGTGCTAACTGCCTGCTCCCTGTGCTCAAGGGTACGTCCTCCATGCTGAGGTAACCCCCGTGTGCGCTCCCTCCTATCACACAGCCGAGAGCTGGTGAACAGACTTTGTTGAAGCTCATCTCAACTGTGTTGACCGATGTATTTACCGTCTGGTGTATCCTGTTGCAGGATACGGTGTTGCGCAGTCTCACCGCTCTCCGTGCCATCTTATAAAACCCCCGACAAATGAACCGGACCGTGGAAGACAAAGGCGGAGACCTGAACAAGGCAAGGAAGTGTCCAATGTCACACTCCCTTCTTGCTAAGTGCTCCGTCACATGGGCCTGGGTGAGGAGGTGCTACCTACGAGACCTCTTTGCCACCGCCTCCAGGACAACCGTCAGGAACCTTGGTGCCATCTTTCCCTCCCCTGATGCCCTTGGCACTGTGGGCCTCACCAGTGCAGACACACCAAGTCAAACAAGGATTCCCTCCAGTGTGGAAACAGGCCCTTCGGCTCAACAGACCCACACTGACACTCTGAAACGTAACCCACCCGGACCCATTCCCCTACCATATTACTCTACATTTACCCCTGGCTAACACAGCTAACCTGCACATCCCTAGGCACGATGGGACAATTTAGCACGGCCAATCCACCCTAACCTGCACATCCCTGGGCACTATGGGACAATTTAGCACGGCCAATCCACCCTAACCTGCACATCCCTGGGCACTATGGGACAATTTAGCACGGCCAATCCACCCTAACCTGCACATCCCTGGGCACGATGGGACAATTTAGCACGGCCAATCCACCCTAACCTGCACATCCCTGGGCACTATGGGACAATTTAGCACGGCCAATCCACCCTAACCTGCACATCCCTGGGCACTATGGGACAATTTAGCACGGCCAATCCACCCTAACCTGCACATCCCTGGGCACGATGGGACAATTTAGCACGGCCAATCCACCCTAACCTGCACATCCCTGGGCACTATGGGACAATTTAGCATGGCCAATCCACCCTAACCTGCACATCCCTGGGCACTATGGGACAATTTAGCACGGCCAATCCACCCTAACCTGCACATCCCTGGGCACGATGGGACAATGTAGCACGGCCAATCCACCCTAACCTGCACATCCCTGGGCACTATGGGACAATTTAGCATGGCCAATCCACCCTAACCTGCACATCCCTGGACACTATGGGACAATTTAGCACGGCCAATCCACCCTAACCTGCACATCCCTGGGCACGATGGGACAATGTAGCACGGCCAATCCACCCTAACCTGCACATCCCTGGGCACTATGGGACAATTTTGCACGGCCAATCCACCCTAACCTGCACATCCCTGGGCACTATGGGACAATTTTGCACGGCCAATCCACCCTAACCTGCACATCTTTGAACTGAGAGAGGAAACCGGAGCATCCGGAGGAAACCCCACGCAGACTCGGGAGAATGTGCAAACTCCACACAGACACTCTCCTGAGGGTGGAATCGAACCTGGGTCCCTGGCACCCTGAGGCAGCAGCACTAACCCACTGAGCCACTGTATAGCCCTCAAAGCGGGAGTGAGTTCGACATTTGTACCGCCGTCAGAGTGAGGGAAGCCTTTCCGAAATTCCCAACTTGATTTATAAGTGGGTCCTGTGTTGAGGGCCTCCATTTGAGCTCTCAATCAAAGTTCAGTCACTGAGCGCACCCATCCCTAATTGCCTCAGAGTGAGAGTATTTCCCACATCTACCCCAACAACAAAAAAAAAGACCTTTCATAGTTTTAAAGCCCCCGGTCAGGTCAACCGTGGAATGCAGTTTCTGTGGAAAAACACCCACAGCCACTCCAGTGAAACCTCCCGGTTTTGCAACTAGACCCTGACTTTACCATCGCTCCCTTTCCCCTGTTCGTCGGCTCCCAGACCATTTCAGCTACTCCGTGCGGGAAATGCAGATGGGGTCGGATTCTGTCTGATCGGTCTCGTTCTGCTCTGCAGAGATGAGGAGGCAGAGGTCGCTCCAGGAGGACAGAGCCCAGGAGAAAGAGAATGTGCCGGAAAAAAAGACTGAGGAAGACAACCCGGTATGTACCGCCTCCGTCCCACTCCGGAAGGCAAAGACACGCGCTTATTTTAAATATGTCACACTACCCCAGCTACGACAATTCAAACCACAAGCTCACGCAATGTTCGACTAATGTCCGAATAACTGAGCCGGGCAACTGCGCAGGCTCAAGCAGTGGGAGAACTGGTAGGATCCAGTCTGTCGCTGTATAACACTGGGGTGCAGTACTGGTGGGGACAGGTCTGTCGCTGTATAACACTGGGGTACAGTACTGGTGGGGACAGGTCTGTCTCTGTATAACACTGGGGTACAGTACGGGTGGGGACAGGTCTGTCACTGTATAACACTGGGGTACAGTACGGGTGGGGACAGGTCTGTCGCTGTATAACACTGGGGTACAGTACTGGTGGGGACAGGTCTGTCACTGTATAACACTGGGGTACAGTACGGGTGGGGACAGGTCTGTCGCTGTATAACACTGGGGTACAGTACTGGTGGGGACAGGTCTGTCTCTGTATAACACTAGGGTACAGTACTGGTGGGGACAGGTCTGTCACTGTATAACACTGGGGTACAGTATGGGTGGGGACGGATCTGTCGCTGTATAACACCGGGGTACAGTACTGGTGGGGACAGGTCTGTCACTGTATAACACTGGGGTACAGTACTGGTGGGGACAGGTCTGTCACTGTATAACACTGGGGTACAGTACGGGTGGGGACAGGTCTGTCGCTGTATAACACTGGGGTACAGTACGGGTGGGGACAGGTCTGTCGCTGTATAACACTGGGGTACAGTACTGGTGGGGACAGGTCTGTCGCTGTATAACACTGAGGTACAGTACTGGTGGGGACAGGCCTGTCACTGTATAACACTGGGGTACAGTACGGGTGGGGACAGGTCTGTCGCTGTATAACACTGGGGTACAGTACGGGTGGGGACAGGTCTGTCGCTGTATAACACTGGGGTACAGTACTGGTGGGGACAGGTCTGTCGCCGTATAACACTGGGGCACAGTACTGGTGGGGACAGGTCTGTCGCTGTATAACACTGGGTACAGTACAGGTGGGGACAGGTCTGTCGCTGTATAACACTGGGGCACAGTACTGGTGGGGACAGGTCTGTCGCTGTATAACACTGGGGTACAGTACTGGTGGGGACAGGTCTGTCGCTGTATAACACTGGGGCACAGTACTGGTGGGGACAGGCCTGTCTCTGTATACCACTGGGGGTACAGTACTGGTGGGGACAGGTCTGTTACTGTATAACACTGGGGTACAGTACTGGTGGGGACAGGTCTGTCACTGTATAACACTGGGGTACAGTACGGATGGGGACGGGTCTGTCGCTGTATAACACGGGTACAGTACTGGTGGGGACGGGCCTGTCCCTGTATAACACTGGGGTACAGTACTGGTGGGGACGGATCTGTCGCTGTATAACACTGGGGTACAGTACGGGTGGGGACAGGTCTGTCGCTGTATAACACTGGGGTACAGTACTGGTGGGGACAGGTCTGTCGCTGTATAACACTGAGGTACAGTACTGGTGGGGACAGGCCTGTCACTGTATAACACTGGGGTACAGTACGGGTGGGGACAGGTCTGTCGCTGTATAACACTGGGGTACAGTACGGGTGGGGACAGGTCTGTCGCTGTATAACACTGGGGTACAGTACTGGTGGGGACAGGTCTGTCGCCGTATAACACTGGGGCACAGTACTGGTGGGGACAGGTCTGTCGCTGTATAACACTGGGTACAGTACAGGTGGGGACAGGTCTGTCGCTGTATAACACTGGGGCACAGTACTGGTGGGGACAGGTCTGTCGCTGTATAACACTGGGGTACAGTACTGGTGGGGACAGGTCTGTCGCTGTATAACACTGGGGCACAGTACTGGTGGGGACAGGCCTGTCTCTGTATACCACTGGGGGTACAGTACTGGTGGGGACAGGTCTGTTACTGTATAACACTGGGGTACAGTACTGGTGGGGACAGGTCTGTTACTGTATAACACTGGGGTACAGTACGGATGGGGACGGGTCTGTCGCTGTATAACACTGGGGTGCAGTACAGGTGGGGACGGATCTGTCGCTGTATAACACTGGGGCACAGTACTGGTGGGGACAGGTCTGTCACTGTATAACACTGGGGTACAGTACGGATGGGGACGGGTCTGTCGCTGTATAACACTGGGGTGCAGTACGGGTGGGGACGGATCTGTCGCTGTATAACACGGGTACAGTACTGGTGGGGACGGGCCTGTCACTGTATAACACTGGGGTACAGTACGGGTGGGGACGGATCTGTCACTGTATAACACGGGTACAGTACTGGTGGGGACGGGTCTGTCACTGTATAACACTGGGGTACAGTACGGGTGGGGACAGGTCTGTCACTGTATAACACTGGGTACAGTACTGGTGGGGACAGGTCTGTCGCTGTATAACACTGGGTACAGTACTGGTGGGGACAGGTCTGTCGCTGTATAACACTGGGGTACAGTACTGGTGGGGACAGGTCTGTCGCTGTATAACACTGGGGTACAGTACTGGTGGGGGACAGGTCTGTCACTGTATAACACTGGGGTACAGTACAGGTGGGGACAGGTCTGTCGCTGTATAACACTGGGTACAGTACTGGTGGGGACAGGTCTGTTACTGTATAACACTGGGGTACAGTACTGGTGGGGACAGGTCTGTCGCTGTATAACACTGGGGTACAGTACTGGTGGGGACGGGTCTGTCACTGTATAACACGGGTACAGTACTGGTGGGGACAGGTCTGTCACTATATAACACTGGGGTACAGTACAGGTGGGGACAGGTCTGTCACTGTATAACACTGGGGTACAGTACTGGTGGGGACAGGTCTGTCGCTGTATAACACTGGGGTACAGTACTGGTGGGGACAGGTCTGTCCCTGTATAACACTGGGGTACAGTACTGGTGGGGACGGATCTGTCACTGTATAACACTGGGGTACAGTACTGGTGGGGACAGGTCTGTCGCTGTATAACACTGGGTACAGTACTGGTGGGATCCAGTCTGTCGCTGTATAACACTGGGGTACAGTACTGGTGGGGACGGGTCTGTCGCTGTATAACACTGGGGTACAGTACTGGTGGGGACTGGTCTGTCGCTGTATAACACTGGGTACAGTACTGGTGGGATCCAGTCTGTCGCTGTATAACACTGGGGTACAGTACTGGTGGGGACGGGTCTGTCGCTGTATAACACTGGGGTACAGTACGGGTGGGGACGGGTCTGTCGCTGTATAACACTGGGGTACAGTACGGGTGGGGACGGGTCTGTCGCTGTATAACACTGGGGTACAGTACGGGTGGGGACAGGTCTGTCCCTGTATAACACTGGGGTACAGTACTGGTGGGGACGGATCTGTCACTGTATAACACTGGGGTACAGTACTGGTGGGGACAGGTCTGTCGCCGTATAACACTGGGGCACAGTACTGGTGGGGACAGGTCTGTCGCTGTATAACACTGGGTACAGTACAGGTGGGGACAGGTCTGTCGCTGTATAACACTGGGGTACAGTACTGATGGGGACAGGTCTGTCACTGTATAACACTGGGGTACAGTATGGGTGGGGACGGATCTGTCGCTGTATAACACCGGGGTACAGTACTGGTGGGGACAGGTCTGTCACTGTATAACACTGGGGTACAGTACTGGTGGGGACAGGTCTGTCACTGTATAACACTGGGGTACAGTACGGGTGGGGACAGGTCTGTCGCTGTATAACACTGGGGTACAGTACTGGTGGGGACAGGTCTGTCGCTGTATAACACTGGGGTACAGTACTGGTGGGGACAGGTCTGTCGCTGTATAACACTGGGGTACAGTACTGGTGGGGACAGGCCTGTCACTGTATAACACTGGGGTACAGTACGGGTGGGGACAGGTCTGTCGCTGTATAACACTGGGGTACAGTACGGGTGGGGACAGGTCTGTCGCTGTATAACACTGGGGTACAGTACTGGTGGGGACAGGTCTGTCGCCGTATAACACTGGGGCACAGTACTGGTGGGGACAGGTCTGTCGCTGTATAACACTGGGTACAGTACTGGTGGGGACAGGTCTGTCACTGTATAACACTGGGGTACAGTACAGGTGGGGACAGGTCTGTCACTGTATAACACTGGGGTACAGTACAGGTGGGGACAGGTCTGTCGCTGTATAACACTGGGGCACAGTACTGGTGGGGACAGGTCTGTTGCTGTATAACACTGGGGTACAGTACTGGTGGGGACAGGTCTGTCACTGTATAACACTGGGGTACAGTACAGGTGGGGACAGGTCTGTCGCTGTATAACACTGGGGCACAGTACTGGTGGGGACAGGTCTGTCGCTGTATAACACTGGGGTACAGTACTGGTGGGGACAGGTCTGTCGCTGTATAACACTGGGGCACAGTACTGGTGGGCACAGGTCTGTCGCTGTATAACACTGGGGTGCAGTACGGGTGGGGACGGATCTGTCGCTGTATAACACTGGGGTACAGTACGGGTGGGGACAGGTCTGTCACTGTATAACACTGGGGTACAGTACGGATGGGGACAGGTCTGTCGCTGTATAACACTGGGGTACAGTACTGGTGGGGACTGGTCTGTCACTGTGTAACACTGGGGCACAGTACTGGTGGGGACAGGTCTGTCACTGTATAACACTGGGGTACAGTACGGATGGGGACGGGTCTGTCGCTGTATAACACGGGTACAGTACTGGTGGGGACGGGCCTGTCACTGTATAACACTGGGGTACAGTACGGGTGGGGACGGATCTGTCACTGTATAACACGGGTACAGTACTGGTGGGGACGGGTCTGTCACTGTATAACACTGGGGTACAGTACGGGTGGGGACAGGTCTGTCACTGTATAACACTGGGTACAGTACTGGTGGGGACAGGTCTGTCGCTGTATAACACTGGGTACAGTACTGGTGGGGACAGGTCTGTCGCTGTATAACACTGGGGTACAGTACTGGTGGGGACAGGTCTGTCGCTGTATAACACTGGGGTACAGTACTGGTGGGGACAGGTCTGTCGCTGTATAACACTGGGTACAGTACTGGTGGGGACAGGTCTGTCGCTGTATAACACTGGGGTACAGTACTGGTGGGGACAGGTCTGTCCCTGTATAACACTGGGGTACAGTACTGGTGGGGACGGATCTGTCACTGTATAACACTGGGGTACAGTACTGGTGGGGACAGGTCTGTCGCTGTATAACACTGGGTACAGTACTGGTGGGATCCAGTCTGTCGCTGTATAACACTGGGGTACAGTACTGGTGGGGACGGGTCTGTCGCTGTATAACACTGGGGTACAGTACTGGTGGGGACAGGTCTGTCGCTGTATAACACTGGGTACAGTACTGGTGGGATCCAGTCTGTCGCTGTATAACACTGGGGTACAGTACTGGTGGGGACGGGTCTGTCGCTGTATAACACTGGGGTACAGTACGGGTGGGGACGGGTCTGTCGCTGTATAACACTGGGGTACAGTACGGGTGGGGACGGGTCTGTCGCTGTATAACACTGGGGTACAGTACGGGTGGGGACAGGTCTGTCCCTGTATAACACTGGGGTACAGTACTGGTGGGGACGGATCTGTCACTGTATAACACTGGGGTACAGTACTGGTGGGGACGGGTCGGTCGCTGTATAACACTGGGGTACAGTACGGATGGGGACGGGTCTGTCGCTGTATAACACTGGGGTACAGTACTGGTGGGGACGGGTCTGTCGCTGTATAACACTGGGGTACAGTACTGGTGGGGACAGGTCTGTCACTGTATAACACTGGGGTACAGTACGGGTGGGGACAGGTCTGTCCCTGTATAACACTGGGGTACAGTACGGGTGGGGACAGGTCTGTCGCTGTATAACACTGGGGTACAGTGTGGGTGGGGACAGGTCTGTCACTATATAACACTGGGGTACAGTACTGGTGGGGACAGGTCTGTCACTGTATAACACTGGGGTACAGTACGGGTGGGGACAGGTCTGTCCCTGTATAACACTGGGGTACAGTACGGGTGGGGACAGGTCTGTCACTGTATAACACTGGGGTACAGTACTGGTGGGGACAGGTCTGTCACTGTATAACACTGGGGTACAGTGTGGGTGGGGACAGGTCTGTCACTATATAACACTGGGGTACAGTACTGGTGGGGACAGGTCTGTCACTATATAACACTGGGGTACAGTACTGGTGGGGACAGGTCTGTCGCTGTATAACACTGGGGTACAGTACTGGTGGGGACAGGTCTGTCACTGTATAACACTGGGGTACAGTACTGGTGGGGACAGGTCTGTCACTGTATAACACTGGGGTACAGTACTGGTGGGGACGGGTCTGTCGCTGTATAACACTGGGGTACAGTACTGGTGGGGACGGGTCTGTCACTGTATAACACCGGGGTACAGTACGGGTGGGGACAGGTCTGTCACTGTATAACACTGGGGTACAGTACTGGTGGGGACAGGTCTGTCACTGTATAACACTGGGGTACAGTACTGGTGGGGACAGGCCTGTCACTGTATAACACTGGGGTACAGTACGGGTGGGGACAGGTCTGTCACTGTATAACATTGGGGTACAGTACTGGTGGGGACAGGTCTGTCACTGTATAACACTGGGGCACAGTACGGGTGGGGACAGGTCTGTCACTGTATAACACTGGGGTACAGTACTGGTGGGGATGGGTCTGTCACTGTCTAACACTGGGGCACAGTACGGGTGGGGACGGGTCTGTCACTGTATAACACCGGGGTACAGTACTGGTGGGGATGGGTCTGTCACTGTATAACACTGGGTTGCAGCACGGGTGGGGACAGGTCTGTCACTGTATAACACGGGGTACAGTACGGTTGGGGACAGGTCTGTCACTGTATAACACTGGGGTACAGTACTGGTGGGGACAGGTCTGTCACTGTATAACACTGGGGTACAGTACTGGTGGGGACAGGTCTGTCACAGTATAACACTGGGGTACAGTACGGGTGGGGACAGGTCTGTCACTGTATAACACGGGGTACAGTACGGGTGGGGACAGGTCTGTCACTGTATAACACTGGGGTGCAGTACTGGTGGGGCCTGGCCTGTCACTGTATAACACTGGGGTACAGAACTGGTGGGGACAGGTCTGTCACTGTATAACACTGGGGTACAGTACTGGTGGGGACAGGTCTGTCACAGTATAACACTGGGGTACAGTACTGGTGGGGACAGGTCTGTCACAGTATAACACTGGGGTACAGTACGGGTGGGGACAGGTCTGTCACTGTATAACACGGGGTACAGTACGGGTGGGGACAGGTCTGTCACTGTATAACACTGGGGTGCAGTACTGGTGGGGCCTGGCCTGTCACTGTATAACACTGGGGTACAGAACTGGTGGGGACAGGTCTGTCACTGTATAACACTGGGGTACAGTACTGGTGGGGACAGGTCTGTCACAGTATAACACTGGGGTACAGTACTGGTGGGGACAGGTCTGTCTCTGTATAACACTGGGGTATAATGTGGGTGGGGACAGGTCTGTCGCTGTATAACACTGGGGTACAGTACTGGTGGGGACAGGTCTGTCGCTGTATAACACTGGGTGACAGTACTGGTGGGAACAGGTCTGTCGCTGTATAACACTGGGGTACAGTACTGGTGGGGACAGGTCTGTCGCTGTATAACACTGGGTGACAGTACTGGTGGGGACAGGTCTGTCGCTGTATAACACTGGGGTACAGTACTGGTGAGGACGGGTCTGTCTCTGTATAACACTGGGGTACAGTACTGGTGGGGACGGGTCTGTCGCTGTATAACACTGGGGTACAGTACTGGTGGGGACAGGTCTGTCGCTGTATAACACGGGGTACAGTACGGGTGGGGACAGGTCTGTCACTGTATAACACTGGGTACAGTACGGGTGGGGACAGGTCTGTCGCTGTATAACACTGGGGTACAGTACTGGTGGGGACGGGTCTGTCGCTGTATAACACCGGGGTACAGTACGGGTGGGGACAGGTCTGTCGCTGTATAACACTGGGTACAGTACTGGTGGGATCCAGTCTGTCGCTGTATAACACTGGGGTACAGTACTGGTGGGGACGGGTCTGTCACTGTATAACACCGGGGTACAGTACTGGTGGGGACAGGTCTGTCGCTGTATAACACTGGGTACAGTACTGGTGGGATCCAGTCTGTCGCTGTATAACACTGGGGTACAGTACTGGTGGGGACGGGTCTGTCGCTGTATAACACTGGGGTACAGTACGGGTGGGGACGGGTCTGTCGCTGTATAACACTGGGGTACAGTACGGGTGGGGACGGGTCTGTCGCTGTATAACACTGGGGTACAGTACGGGTGGGGACAGGTCTGTCCCTGTATAACACTGGGGTACAGTACTGGTGGGGACGGATCTGTCACTGTATAACACTGGGGTACAGTACTGGTGGGGACGGGTCGGTCGCTGTATAACACTGGGGTACAGTACGGATGGGGACGGGTCTGTCGCTGTATAACACTGGGGTACAGTACTGGTGGGGACGGGTCTGTCGCTGTATAACACTGGGGTACAGTACTGGTGGGGACAGGTCTGTCACTGTATAACACTGGGGTACAGTACTGGTGGGGACAGGCCTGTCACTGTATAACACTGGGGTACAGTACTGGTGGGTACAGGTCTGTCACTGTATAACACTGGGGCACAGTACGGGTGGGGACAGGTCTGTCGCTGTATAACACTGGGGTACAGTACTGGTGGGGACAGGTCTGTCCCTGTATAACACTGGGGTACAGTACTGGTGGGGACAGGTCTGTCACTGTATAACACTGGGGTACAGTACTGGTGGGGACAGGTCTGTCCCTGTATAACACTGGGGTACAGTACTGGTGG
Source organism: Chiloscyllium plagiosum (assembly GCF_037043375.1). Taxonomy (NCBI): domain Eukaryota; kingdom Metazoa; phylum Chordata; class Chondrichthyes; order Orectolobiformes; family Hemiscylliidae; genus Chiloscyllium; species Chiloscyllium plagiosum. Next base: position 9,239,953 of record NW_028270184.1, on the reverse strand, counting down.
GGACAGGTCTGTCACTGTATAACACTGGGGCACAGTACTGGTGGGGACAGGTCTGTCTCTGTATAACACTGGGGTACAGTACTGGTGGGGACAGGTCTGTCCCTGTATAACACTGGGGTACAGTACTGGTGGGGACAGGTCTGTCACTGTATAACACTGGGGTACAGTACTGGTGGGGACAGGTCTGTCACTGTATAACACTGGGGTACAGTACTGGTAGGGACAGGTCTGTCGCTGTATAACACTGGGGTACAGTACTGGTGGGGACGGGTCTGTCACTGTATAACACTGGGGTACAGTACTGGTGGGGACAGGTCTGTCGCTGTATAACACTGGGGTATAGTACTGGTGGGGACGGGTCTGTCGCTGTATAACACTGGGGTACAGTACTGGTGGAGAGAGGGATATCTTTGCATAACAGTGGCAAGTAACATTCATGACATACAGGTGGCAGGCAATGACCATTTACATCAAACTATAATCTAACCATCACCTTCATGGGTTAACACTATCCCGAAACTCAGTTAGACTTGCCATATCAACACAAGCGGCTGCAAGAGCAGGTCAGAAGTGAGAAATACTGCAGGGTGTATCTCACTTCCTGACCAAGGCACTCCACCATCGACAAGGATCGTGTCACTGCACATGGACTGCACTGGTTCAAGATGGCAGCTCATCCCCACCTTCTCAAGGGAGCAATCAGGGATGGGCAACTAATGTTGGCCCAGTCAGCGATGCCCATATACTGTTAGGGAATGAAAAATATCCCATAGACTTGGCATCGCGAGTGACCGTCTAAATCCATCTTCAATGCGAGGAGGGGGCAGGGGGGATTCTGCCTCTCCCACCCCTCACGGACGTCATGTTCCAGACTCCCACCACCCTCTGGGTGAAAACGTTTCCCCTCACGTCCCCCTCGAAAGCTCCTGCTCCTTCCCTGAAACTGATGCCCCCACCCCCGGTCACTGACCCTCCCCACCAAGAGGGGGTAACGTTCCTTCCTATCTATCTAAGCCCCCCCATCATTTTATCCATCTCAGTCACGCCCCCCTCTCAGTCTCCTCTGCTCTATGGAAAGCGACCCCAGTCTGTCCAATCTCTCTCCATCGCTGAAACTCTCCAGCCCCGGGTAACATCCTGGGAAATCTCCCTCTGCCCCCTCTCCCAGCGCTATCCCGTTCAGATCATGTGCATTCAGGAACTGCACACAGTATTGTAGCTGTGAGCTCACCAACAGTTCCATCTCCTTGCTCTGAAAAGCTGTGCCTCAGCCTATAAAAGCAAATGTCCTATACACCTTCGCAGCCACTTTATCGACCAGTCCAAATACCTTAAGGGACCACTGTATAATGGCGGGTCAATACCGCGGGTTGTGCAAATCCCCAGGCCCATTTCATTCAGCCTCCTGTACACAGTATCTCACATACTGAGCCTCCTGTACACAGTATCTCACACACTGAGCCTCCTGTACACAGTATCTCACACACTGAGCCTCCTGTACATAGTATCTCACACACTGAGCCTCCTGTACACAGTATCTCACACACTGAGCCTCCTGTACACAGTATCTCACACACTGAGCCTCCTGTACATAGTATCTCACACACTGAGCCTCCTGTACACAGTATCTCACACACTGAGCCTCCTGTATTCAGTATCTCACACACTGAGCCTCCTGTACATAGTATCTCACACACTGAGCCTCCTGTACATAGTATCTCACACACTGAGCCTCCAGTATTCAGTATCTCATACACTGACCCTCCTGTACACAGTATCTCACACACTGAGCCTCCTGTACATAGTATCTCACACACTGAGCATCTTGTACACAGTATCTCACACACTGAGCCTCCTGTACATAGTATCTCACACACTGAGCATCCTGTACACAGTATCTCACACACTGACCCTCCTGTATTCAGTATCTCACACACTGAGCCTCCTGTATTCAGTATCACACACACTGACCCTCCTGTATTCAGTATCACACACACTGACCCTCCTGTACACAGTATCTCACACACTGACCCTCCTGTATTCAGTATCTCACACACTGAGCCTCCTGCGCACTGTAGCTCACACAGTGAGCCTCCTCTACACAGTATCTCACACACTGACCCTCCTGTATTCTGTAACACACACACTGAGCATCCTGTATTCAGTAACTAATGCAGAGGAATGGGATTGTGGGAGATATAGCAGTTTGGATCAGTAATTGGCTTGCTGAAAGAAGACAGAGGGTGGTGGTTGATGGGAAATGTTCATCCTGGAGTCCAGTTACCAGTGGTGTGCCACAAGGGTCGGTGTTGGGTCCACTGCTGTTCGTCATTTTTATAAATGACCTGGATGAGGGTGTAGAAGGGTGGGTTAGTAAATTTGCGGACGACACTAAGGTCGGTTGAGTTGTGGATAGTGACGAAGGATGCAGTAGGTTACAGAGAGACATAGATAAGGTGCAGAGCTGGGCTGAGAGGTGGCAAATGGAGTTTAATGTGGACAAGTGTAAGGTATTTCACTTTGGTCGGAGTAACCGGAATGCAAAGTACTGGGCTAATGGTAAGATTCTTGGTAGTGTAGATGAGCAGAGAGATCTCGGTGTCCAGGTACACAGATCCTTGAAAGTTGCCACCCAGATTGACAGTGTTGTTAAGGCAGCATACAGTGTTTTAGCTTTTATTAATAGAGGGATCGAGTTCCGGAACCATGACGTTATGCTACAGCTGTACAAAGCTTTGGTGCGGCCGCACTTGGAGTATTGTGTACAGGTCTGGTCACCGCATTATAAGAAGCTTTGGAAAGGGTGCAGAGGAGATTTACCAGGATGTTGCCTGGGTATGGAGGGAAGGTCTTACGAGGAAAGGCTGAGGGACTTGAGGCTGTTCTCGTTAGAGAGAAGAAGGTTGAGAGGTGACTTAATAGAGACATACAAGATAATCAGAGGGTTAGATAGGGTGGACAGGGAGAGCCTTTTTCCAAGTATGGGGACGGCAAACACGAGGGGACACAACTTTAAAGTGAGGGGGGATAGATATAAGACAGATGTCAGAGGTAGTTTCTTTACTCAGAGAGTAGTAAGGGTATGGAATGCTTTGCCTGCAACGGTAGTAGATTCGCCAAGTTTAAGTACATTTAAGTCGTCATTGGCCAAGCATATGGACGTACATGGAATAGTGTAGGTGGGATGGGCTTCAGATTAGTATGACAGGGTGGCGCAACATCAAGGGCTGAAGGGCCTGTACTGCGCTGTAATGTTCTATGTCCTATGTTGCATGTTCTATGACCATCCTGTATTCAGTATCTCTCACACTGAGTCTCCTGCACACAGTATCTCACACACTGAGCATCCTGTATTCAGTATCTCACACACTGAGCCTCACGGATTCAGTGTCTTACACACTTAGCCTCCTGTATTCAGTATCTAACACACTGAGCGTCCTGTATTCAGTATCTCACACACTGAGCTTCCTGTATTCTGTATCTAACACACTTAGCATCCTGCATTCAGTATCTAACACACTGAACCTCCTGCACACAGTATCTCACACACTGAGCATCCTGTATTCAGTATCTCACATACTGACCCTCCTGTATTCAGTATCTCACACACTGAGCATCCTGTATTCAGTATCTCACAAACTGAGCATCCTGTATTCAGTATCTCACACACTGAGCCTCCCCCTGTATTCAGTATCTCACACACTGAGCCTCCTGTATTCAGTATCTCACACACTGAGCCTCCTGTACACAGTATCTCACACACTGACCCTCCTGTACACAGTATCTCACACACTGAGTATCTTGTATTCAGTATCTCACACACTGAGCATTCTGTATTCAGTATCTCACACACTGAGCATCCTGTATTCAGTATCTCTCACACTGAGCCCCCTGTATTCAGTATCTCTCACACTGAGCCCCCTGTATTCAGTATCTCACACACTGAACATCCTGTATTCAGTATCTCTCACACTGAGCCCCCTGTATTCAGTATCTCACACACTAAGTATCGTGTATTCAGTATCTCTCACATTGAGCCTCCTGTATTCAGTATCTCACACACTGAGTACCGTGTATTCAGTATCTCACACACTGACCCTCCTGTACACAGTATCTCACACACTGAGCATCTTGTATTCAGTATCTCACACACTGAGCATTCTGTATTCAGTATCTCACACACTGAGCATCCTGTATTCAGTATCTCTCACACTGAGCCCCCTGTATTCAGTATCTCACACACTGAACATCCTGTATTCAGTATCTCTCACACTGAGCCCCCTGTATTCAGTATCTCACACACTGAGTATCGTGTATTCAGTATCTCTCACATTGACCCTCCTGTATTCAGTATCTCACACACTGATCGTCCTGTATTCAGTATCTCACACACTGAGCCCCCTGTATTCAGTATCTCACACAGTGAGCATCGTGTATTCAGTATCTCACACACTGACCCTCCTGTATTCAGTATCTCACACAGTGAGCATCGTGTATTCAGTATCTCACAGTGACCCTCCTGTATTCAGTATCTCACACAGTGAGCATCGTGTATTCAGTATCTCACACACTGACCCTCCTGTACATAGTATCTCACACACTGAGCCACCTGTACATAGTATCTCACACACTGAGCCTCCTGTACATAGTATCTCACACACTGAGCATCCTGTACACAGTATCTCACACATTGAGCATCCTGTATTCAGTATCTCACACACTGAGCATCCTGTATTCAGTATCACACACACTGACCCTCCTGTATTCAGTATCACACACACTGACCCTCCTGTATTCAGTATCTCACACACTGATCCTCCTGTATTCAGTATCTCACACACTGAGCCTCCTGTATTCAGTATCTCACACAGTGAGCATTGTGTATTCAGTATCTTACACACTGAGCCTCCTGTATTCAGTATCTCACACACTGAGCCTCCTGTATTCAGTATCTCACACAGTGAGCATCGTGTATTCAGTATCTCACACACTGAGCCTCCTGTATTTAGTATCTCACACAGTGAGCATCGTGTATTCAGTATCTCACACACTGACCCTCCTGTATTCAGTATCTCACACAGTGAGCATCGTGTATTCAGTATCTCACACACTGACCCTCCTCTATTCAGTATCTCACACAGTGAGCATCGTGTATTCAGTATCTCACACACTGACCCTCCTGTATTCAGTATTTCACACAGTGAGCATCGTGTATTCAGTATCTCACACAGTGAGCATCGTGTATTCAGTATTTCACACAATGAGCATCGTGTATTCAGTATCTCACACAGTGAGCATCATGTATTCAGTATCTTACACACTGACCCTCCTGTATTCAGTATCTCACACACTGATCCTCCTGTATTCAGTATCTCACACACTGAGCCTCCTGTATTCAGTATCTCACACAGTGAGCATTGTGTATTCAGTATCTTACACACTGAGCCTCCTGTATTCAGTATCTCACACACTGAGCCTCCTGTATTCAGTATCTCACACACTGAGCATCGTGTATTCAGTATCTCACACACTGACCCTCCTGTATTCAGTATCTCACACAGTGAGCATCGTGTATTCAGTTTCTCACACACTGACCCTCCTGTATTCAGTATCTCACACAGTGAGCATCGTGTATTCAGTATCTCACACACTGACCCTCCTGTATTCAGTATCTCACACAGTGAGCATCGTGTATTCAGTATCTCACACACTGACCCTCCTGTATTCAGTATTTCACACAGTGAGCATCGTGTATTCAGTATCTCACACAGTGAGCATCGTGTATTCAGTATTTCACACAATGAGCATCGTGTATTCAGTATCTCACACACTGACCCTCCTGTATTCAGTATCTCACACAGTGAGCATCATGTATTCAGTATCTTACACACTGACCCTCCTGTATTCAGTATCTCACACACTGATCCTCCTGTATTCAGTATCTCACACACTGAGCCTCCTGTATTCAGTATCTCACACAGTGAGCATTGTGTATTCAGTATCTTACACACTGAGCCTCCTGTATTCAGTATCTCACACAGTGAGCATCGTGTATTCAGTATCTCACACACTGACCCTCCTGTATTCAGTATCTCACACAGTGAGCCTCCTGTATTCAGTATCTCACACAGTGAGCCTCCTGTATTCAGTATCACACACAGTGAGCATTGTGTATTCAGTATCTCACACACTGACCCTCCTGTATTCAGTATATCACACATTGAGCATCCTGTATTCAGTATCTCACACACTGAGCATCTTGTATTCAGTATCTCATACACTGACCCTCCTGAATTCAGTATCTCTCACACTGAGCCCCCTGTATTCAGTATCACACACCCTGCCCATGTCCACACCTAGCCTACTATGCTGAGTAGCTCACACTGGTTTTTGCAGCGGCTGCGAGACACCAGTCAGTATGTCCTTGGGGAGCTGACCGCACTGGAGAGTGAACAGAGGCAGATAGACTCTCGGGCGGCTGTCGTTGAGAAGAAACTACGCAGGATCATGGAAACAGGCAAGTAACATCCTCAGGGGAGGGGATTGGGGGAGGAGTGCCAGTGTGGGGAGGGTCGAAAGATTGCTGGATGGGGGGAAAGAGGTGAACCCGATGGAGACTTGATAAGGAGAAAGTGTTTGGAAATGGGGAGAAAAGTAGAATTCAGGTGCAGGAGTGGGTAAAATTTCACTTTGATGCAACTGACAATCAGTTAGAGTACAAATGTTTAACAATCTGAACCAAGTCTGCCCATGGGCACTATGGGGCAATTTAGCACGGCCAATCCACCCTAACCTGCACATCCCTGGGCACTATGGGGCAATTTAGCACGGCCAATCCACCCTAACCTGCACATCCCTGGACACTATGGGACAATTTAGCACGGCCAATCCACCCTAACCTGCACATCCCTGGGCACTATGGGACAATTTAGCACGGCCAATCCACCCTAACCTGCACATCCCTGGACACTATGGGACAATTTAGCACGGCCAATCCACCCTAACCTGCACATCCCTGGGCACTATGGGACAATTTAGCACGGCCAATTCACCCTAACCTGCACATCCCTGGACACTATGGGGCAATTTAGCACGGCCAATCCACCCTAACCTGCACATCCCTGGGCACTATGGGGCAATTTAGCACGGCCAATCCACACTAACCTGCACATCCCTGGGCACTATGGGACAATTTAGCACGGCCAATCCACCCTAACCTGCACATCCCTGGGCACTATGGGACAATTTAGCACGGCCAATCCACCCTAACCTGCACATCCCTGGACACTATGGGACAATTTAGCACGGCCAATCCACCCTAACCTGCACATCCCTGGACACTATGGGACAATTTAGCACGGCCAATTCACCCTAACCTGCACATCCCTGGACACTATGGGGCAATTTAGCACGGCCAATCCACCCTAACCTGCACATCCCTGGGCACTATGGGGCAATTTAGCACGGCCAATCCACCCTAACCTGCACATCCCTGGGCACTATGGGACAATTTAGCACGGCCAATCCACCCTAACCTGCACATCCCTGGGCACTATGGGGCAATTTAGCACGGCCAATCCACCCTAACCTGCACATCCGTGGGCACTATGGGGCAATTTAGCACGGCCAATCCACCCTAACCTGCACATCCGTGGGCACTATGGGGCAATTTAGCACGGCCAATCCACCCTAACCTGCACATCCCTGGACACTATGGGGCAATTTAGCACGGCCAATCCACCCTAACCTGCACATCCCTGCGCACTATGGGACAATTTAGCACCGCCAATCCACCCTAACCTGCAGACCCCTGGACACTATGGGACAATTTAGCACGGCCAATCCACCCGAACCTGCACATCCCTGGACACTATGGGACAATTTAGCACGGCCAATCCACCCTAATCTGCACATCCCTGGGCACTACGGGACAATTTAGCACGGCCAATCCACACTAACCTGCACATCCCTGGGCACTGTGGGACAATTTAGCACGGCCAATCCACCCTAACCTGCAGACCCCTGGACACTATGGGACAATTTAGCACGGCCAATCCACCCTAACCTGCACATCCCTGGGCACTATGGGACAATTTAGCACGGCCAATCCACCCTAACCTGCACATCCCTGGGCACTATGGGACAATTTAGCACGGCCAATCCACCCTAACCTGCACATCCCTGGGCACTATGGGACAATTTAGCACGGCCAATCCACCCTAACCTGCACATCCCTGGGCACTATGGGACAATTTAGCACGGCCAATCCACCCTAACCTGCACATCCCTGGGCACTATGGGACAATTTAGCACGGCCAATCCACACTAACCTGCACATCCCTGGACACTACGGGACAATTTAGCACGGCCAATCCACACTAACCTGCACATCCCTGGGCACTGTGGGACAATTTAGCACGGCCAATCCACCCTAACCTGCAGACCCCTGGACACTATGGGACAATTTAGCACGGCCAATCCACCCTAACCTGCACATCCCTGGGCACTATGGGACAATTTAGCACGGCCAATCCACCCTAACCTGCACATCCCTGGGCACTATGGGACAATTTAGCACGGCCAATCCATCCTAACCCGCACATCTTTAGACAGTGGGAGGAAACCGGAGCACCCGGAGGAAACCCCATAAAAACACGGGGAGAATGTGCAAACTCCACACAGTCGCCTGAGGGTGGGATTTTACCCGAGTCCCTGGTGCTGTGAGGCAGCAGGGCCAACCACTGAGCCCTAGCTGTGCTGAAAGCGCGGTCAGTGATAGCCAGAGAATGCACATCACTGGAAACTGGGGGGGGGTAGAATGTGGAATGGGAAAGGGGAGGGGGGGAGAGGAGAGAAGCGAGGCTGGGGGGATGGTGGTGTGTGGGGAGAAGCCTATGAAGATGAGTGTGTGGAAAAATCTGACAATCCAGGTGACGGGACAGTGAAATTGCAGTGGGCTCGGAACACACCAATGCCAAAAGCCCCACTGTTTCATATGTTTCGGATGACATTCCTTGAAGAGCTTGGTTTCAGTGACAATGACTGATGGTTACAGGTCGTGACAGGGTGGAGGAGGAGGATCTGATCCAGGAATGGTTCGTGCTGGTTAATAAGAAAAACGCACTGATTCGGAGACAGGACCAACTGCAGCTTCTGTGAGTCTGGAAACCTCGACCGTTCCCAGTGTGTGACAGGATCCGATTCTCATCCGGCCACCCCCCCCCCCCCCCCCCCCCCCCCCCAGCACACCTCCTACAGATTCCACCCTCTCTTCCCGAGTTTATTTTAATCACATGTGAATCTAACGAGCGCACAATGTCAGGCTACCAGTGACCCTCCTCCCACACCCCCCAGGACAGGGACAGCACGGGGTTAGATACAGAGTAAAGCTCCCTCTACACTGACCCCCCATCAAACACTCCCCAGGATAGGGGCAGCACGGGGTTAGATACAGAGTAAAGCTCCCTCTACACTGTCCCCCATCAAACACTCCCCAGGACAGGGACAGCACGGGGTTAGATACAGAGTAAAGCTCCCTCTACACTGTCCCCCATCAAACACTCCCCAGGACAGGGACAGCACGGGGTTAGATACAGAGTAAAGCTCCCTCTACACTGACCCCCCATCAAACACTCCCCAGGATAGGGGCAGCACGGGGTTAGATACAGAGTAAAGCTCCCTCTACACTGACCCCCCATCAAACACTCCCCAGGATAGGGGCAGCACGGGGTTAGATACAGAGTAAAGCTCCCTCTACACTGACCCCCCATCAAACACTCCCCAGGACAGGGACAGCACGGGGTTAGATACAGAGTAAAGCTCCCTCTACACTGACCCCCCATCAAACACTCCCCAGGACAGGGACAGCACGGGGTTAGATACAGAGTAAAGCTCCCTCTACACTCTCCCCCATCAAACACTCCCCAGGACAGGGACAGCACGGGGTTAGATACAGAGTAAAGCTCCCTCTACACTGTCCCCCATCAAACACTCCCCAGGGCAGGGACAGCACGGGGTTAGATACAGAGTAAAGCTCCCTCTACACTATCCCATCAAACACTCCCCAGGACAGGGAGAGCATGGGGTTAGATCCAGAGTAAAGCTTCCTCTACACTGTCCCCCATCAACACACTCCCCAGGACAGGGACAGCACGGGGTTGGATACCGACAGAAGTGTGGAATCCCTCCAGAAAGTCTGCATAACCTGCTGAAGAAGTCTCTCACCCTCACCAAACCTCACTTGTTACTTCTTCCTTTCAGGGAGGAGGAACATAATCTCGAGAGGAGGTTTGAGCTACTGAACCGGGAGTTACGGGCAATGATGGGCATCGAAGGTAGGATATCGCTCTGAAGGATCAATAACCTCTGACCTCTGTCATAGATACACGATCCCGATAGATTATGGGAACACCACCCCCTGTAAGTTCCCCTCCTGGTCACTCCCCATCCCGACCTGGGAATATATCGGCCATTCCTTCAGTGTCCTTGGGTCAGAATCCTGGAACTCCCTCCCTCAGTGCATTGTGGGTCTAACCCACAGCGCACGGACTGCAGCGGTTCAAGATGGCCGCTCACTCCCACCTTCTCCAGGGGTAATTGGGGAAGGGGGCAATAAATGCTGGGCCCAGCCAGCGACACCCACATCTCACGAGACAATGAACATAAAAACTGTGGAACGCTGCCCGGTAATCTCGTCACACTGTGCACAATTCTTGTAAACTTTATTGCTGTCGAAGTCAAACTCACAGGAGAAAAATCATAACGGGTTTCCTGCTTTTTGAATTGTTTCCTGAGTGTTTGCGCCAGCTTCCTGTGTTCATTGTGCCAGCGTAGTCAAGTGTCTCGGAATATCAAGATGTTCGTGAACCTCGGGAGATTGTCATGCAGAGAAACAATCATGGTTTAGCAGAGAGTGATAGCCTGCGAATCTATCTCACATTGATATACGCCGCCATTGAGGGACTAAAAGCAAACTATTGATGTATACAGGGTTTTTTAAAAGTCCTATTCATTCATGGGGTGTGGGCATTGCTGGCCGGGTCACCTTTATAGCCCATCCCTAACTGCCCCCTTGAGAAGGAGGTGGTGAGATGCCCTTCTAGAGTTGATACAATCTATAGCAGGACTTATACACTTAATGGTAAGGTCCTGGGGAGTTTTGCTGAACAAAGAGACCTTGGAGTGCAGGTTCATAGCTCCTAGAAAGTGGAGTCACAGGTAGATAGGATAGTGAAGAAGGCAGTTGGTATGCTTTCCTTTATTGGTCAGAGTATTGAGTACAGGAGTTGGGAGGTCATGTTGCGGCTGTACAGGACATTGGTTAGGCCGCTGTTGGAATATTGCGTGCAATTCTGGTCGTCTTCCTATCAGAAAGATGTGAAACTTGAAAGGGTTTAGAAAAGATTTACAAGGATGTTGCCAGGGTTGGAGGGTTTGAGTTACAGGGAGAGGCTGAACAGGCTGGGGCTGTTTTCCCTGGAGTGTCGGAGGCTGAGGGGTGACCTTATAGCGGTTTACAAAATTACGAGAGGCATGGATAGGGTGAATAGGCAAAGTCTTTTCCCTGCGGTCGGGGAGTCCAGAACTAGAGGGGCATAGGTTTAGGGTGAGAGGGGAAAGATATAAAAGAGACCTAAGGGGCATTTTTTTCACACGGAGGGTGGTACGTGTATGGAATGAGCTGCCAGAGGAAGTGGTGGAGGCTGGTACAATTGCAACATTTAAGAGACATTTGGATGGGTATATGAATAGGAAGGGTTTGGAGGGATATGGGCCGGGTGCTGGCAGGTGGGACTAGATTGGGTTGGGATATCTGGTCGGCATGGACGGGTTGGGCCGAAGGGTCTGTTTCCATGCTGTATGACTCCATGACTCTATGTGCTGCAGGCAGACCCACAATGCCAGAGAGTCATACAGCAGGAATACAGACCCTTTGGCCCAACCAGTCCACGCTGACCACAATCCCAAACTGAATTAGTCCCAACTGCCCATAACCCTCCAAACATTTCTTATTTAGGTTTTTGTCCAAATGTCTTTGAAGTATTGCAACTGTACCTCCATCCCACATGTTTATTCCACACACCAACCACTCTCTGTGTAAAAATAAGTTGCCCCTCATGTCTTTTTTAAATCTTTCTCCTCTCACCTTAATATGCCCCCAAATCTTGAAATCCCTCACCCAAGGGAAAAGGCACCTGCCATTCACCTCATGATTTTATAAACCTCTAGAAGGTCACCCCTCAACCTCCTACACTCCAGTGAAAAAAGTCCCGGCCTATCCTGCCTCTCCTTCTAACTCAAACCCTGAATTCCTGGCAACGTTCTGGTAACTCTCTTCTCACTGAGATATGATTAGATTAGATTACTTTTTTTTTAGATTAGATTAGATTACTTACAGTGTGGAAACAGGCCCTTCGGCCCAACAAGTCCACACTGACCCGCCGAAGCGCAACCCACCCATTCCCCTACATTTACCCCTTTACCTAACACTACGGGCAATTTAGCATGGCCAATTCACCCTAACCTGCACATCTTTGGACTGTGGGAGGAAACCGGAGCAACCGGAGGAAACCCACGCAGACACGGGGAGAATGTACAAACTCCACACAGTCAGTCGCCTAAGTCAGGAATTGAACCCGGGTCTCTGGCGCTGTGAGGCAGCAGTGCTAACCACTGTGCCACCGTGCCGCCCACTTTCACCTTTCACATGAGTCTTCTTTTAACAGCAGAACAGATGCTGATCATACTAAAGAATAGATTTTAAAACAACCAATATAAGTTGTATTTGACAATTAGAATGAAGAAGGGCTTATGCCCCGAAACGTCGATTCTCCTTCTCCTTGGATGCTGCCTGACCTGCTGCGCTTTTCCAGCAACACATTTTTAAGCTCTGATCTCCAGCATCTGCAGTCCTCACTTTCTCCCAATGAGAATGATCTCAAAACATGTGGGCAAACAAAGTCCTGATCTTTGGGTGGCACGGTGGTTAGCACTGCTGCCTTACAGCACCAGAGACCCAGGTTCAATTCCCGCCTCAGGCGGCTGTCTGTGTGGAGTTTGCACATTCGCCCCGTGTCTGCGTGGGTTTCCTCCGGGTGCTCCGGATTCCTCCCACAGTCCAAAAATGTGCAGGTTAGGGTGAATTGGCCATGCTAAATTGTCCCATAGTGCCCAGGGATGTGCAGGTTAGGGTGGATTGGCTGTGCTAAATTGTCCCATAGTGCCCAGGGATGTGCAGGTTAGGGTGGATTGGCCGTGCTAAATTGTCCCATAGTGCCCAGTGATGTGCAGGTTAGGGTGGATTAGCCGTGCTAAATTGTCCCATAGTGCCCAGGGATGTGCAGGTTAGGGTGGATTGGCCGTGCTAAATTGTCCCGTAGTGCCCAGTGATGTGCAGGTTAGGGTGGATTGGCCGTGCTAAATTGCCCCATAGTGCCCAGGGATGTGCAGGTTAGTGTGGATTGGCTGTGCTAAATTGCCCGTAGTGTTAGGTAAGGGGTAAATGTATGGGAATGGGTCTGGGTGGGTTGCACTTCGCCGGGTTGGTGTGGACTTGTTGGGCCGAACGGCCTGTTTCCACACTGTAATCACTTGTCCTGACACTATCCATTAAGGAGACACAAGTGAAATTATACCCCAGGATTGGACTTAGCTGAGAGTTTCCTTGAAATGAACATTTAATGAGACATTTCTCAATCTGCTGACACTAATTTTTCACAAATCTGAGAGCTTAAACGTTCTCAGTTCTAATAACCTGCAGATTTGTCACCGAACTCCCGCAGTTTAGAAACTTTGCAATCTCAGCCCTTCTCCTGAAATACCATACTTATTTATCTGTCCCGAATCCTTCTGAAGAGAAACAGTAAAGCGGTTTCTGAACTTCACACTGGTATTTTGTGAACTGAACTGAAAAATCTGCTTCAGAGCTGCATTTAAAGGGGGAGCTTGCTTGTCTGAAAACAAACCTAATGTTTATTCTGCCTGTCATAAAGCCTTCAGGAAGCCTGGCGCTGGAAAAGCACAGCCAACCGAGCAGCATCCGAGAGGCAGGCAGAGTAGACATTCCTGATGAAGGGCTCCTGCCCGAAATGTTGACGCTCCTGCTCCTCGGGTGCTGCCTGACTGGCTGTGCTTTTCCAGTGGCACATGTTTTGACTCTGATCTACAGCATCTGCAGTCCTCACGTTCTCCGAACTAACCAGCCTCCCATTTACAACACAGAGGTTTGCAGGCACCTGCTCTCTGACACGTATTGGATTTGCTCACTGTTCCAGCAGGACTTTCTGACCTTGATTTTTTTTTAATAGTGAAAGCAAAACCCTTCACAAACGGAACCAACACCCGTATGCCGCTATTTTTAAATCTAAACTCTAAAAATGATATAAATACCCGGTACACATTACACACCTTCCAATGTAGTGCATACCACAGTGTGCTAACATCGACAGAGGGACATAGTGCACAGATGGACACTGGCGACACACATACCGCTGCGACTGACTCAAGCCACGGAAGTCATTTGTGGGCACCCCCAGAGCCTTTTTTTAAGCAGTAACGCAACTGATGACCACTGATGGGTGGCACGGTGGCTCAATGGTTGGAACTGCTGCCTCACAGCCCCATGGACCCAGGTTTGAACCCATCCTCAGGTGACTGCGTGGATTTCCTCTGGGTGCTCCATTTCCGCCCACAGTCCAAACATGTTTAGGTGAGGGTGGATTGGCCATGCTACATTGGTCCATAATACCCAGGGGTGTGCAGGTTAGGGTGGATTGGCCGTGCTAAATTGTCCCATAGTGTCCAGGGATGTGCAGGTTAGGGTGGATTGGCCGTGCTAAATTGTCCCATAGTGCCCAAGGATGTGCAGGTTAGGGTGGATTGGCCATGCTAACTTGTCCCATAGTGCCCAGGGATGTGCAGGTTAGGGTGGATTGGCCGTGCTAAATTGTCCCGTAGTATCTAGGGATATGCAGTTTGGATACATTAGTCAGGAGTAAATGTAGAGTAATAGGATAGGGGAATGGGTCTGCTGGGTTCCTCTTTGGAGGGTCGGTGTGGACCTGTTGGGCCGAAGGGCCTGTTTCCACACTGTCGGGATTCTATGATTAAACAATTGTTTTACCCGCTGCTACCACTTCTAAAGCCCAGAACCGATTCCAGCCTCCATATTTGTCCCTTGACCGTCACTTGCTCAGAAACGAAAAGGCAGATGCTTGGGGGCGGCAAGGGTGTCTTGGCGAGCTCGCTGTGCAGAGTCTGTCTGCCGTTGTCCCCTACCTGAACCCAGCCACCGCCTTCAGAGGCTTCCTGGGGTCGCGACAGGTGCTAGAGGAATGTGACCTCCTCTCTCTCTCTTCCTCGCGTAGAGTGGAAGAAGACGGATGCCCAGCAGCGGCGAGAGCGATTGTTACTGGAGGAACTCGTCTCCCTGGTCAATAAGCGGGACAGCCTGGTTCGAGACCTGGACGCCAAGGAGAGATTGTGAGTTTAACGGCAGCTCCCTTCCCACCCAGACCATCTCAGGGAACCGCGGCTAGCCCAGGGGCATGGATGAAAAGCATCTGTGATTTCCCATTTTCAAGCACTTTGCACGCTGGGTCTTGCGCCAGGGTTTGACAGATGAGCTGGAGAGATGGGGTGGGTCAACAGCACACGGGGGTTCACTGACTGGGAGGTATGGGCATCAGGAGACGAGAGAGCCAAAGCCATGGCGGTCCCATTGGGTCTCAGATAACTCTGGGCGGGGAACGCGGGAGAGTGGGGGCTCACCTGGAAGAGTAGGGACAATCTGGAACTCGCTCCCATAGGGAGCGGGGAGTCTCGCCTAGCAATGGCCTAGTGGTGTTACTGCTGGACGGTTAATCCAGAGGTGAAAACGTGTTGCTGGAAAAGCACAGCAGGCCAGGCAGCGTCCAAGGAGCAGGAGAATCGACGTTTCGGGCGACCCAAGCAATATTCCGGGGAAACTCAGGTTCGAATCCCACCACGGCAGAATTTGAATTCAAGAAACATTTGGACTCAAGAGTCTAAAGATGGACCATCAATGGGGAAAAACCCACCAAAGTCCCCTAGAGAAGGAATTCACATTCGGCCAATCATTTTAAATTATGCCCCAGTTTTACAAGGATGTCGCTGGGGTTGGAGGGTTTGAGCTACAGGGAGAAGCTGAATAGGCTGGGGCTGTTTTCTCTGGAGGCTGAGAGGTGACCCTATAGAGAATTATACAACCATGAGGGGCAAGGAACAGGGTGAATAGACAAGGTCTTTTCCCTGGGGTGGGGGAGTCCAAAACTAGAGGGCGTGGGTTTAGGGTGAGAGGGGAAAGATATAAAAGGGACCTGAGGGGCAACGTTTTCACCCAGAGGGTGGTCCGTGTATGGAATGAGCTGCCAGAGGAAGTGGTGGAGGCTGGTACAATGGCAACATTTAAAAGGCATCTGGATGGGGACTTGAATAGGAAGGATTTGGAGGGATATAGGCCAAGTGCTGGCAAATGGGACTAGATTGGGTTGGGATATCTGGTCGGCATGGACGAGTTGGACCGAAGGGTCTGTTTCCGTGCTGTACGTCTCAATGACTCTAACGTAACCCCTGAAATCCGCGGATCGTCCTTGTCTTTGCGTGGACGTGTTATGAGGCTGACCCAGACACAGAGGGGCCGAGTGGGGGCCTGCTGCTGGTGAGCTGTAGAGTAGCTCAAGTAATAATCCTGTGTTTGTTTTCTGCCCCTTCCATCCCCGTCCCCACCACCCCATTCCCCAACCCGCACCTCCACCCCTTGTCCTGTCCCCCTGTCCCCTTACCCTAGCGCTGAGGAGGAAGACGCCCGTCTGGAGCGAGGCCTGCAACACAGGCGTCAGAAGTATAGCCGCCGGGAGAAATGCGTGATAAACTGAGCGAGCGAGGCAGAGAAGGAGAGAGAGAGAGATGGAGAGAAAAAAAAATGGCGACAACTAGGGGGCTGAGGCAGCCCAGTGAGAACCGGCGCCATCTTGAGGGTGACAATTTGGCGCTCGACGACGCTATTTCGGTTCTTCGCCCCTGCTGGAAGGCCGAGACTATTCGGTCAGGAGTGCGTCTCTCACCAGGAGGAGAGAGCGAGCAAGGGGGTGGCCAGAAAGGTCCAGGATGGGAGGGGGAGGGGGGGGTGGGGGGAGGGGTGGCTAGCGGTGCGTTGGTCGGAGTCGGACCTGTTTGTCACGGGACTTGAAAATGCTCCCCAGGCTCATATCCACCCACCCAACCTGCTCCCCCGCCCCCCCACTCCCTCCCACAACCGCCCATGCAGTCTCTGGTCCCCCAGCTGCCAGTTTCTGCTGCTCCCACCCCTCCCTCCCAAATCGGTGAAGCTTGAAGTTAGCCAGGCCTCATGGCTAGGGGAGGATGGCAGACAGGGTTGCGTCTGAGGAGGTTTAGTTGAGGGATGGGGGCGAGTGGCCAGTTGGGGGAGGAGGAGGAGGAGGAGGAGGAAGGGGTGATGACTCTATTGACTCTTAAACGTCCCCTCTCCTGCGCAAAGAGATGCCTTACCGCCCGATTGTGGGGGGGGGGGGGGGGGGGTGTGGTGGGGTTGCACGTGTGACATTGGGCTCTGGGGGAGGCTGGTCGGCTGCTGGGGGGGCCTCACGGGCCAGTTGAGCTCAGTGCCGGCCCCCAACGTTTTTGCACCGCCTGTGGCTTGCGACCCGGCATTGTGGGTGGGGTACTGTGGGGGAGGAGGGCGGGTGGGGTTTAGTATTGGGACGATGCCCCTGGTGTGAGGAGGCCACCCTCTTGACCTCAGGTCTCCCGTTCCTCCCTTGGATCCTCTCCTTTCTCGGACTCCGATTCATTCTGTGAAGAGCACTCCCCGCCACCCCACCGCACTCCCCGCCCCTTCCACCCAGGGATGTTGGTGGGGCAGCTGGGCGCCAGTGTGCACGTGTGGTCTTTATTACTTGTGGTTAAAGGAAGCGGGATCTTGTGTCGAGTAAACTACCCTTCCTTTACGTCGTTGCACTTTCTGTGATTTGCTGTTTGGAATTAAAGCCATGTTGACAAAGCCCGCTTCCCCTTGCCATATATCCGACACTGCGGCAGTTGTTAAAGGAAGCTAAAGTTTGCTGGTAATCTGAAATAAAAACAGAACGGTTGGTATGGTGACAGCGCCCCTACCTACTGGATCAGGAGGTCGGGTTCAAGCCCTCATCGGCGCAAGACGTGTGTAATATTGATTAGGAAAATAGGTTTAGCGAGAAACGGAAAGTGCTGGAGAAACTCAGCGGGAAACGGAGTTATCGTTTCAGATACGGCGTCAAAACAAAAAGCAAATGGAAAAGTTAATGGAGCAACAGCGTGTTAATGGTGGTGGGGGAGCGATATAGGAGGGACGCATGGTGTTAATAGCAGGCGTCCCACAAGAGGGAGTAGGCCACGCCTGCTGAGGAGACCCGATGGGTGAAGGGAGGGGAGCCGGGATGGAGGGCGGTGCTCCTGGGCTGAAGGTGTGTGTCCTGAAGGCTGCAAAGTGAGCTGCAACCAGGGGCTAGTACCAACTCGCTGCCCTGAGTGGCCTTGCTCTTTTGGTGGGTGGGCGGAGCCTTAGCCACTGGGTTCTGTGAAGGTGGGGCTTATAGCCAAGGGGTGGGGCCTGTAGCTGCTGGGGCGGGGCTGTCAGTCAGGGGGCGGGGCGTCACTCAAACAGGGGACGGGGCTCAGTCAGGGGGCGCGGTGTCACTGTCAAACAGGGGGAGGGGCGTCACTGTCAAAAAGGGGGCAGGGCTGTCATTCAGGGGGCGGGGCGTCACTGTCATTCAGGGGACGGGGCGTCACAGTCATACAGGGGCGGGGCTATCAGTCAGGGGGCGGGGCGTCACTGTCAAACAGGGGCGGGGCTGTCAGTCAGGGGACGGGGCGTCACTGTCATACAGGGGCGGGGCTGTCAGTCAGGGGACGGGGCGTCACTGTCATACGGGGGCGGGGCTGTCAGTCAGGGGACGGGGCTCACTGTCATACAGGGGCGGGGCTGTCAGTCAGGGGACGGGGCTCACTGTCATACAGGGGCGGGGCTGTCAGGCAGGGGGCGGGGCGTCACTGTCATACAGGGGCGGGGCTGTCAGTCAGGGGACGGGGCGTCACTGTGATACAGGGGCGGGGCTGTCAGTCAGGGGACGGGGCGTCACTGCCATACAGGGGGCGGGGCGTCACTGTCAAACAGGGGGCGGGATTTAACTGGGAGTAAGGGTTTGTTATCAGTGGGCGGGGTTTGTTACCAAGGTAAACGTCCCGCGGTCAATATGACGAACGAAGGGGCGGGGCCTGTTAGGGGCTCGGCCAGATGCCAGATGGACCGGACTCCGTGGGCGCGTCGGCTCCTACTGCTGGGGGCGGGGTTTGCTGTCAGGGGGCGTGAGCTGGCAGTGTGGGCGGGACCCGTTTGGGAGCCCGTCCAATTGCAAGCTCGCTTCGTCGCCGGCGCTTGCGGGACACCGTCGCTAGGGGGTGGGGTCTGTTGTCGGGGGCGCGGTTGAAACCCAGACGATGGGAGTCCATTGTTGGGTTTGTCCAATGGGAAGCCGAATCGGTCCCAGAGGGCGGGACCCGATGTGGGGCTCGTCCAATTCGAAACCGGACCCGCCCCAAATAGGGCGGCATCCGCTAGTGAGGGGGCGGGCCAAAGCGACCGTTGGCCGTTGACCCTGCAGTGACCCCGTCCCGCGCTCACAACGAGGCCGAGCGTCGCCATGGTGAGTCGCTTCATTCGGAGCCGTGGCCGTTGTCCAGCTGTCGGGTCTGCCATCCCCGGATGTGGGGTGGGTGGGGGCTGCGCGAGGCGCCGCGCCACTTGTAAATACTCAATGGAGGGGAAATCACCGTCTGATTGGCTGACCGCGGCAGGTAGCGCGGCCTTGATTGGGCTTACACCTTCCCGCCGCCCGATTGGTTGGAATCGTGGGGGCGGGTGGCGCCTCGGAGAATCCTCATTGGCTGCCGCGGCAGGCGGCGGGGGGTGCGGTGGTGACGTAATGCGGATGTGCTGCGCGCGCGTGCGCGCTGGAGGCAGCACGGGACCGTAGAGACTCTGAGCTGTGAGTGGATGGGAGCCCCGGCCAATCAGAGAGAGGGGTTGGATGTGAGGTCCAGCCCACGATGGGGTGGTGAGATAGTCTCGGGTCAATGGGCTGAATGGTCTCCGTTGTGTTTAATTTTGGTTTTTTTTGGGGTGCCTTGACCCATTGTCCAGTTGCAGTTGGTTATTTAGAATGGTCACTGGGTGCACTGAGGCCAAACCCCCCCCCCCCATCATTGACAACAAGTGTACCGTCACCAGCCCTGCTCATCGTAAGGGGGCCCTGGGTGGGACTCCGCTCGTCCCTCACCAGGTTCACTACTGCCCAGGGACCCTGTCGGGCCAACCCCCCCCCCCCCCCCCCCCACCACCACCAGAGCTTTGGTACAAACCCCTTCTTCACTCCTGGTCAGACACAGTCTGTACTGCACAGCCCTGAGGAGTGTTCCCAACAGACAACACAGGAGCTGGAGTAGACCATTCGGCCCTTCCGGCTTGCTCTGCCATCCAACGTGATCATGGCTGATCATCCAACTCAGTTCCCTGTTCCTCCTTTCTTCCCTATAAACTTTGGTGCCTTTAATACAATGCACATACGCAATTATATGTGATACAATTAAAGACCTAATTTATGTCAGTCTCCTTCATAAATACACTGTCACTTGACCTCCGCTGCCTTGTGAGGTAGAGAATGCCACGTAATTCACTATCCTAGGAGTGGGGTGACCTTACAGAGGTTTATAAAATCATGAGGGGCAAGGATAGAGTAAATAGACAAGGTCTTTTCCCTGGGGTGGGGGAGTCCAGAACTAGAGGGGCATAGGTTTAGGGTGAGAGAGGAAAGAGACCTAAGGGGCAACTTCTTCACGCAGAGGGTGGTGCGTGTATGGAATAAGCTGCCAGAGGAAGTGGTAGAGGCTGGTACAGTTGCAACATTTAAAAAGCATCTGGATGGATATATGAATAGGAAGGGTTTGGGGGCTGCTGGCAGGTGGGACTAGATTGGTTTGGGCTATCTCGTCAGCGTGGACAAGTTGGACCGAAGGGTCTGTTTCCGTGCTGAAAACCTCTATGACTCAATGAAGAAATGATTCCTCGTAAATGTTCTATCCCGTAATCTGAGACTGTGTCCTCTGTATCTAGTGTGCCTGGCCTGGTTAGAATTTGATAGGTTTGAAACTTGCTCTCTCAGCTTTTTAGAGGTGGCAGCCTAACCATCGTAAACTCAGCAAGTGGAGAAGCTGGCTGCTGGGATTCACATCCGTAACACGGAGAAAATATTTCACATTAAGTGAATGCTTTCCAAGTCAGTTATCAAACAATATAAGAAGATATTGAGGAGAGGGTTACGAGAGCTGGATTTTAAGGAGCATGGTAAAGGAAGGTAGATAGAGAGAAAGCGAGAGATAGGTTTAGGGAGGGAATTCCAGAACTTACAGGCCCCCAGGATGCTGTAGCCATAGGCAACGAAATGAGTGAATTCTCAAGATGCCTGAATTCGGGAGCTCAGATTTTGGAGGATTGCTAACATGGTCACGATTGGCCGAATGACCTCTCCCTGTTGCTAAAGCCTTTACGATTCGACAGTTTGTCAGGGCAGTAGGTGGTGAGAGATAAATGGAGGGAAGGAGGCTGGGAGTGATTTTGGACCCAGTTTTTAAATTTGACAGTGGGCGGAAAAGCAGATTCGGGGGTGACGGTTACCAGAACGTGGCGAAGATTGACAGTGTTGTCAATCCTGACTTAAACCCATCGATTGGGGAATCAGGAGATTAGCATTAGTTGGGATTTGGGATGCTTTAAGATGAAGATTGAGAGAGTAATTGCTGGAAGATTGAGAGAGGGCGTGATCGGAGGCTAGGAGTGAGAAAAATCTTCCTGAATGTTGCTGGTAGAAACATGGGGGTGGTCCACAGTTGGGGAACGTACACATTGTAGCCTGGAGGTTATAGGTTTTTTTAAAAAAATCATTCGCAGGATGAGGGCATTGCCAGCAGGGCCAGCAATTATTGCCCATCCCTAATTGCCCCAGAGAGCAGTTTATAGTCACCCACATTGCTCTGGGTTTGCAGTCACATGTAGCTCAGACCAGGTAAGGATTGCATTTTCCTTCCCTTAACCAGATGGGTTTTCCCCTCCTCTCCGACCTATCACCATTACCCCCACCTTTATCTGCCTGTCGCACTCCCAGCTACCTTTTGCCAGCCCCACCCCTTTCCATTTATCCCTCCACACTCCCCCCCCACCCCCCACCCCTCCCACCTTGGCTCACAAGCCTCATTGCTGATGAACGGCTTTTGCCCGAAACATCGATCCTCCCACTCCTTGGATGCTGCCTGACCGGCTGTGCTTTCCTAACACAACACACTCTCGACTCCGATCTCCAGCATCACTTTCCCCGACAATTGACAGTGGATTCACGCTCTTCATTAGACTCTTAATTTCATATTTTTATCGAATTCAAATTCCACGATCTGACTTGGCGAGATCAGAACCCAGGACATGACCTGTGTCTCTGGATTAACAGTCCAACAATAATATCATCAGGCTGTCACCCCCCCCCTTTAAAGGGGTGGGACGGCAGAGAGACTAACTTTCTTCACATGACCCAGCCGATCTTGAATCAGCCCTCTTGCCTCCAGCGTAGGAGGGGTTTCGCCAGTCAATATTCAACCTTTCCTCACCTTGTGAATGCACTTTCCTCATCCGTCAAGTCTCAGAGTGGCACTTGAACCCATGGCTTCTGGCTCAGAGGCAGGGATGCTACCCACTGCACCTTGAAATCCTATGCCAAGTTGGTCACTAATAGACCCAGTCAGCGTAGAGTTCATACAGCGTGGAAACAGACTCTTTGGTCCAAATTGTCCACATTGACCAGACCTCCCAACCTAACCGAGTCAGCGCGACGCCCCTGCTCCTCGGATACTGCCTGAGCTGCTGCGCTTTTCCAGCGTGCCAGCCTTTTCCACTCTAGTCCCGTTTGCCAGCACCCGGCCCATGTCCCTCCAAACCCTTCCTATTCATATACCCATCCGGATGCCTTTTAAATGTTGTCATTGTACCAGCCTCTACCAACTCCTCTACCATCTCGTTCCATTCAGTCACCACCCTCTGTGTGAAAAAGTTACACCTCAAGTCCTTTTTAAAATTTTCTCCTCTCACTTTGAAGCTGTGCCTTTAATTTTGGGCTCCCCCACCCTAGGAAAAAGACCTCGGTTAGTCACCCTATCCACACCCCTCATGATTTTATAAACCTCTATAAGATCCCCCCTCAGCCTCCGGCGCTCCAGGGAAAACAGCCCCAGCCTCTTCAGCCTCTCCCTGTAGCTCAAACCCTCCAACCCTGGCAACATCCTTGTAAATCTTTTCTGAACCCTTTCAAGTTTAATATCTTCGTATAGAAGAGGGACCTAAATTGAATAAGAGGCTGCATTAAAGTCCTGTACAGCTTCAATATGACATTCCACCTCCCATACTCAATTAGGTTAGATTAGATTCTCTACAGTGTGGAAACAGGCCCTTCAGCCCTACCAGTCCGCACCGACCCTCTGAAGAGTAACCCACCCAGACCCATTTCCCTCTGACTATTGCACCTAAACACTACGGGCAATTTAGCACGGCCAGTTCACCTGACCTGCACATCTTTGGACTGTGGGAGGAAACCTACACAGACACGGGGAGAATGTGCAAACTCCACACAGAGAGGTTGGAATTGAACCCTGGACCCTGGTACTGCAAGGCAGCAGTGCTAACCACTGAGCCACCGTGCCGCCCTGGGCAAGTCTGCCAAAAGCCTTCTTCACCACCCTGTCTACCTACGACTCCACTTTGCACCTGTACCTCCAGGTCTCTTTGTTCAGCGACGCTCCCCAGCAATTCAGGAGAAACCAGTTTGCCCAGGGAGCAGTGAGAATTGTGGAACTCACTCCAAACAGGGAGCGGCTGAGCTGAGTAATGAGGATGTGTTTAAGGGGATTTTGGATAAGCGCACAAAGGACAAAGAGATGGAAGAGATGGTGAAGGGTAGATTGGAGGAGACTCATGTAAATGGGCCGAGTGGCGTATTTCTATGCTGTAAAAGCTCTCTAATTAAGCCCGGGAATGGAGTCGAAAAACAGGAGGGTCTTGCTAAATTGTACAAGGCTGCAGTCAGACGATAGCTGGAGTACAGTGAACAGTTTTGGACCCCTTATCGGCATAGGAGGTATTCCAGAGAAAGTACACGACGTCGATCCTGGGAATGGACGGACTGTGATTGAATAGGTTAGGTCTGTACTCGTTGGAGTTGAGAAGAATGAGAGAAGACTTTATTGTAACGTATAGGATTCTGAGGGGACCTGATGAAGTCGATGCAGAGAGATTCCACCACAGAGCACACCAGATGGCCTCCTTCTTTAAAGACCACAATTTCCCCTCCCACGTGGTTGCTGATGCCCTCCAGCGCATCTCATCCACTTCCTGCACCTTGAACCCCCCCCCCCTCCAACCGCAACAAGGACAGGATCCCCCCGCCCTCAGGTCCTCACCTTCCATCCCACTAACCTCGATATATATCGCATCTTCCGCTGACATTTCCGCCACCTCCAAACAGACCCCACCACCAGGGATATATCTCCCTCCCCACCCCTTTCCGTGTTCCGCAAAGACCGTTCCCTCCGTGACTACCTGGTCAGGTCCACGCTCCCCCCCACAACCCACCCTCCCATCCTGGCACTTTCCCCTGCCACCGCAGGAACTGTAAAACCTGTGCCCACACCTCCTGATTCCTGAAGAAGGGCTAATGCCTGAAACGTCGATTCTCCTGTTCCCTAGATGCTGCCTGACCTGCTGCGCTTTTCCAGCAACACATTTCCATCTCTGATCTCCAGCATCTGCAGACCTCACTTTCCCCACACCTCCTCCCTCACCTCTATCCAAGGCCCCAAAGGAGCCTTCCACATCCATCAAAGTTTTACCTGCACATCCACTAATATCATTTATTGCATCCGTTGCTCCCGATGCAGACTCCTCTACATTGGGGAGACTGGGCGCCTCCTAGCAGAGCGCTTTAGGGAACATCTCCGGGACACCCACACCAATCAACCCCACCGCCTCGTAGCCCAACATTTCAACTCCCCCTCCCACTCTGCCGAGGACATGCAGGTCCTGGGCCTCCTTCACTGCTGCTCCCTCACCACCCGACGCCTGGAGGAAGAACGCCTCATCTTCCGTCTCAGAACACTTCAACCCCAGGGCATCAATGTGGACTTCACCAGTTTCCTCATTGCCCCTCTCCCTCCCTTACCCCAGTTCCAATCTTCCAGCTCAGCACTGTCCCCATGACCTGTCCCACCTGTCCATCTTCCTTCCCACCTATCCACTCCACCCTCCTCTCTGACCTATCACCTTTACCCCCAGTTCCATCCACCTCATGCACTCTCAGCTCCCTTGCCCCCAGCCCCACACCCTTCTCATTGATCTCTCCACCCCCGAGGCTCCCAGCCTCATTCCTAATGAAGGGCTTTTGCCCACAACGTTGATTCTCCTGCTCCTCGGATGCTGCCTGACCAGCTGTGCTTTTCCAGCAACACTCTCTCAACTCCCCTCGTGGGACAGTCCAGGATCAAAGTGCATCATCTCAGAATAAGGGGTCACTCTTTTTTTTTTTAGTTTATTCGTTCTCTAGGACGTCACTAGCTAGGCCAGCAATTATTGCCCTAATGGCCCAGAGAGCAGGTAAGCTGTAGGCAGACCAGGTAAGGATGGCAGAATTCCTTCCCCAAAGGGCATCAGTGAAGCAGATGGTTCCTGGCAGCCAGCAGTGACTTCATGATCATCATTCAACTCTTAGTTCCCAGATTAGTATTGAATTCAAATTCCACCATTTACCATGGTGGGATTCGAACCCAGGTCCCCAGAACATTACATGGGTCTCTGGATTAATAGTTTATCAGTGACACCATCCCCTACCCTGGAGACAGAGATGAGGAGGAGGTTTTCAGTCAGAGGTGAGTGAATACAAAGAAGAAAGAAAATGTCCAGCCCAGGAACAGGCCCCTCCGGCCCTCCAGGCCCCTCCGGCCCTCCAAGCCTGAGCCAATCCAAATGTCTAAACCTGTCGGTCAATTCTGAAGCATTTGTATCCCTCTGCTCCCCACCTACTCATGCATCTGTCCAGACCCATCTTAAATGAATCCACCGTGCCTGCCTTTACCACCTCTGCTGGCAACGCATTCCAAACGCCCAACATCCTCTGTGTGAAGTACTTACCGCGTGTAACCCCCTTAAACTTTTCACCTCTCACCTTGAATGCGTGACCTCTCGTTATTGAACCCCTCACTCTGGGGGGGAAAAAAAACTTCTCTCTATCCACCCTGTCTATATCCTGCATGATTTTGTAAACCTCAATCAGGTCCCCACTTAATCTCCTTTTAATCTAATGAAAATAAACCTGACCTACTCGAATCTGTAGAATTCTTTACCGCAGAGGACTGCCGAGTGTGCAGCCATGAGGCGATATTCCAGGCTGAGATAGTTTATTAATCGGGAAGGGAAATCGAAGGGAAAACTCAGGAAAGGGGAGCTGAGGATTGTCAGATCGGTCATGACTTCGAAGAACAGCAGAGCAGGACACAATGGGCTGAGTGGCCTACGTCTGCTCCGAGGCCTTAGGGTGTTATCAAAGAGTGGTCCCAGATCGGAGAGGGAGAGCCAATGAGAAGAAGGGGTATCGAAGATGCCGTGGAGGACGAGAACACTTGTCCTGCTGAAAGGGTGGCTGGTTAGTGTGACACGTTCGCGCTGGGAGGGCAGACCAAGGCTTGGGTGACCGTGGCTATGACCTCGCCGGTAATGATACACTATCTCTTCTCCAAACCTCATTGCAGGCTCTCCCGCTGAAGGTGTTGGTGACAGGGGCTGCTGGTCCGATTGCCTACTCCCTGCTCGACAGGATAGCCAACGGAGAGGTGTTCGGGAATCAGCAGGTACACCACAACCAGCACAGGTCACTCGAAACGATTTTTAAAAAAAATATAGAATCCCCACGGTGTGGAAACAGGCCCTTCACCTCCACACCAACCCTCCGAAGAGTAACCCACCCAGACCCATCCCTCCACATTTCCCCTGACTAAACACTCTAACCTGCACACCCCTGGGCACTATGGGACAATTTAGCACGGCCAATCCACCCTAACCTGCACACCCCTGGGCACTATGGGACAATTTAGCACGGCCAATCCACCCTAACCTGCACATCCCTGGACACTATGGGACAATTTAGCACGGCCAATCCACCCTAACCTGCACATCCCTGGGCACTATGGGACAATTTAGCATGGTCAATCCACCCTAACCTGCACATCCCTGGGCACTATGGGACAATTTAGCACGGCCAATCCACCCTAACCTGCACATCCCTGGGCACTATGGGACAATTTAGCACGGCCAACCCACCCTAACCTGCACATCCCTGGGCACTATGGGACAATTTAGCACGGCCAATCCACCCTAACCTGCACATCCCTGGACACTATGGGACAATTTAGCATGGCCAATCCACCCTAACCTGCACATCCCTGGACACTATGGGACAATTTAGCACGGCCAATCCACCCTAACCTGCACATCCCTGGGCACTATGGGACAATTTAGCATGGCCAATCCACCCTAACCTGCACATCCCTGGGCACTATGGGACAATTTAGCACGGCCAACCCACCCTAACCTGCACATCCCTGGGCACTATGGGACAATTTAGCACGGCCAATCCACCCTAACCTGCACATCCCTGGGCACTATGGGACAATTTAGCATGGCCAATCCACCCTAACCTGCACATCCCTGGGCACTATGGGACAATTTAGCACGGCCAACCCACCCTAACCTGCACATCCCTGGGCACTATGGGACAATTTAGCACGGCCAATCCACCCTAACCTGCACATCCCTGGGCACTATGGGACAATTTAGCATGGCCAATCCACCCTAACCTGCACACCTTTGGACTGTGGGAGGAAACCCCACGCAGACACGGGGGAGAACATGCAAGCTCCACCCAGACAGTCACCCGAGACTGGAATCGAACCCTGGTCCCTGGCACTGGTGAGGCTGCAGAGCTGACCACTGAGCCACTGCCCCAGATTCTGTGTGGGTGGGTGGGTGTGGGGAGCGAAGAGGCGATCTCATCAAGGTATTCATGGTCAAGCTGATACACTGGACAGGGAGAGGCTCCTCCTTGGAAGTGATCAACAGGTTTAAAGTTTTCTGTCGAACAATCAACGCAAAAGTAAGAAGAAAAGGTTTCGTCCACAGAGTAGTTGGGGCAACCTCGCTAACCTTGGGGTAAAATGTCAGTTGGGGCTCTGGCAGGAATGTGGACCAATCAGATCAGCCCTTGACTGGGGGTGCAGTCCCGAAGGCCCACGTCCCCTCATCTTGTTTTGGGTTTGCCTTCCCGCCCGAATGTCACACTTTTGTTTCTCTTGTAGCCGGTGTTTCTGGTTCTGATGGACTTCCCCTCGATGTTGGCTGTGCTGACCGGGGTCGCCATGGAGCTACAGGACTGTGCTTTCGGACTTCTTCAAGGTACCAAGACCATGACCAGTGCTGAAATGTCAAAACACAGTGTGAAGGTATTGACAACAGATTATGCGTGGACAGTGCACAAACAGGTCATGAGGCACATTGGCTCAGTGCTGAAGATTCTGCTCCACACAAGATTCCTCTCCATCCCACCTCATCCCGGGTTATCCCCTCCATCCTCACGTATTTATCCAGTTTAGCACCTTGTTTAAAAGCAACAGAGGGAAGGGAGCATGTATTTGGTCTCTGCCAGCGTTTTTAAACCGAGTGCCAGGCCAACACAGGTAGTATCAGTGCTGAGGGAGTGCCACACTGTCGAAGGGTCAGTGCTGAGGGAGTGCCGCACTGTCGGAGGGTCAGTGCTGAGGGAGTGCAGCACTGTCGAAGGGTCAGTGCTGAGGGAATGCCGCACTGTCGGAGGGTCAGTGCTGAGAGAGTGCCGCACTGTCGGAGGGTCAGTGCTGAGGGAGTGCCGCACTGTCGGAGGGTCAGTGCTGAGGGAGTGCCGCACTGTCGGAGGGTCAGTACTGAGGGAGTGCCGCACTGTCGGAGGGTCAGTGCTGAGAGAGTGCCGCACTGTCGGAGGGTCAGTGCTGAGGGAGCGCCGCACTGTCGGAGGGTCAGTACTGAGGGAGTGCCGCACTGTCGGATGGTCAGTACTGAGGGAGTGGGCACTATCGGAGGGTCAGTGCTGAGGGAGTGCCGCACTGTCGGAGGGTCAGTACTGAGGGAGAGCCGCATTGTCGAAGGGTCAGTGCTGAGGGAATGCCGCACTGTCGGAGGGTCAGTACTGAGGGAGTGCCGCACTGTCGGAGGGTCAGTGCTGAGGGAGCGCCGCACTGTCGGAGGGTCAGTGCTGAGGGAGTGCCGCACTGTCGGAGGGTCAGTGCTGAGAGAGTGCCGCACTGTCGGAGGGTCAGTGCTGAGGGAGCGCCGCACTGTCGGAGGGTCAGTACTGAGGGAGTGGGCACTATCGGAGGGTCAGTACTGAGGGAGTGCCGCACTGTCGGAGGGTCAGTACTGAGGGAGAGCCGCACTGTCGGGGGGTCAGTACTGAGGGAGTGCCGCACTGTCGGAGGGTCAGTTCTGAGGGAGTGCCGCACTGTCGGAAGGTCAGTACTGAGGGAGTGCCGCACTGTCGGAGGGTCAGTGCTGAGGGAATGCCGCACTGTCGGAGGGTCAGTGCTGAGAGAGCGCCGCACTGTCGGAGGGTCAGTGCTGAGGGAGCGCCGCACTGTCGGAGGGTCAGTACTGAGAGAGTGCCGCACTGTCGGAGGGTCAGTACTGAGGGAGTGGGCACTATCGGAGGGTCAGTACTGAGGGAGTGCCGCACTGTCGGAGGGTCAGTACTGAGGGAGAGCCGCACTGTCGGGGGGTCAGTACTGAGGGAGTGCCGCACTGTCGGAGGGTCAGTGCTGAGAGAGTGCCGCACTGTCGGAGGGTCAGTGCTGAGGGAGCGCCGCACTGTCGGAGGGTCAGTACTGAGGGAGTGCCGCATTGTCGGATGGTCAGTACTCAGGGAGTGGGCACTATCGGAGGGTCAGTACTGAGGGAGTGCTGCACTGTCGGAGGGTCAGTACTGAGGGAGAGCCGCACTGTCGGGGGTCAGTACTGAGGGAGTGCCGCACTGTCGGAGGGTCAGTACTGAGGGAGAGCCGCACTGTCGGAGGGTCAGTACTGAGGGAGTGCTGCACTGTCGGAGGGTCAGTACTGAGGGAGTGGGCACTATCGGAGGGTCAGTACTGAGGGAGTGCCGCACTGTCGGAGGGTCAGTACTGAGGGAGAGCCGCACTGTCGGGGGGTCAGTACTGAGGGAGAGCCGCACTGTCGGAGGGTCAGTACTGAGGGAGAGCCGCACTGTCGGAAGGTCAGTGCTGAGGGAGTGCCGCACTGTCGGAGGGTCAGTACTGAGGGAGTGCCGCACTGGCGGAAGGTCAGTGCTGAGGGAGTGCCGCACTGTCGGAGGGTCAGTTCTGAGGGAGTGCCGCACTGTCGGAGGGTCAGTTCTGAGGGAGTGCTGCACTGTCGGAGGGTCAGTTCTGAGGGAGTGCCGCACTGTCGGAAGGTCAGTACTGAGGGAGAGCCGCACTGTCGGAGGGTCAGTGCTGAGGGAGTGCCGCACTGTCGGAGGGTCAGTTCTGAGGGAGTGCCGCACTGTTCGAGGGTCAGTTCTGAGAGAGTGCCGCACTGTCGGAGGGTCAGTACTGAGGGAGTGCCGCACTGTCGGAGGGTCAGTACTGAGGGAGTGCCGCACTGTCAGAGGGTCAGTACTGAGGGAGTGCTGCTCTGTCGGAGGGTCAGTACTGAGGGATTGCCGCACTGTCGGAGGGTCAGTACTGAGGGATTGCCGCACTGTCGGAGGGTCAGTGCTGAGGGAGTGCCGCACTGTCGGAGGGTCAGTACTGAGAGAGTCCTGCACTGTCGGAGGGTCAGTACTGAGAGAGTCCTGCACTGTCAGAGGGTCAGTACTGAGAGAGTCCTGCACTGTCGGAGGGTCAGTACTGAGGGAGTGCCGCACTGTCAGAGAGTCAGTACTGAGGGAGTGCCGCACTGTCGGGGGGTCAGTACTGAGGGAGTGCCGCACTGTCAGAGGGTCAGTACTGAGGGATTGCCGCACTGTCGGAGGGTCAGTACTGAGGGAGTGCTGCACTGTCGGGGGGTCAGTACTGAGGGAGTGCCGCACTGTCGGAGGGTCAGTACTGAGGGAGTGCCGCACTGTTCGAGGGTCAGTTCTGAGGGAGTGCCGCACTGTCGGAGGGTCAGTACTGAGGGAGTGCCGCACTGTTCGAGGGTCAGTTCTGAGGGAGTGCAGCACTGTCGGAGGGTCAGTACTGAGGGAGAGCCGCACTGTCAGAGGGTCAGTACTGAGGGAGTGCCGCACTGTCGGAGGTTCAGTACTGAGGGAGAGCCGCACTGTCAGAGGGTCAGTACTGAGGGGGTGCCGCACTGTCAAAGGGTCAGTACTGAGGGATTGCCGCATTGTCGGAGGGTCAGTACTGAGGGAGTGCTGCACTGTCGGAGGGTCAGTACTGAGGGAGTGCTGCACTGTCGGAGGGTCAGTACTGAGGGAGTGCTGCACGGGCGGAGGGTCACTACTGAGGGAGTGCCGCACTGTCGGAGGGTCAGTACTGAGGGTACGCCGCACTGTCGGAGGGTCAGTACTGAGGGAGTGCCACACTGTCGGAGGGTGAGTACTGAGAGAGTCCTGCACTGTCGGAGGGTCAGTACTGAGGGAGCGCCGCACTGTCGGAGGGTCAGTACTGAGGGAGTGCCGCACTGTCGGAGGGTCAGTACTGAGGGAGTGCCGCACTGTCGGAGATTCAGTACTGAGGGAGTGCCACACTGTCGGAGGGTCAGTACTGAGGGAGTGCCGCACTGTTGGAGGGTCAGTACTGAGGGAGTGCCGCACTGTCGGAGGGTCAGTACTGAGGGAGTGCCGCACTGTCGGAGGGTCAGAGCTGAGGGAGTGCTGCACTGTCGGAGGGTCAGTGCTGAGGGAGTGCCACACTGTCGGAGGGTCAGTACTGAGGGAGCGCTGCACTGTCGGAGGGTCAGTACTGAGGGAGTGCCGCACTGTCGGAGGGTCAGTACTGAGGGAGTGCCACACTGTCGGAGGGTCAGTGCTGAGGGAGTGCCGCACTGTCGGAGGGTCAGTACTGAGGGAGTGCTGCACTGTCGGAGGGTCAGTACTGAGGGAACGCCGCACTGGCGGAGGGTCAGTGCTGAGGGAGTGCCGCACTGTCGGAGGGTCAGTACTGAGGGAGTGCCGCACTGTCGGAGGGTCAGTACTGAGGGAGTGCCGCACTGTCGGAGGGTCAGTACTGAGGGAGTGCCGCACTGTCGGAGGGTCAGTACTGAGGGAGTGCCGCACTGTCGGGGAGTTAGGACTGAGGGAGTGCCGCACTGTCGGGGAGTTAGGACTGAGGGAGTGCCGCACTGTAGGAGGGTCAGTACTGAGGGAGCGCCGCACTGTCGGAGGGTCAGTACTGAGGGAGTGCCGCACTGTTGGAGGGTCAGTACTGAGGGAGTGCCGTACTGTCGGAGGGTCAGTACTGAGGGAGTGCCGCACTGTCGGAGGGTCAGTACTGAGGGAGCGCCGCACTGTCGGAGGGTCAGTGCTGAGGGAGTGCCGCACTGTCGGAGGGTCAGTGCTGAGGGAGTGCCGCACTGTCGGAGGGTCAGTACTGAGGGAGTGCCGCACTGTCGGAGGGTCAGTGCTGAGGGAGTGCCGCACTGTCGGAGGGTCAGTGCTGAGGGAGTGCAGCACTGTCGAAGGGTCAGTGCTGAGGGAATGCCGCACTGTCGGAGGGTCAGTGCTGAGAGAGTGCCGCACTGTCGGAGGGTCAGTGCTGAGGGAGTGCCGCACTGTCGGAGGGTCAGTACTGAGGGAGTGCCGTACTGTCGGAGGGTCAGTACTGAGGGAGTGCCGCACTGTCGGAGGGTCAGTACTGAGGGAGCGCCGCACTGTCGGAGGGTCAGTGCTGAGGGAGTGCCGCACTGTCGGAGGGTCAGTGCTGAGGGAGTGCCGCACTGTCGGAGGGTCAGTACTGAGGGAGTGTCGCACTGTCGGAGGGTCAGTGCTGAGGGAGTGCCGCACTGTCGGAGGGTCAGTGCTGAGGGAGTGCAGCACTGTCGAAGGGTCAGTGCTGAGGGAATGCCGCACTGTCGGAGGGTCAGTGCTGAGAGAGTGCCGCACTGTCGGAGGGTCAGTGCTGAGGGAGTGCCGCACTGTCGGAGGGTCAGTGCTGAGGGAGTGCCGCACTGTCGGAGGGTCAGTACTGAGGGAGTGCCGCACTGTCGGAGGGTCAGTGCTGAGAGAGTGCCGCACTGTCGGAGGGTCAGTGCTGAGGGAGCGCCGCACTGTCGGAGGGTCAGTACTGAGGGAGTGCCGCACTGTCGGATGGTCAGTACTGAGGGAGTGGGCACTATCGGAGGGTCAGTACTGAGGGAGTGCCGCACTGTCCGAGGGTCAGTACTGAGGGAGAGCCGCACTGTCGAAGGGTCAGTGCTGAGGGAATGCCGCACTGTCGGAGGGTCAGTGCTGAGAGAATGCCGCACTGTCGGAGGGTCAGTACTGAGGGAGTGCCGCACTGTCGGAGGGTCAGTGCTGAGAGAGCGCCGCACTGTCGGAGGGTCAGTGCTGAGGGAGTGCCGCACTGTCGGAGGGTCAGTACTGAGGGAGTGCCGCACTGTCGGAGGGTCAGTGCTGAGAGAGTGCCGCACTGTCGGAGGGTCAGTGCTGAGGGAGCGCCGCACTGTCGGAGGGTCAGTACTGAGGGAGTGGGCACTATCGGAGGGTCAGTACTGAGGGAGTGCCGCACTGTCGGAGGGTCAGTACTGAGGGAGAGCCGCACTGTCGGGGGGTCAGTACTGAGGGAGTGCCGCACTGTCGGGGGGTCAGTACTGAGGGAGTGCCGCACTGTCGGAGGGTCAGTACTGAGGGAGAGCCGCACTGTCGGAGGGTCAGTACTGAGGGAGTGCTGCACTGTCGGAGGGTCAGTTCTGAGGGAGTGCCGCACTGTCGGAAGGTCAGTACTGAGGGAGTGCCGCACTGTCGGAGGGTCAGTGCTGAGGGAATGCCGCACTGTCGGAGGGTCAGTGCTGAGGGAGCGCCGCACTGTCGGAGGGTCAGTACTGAGGGAGTGCCGCACTGTCGGAGGGTCAGTACTGAGGGAGTGGGCACTATCGGAGGGTCAGTACTGAGGGAGTGCCGCACTGTCGGAGGGTCAGTACTGAGGGAGAGCCGCACTGTCGGGGGGTCAGTACTGAGGGAGTGCCGCACTGTCGGAGGGTCAGTGCTGAGAGAGTGCCGCACTGTCGGAGGGTCAGTGCTGAGGGAGCGCCGCACTGTCGGAGGGTCAGTACTGAGGGAGTGCCGCACTGTCGGATGGTCAGTACTCAGGGAGTGGGCACTATCGGAGGGTCAGTACTGAGGGAGTGCCGCACTGTCGGAGGGTCAGTACTGAGGGAGAGCCGCACTGTCGGGGGGTCAGTACTGAGGGAGTGCCGCACTGTCGGAGGGTCAGTACTGAGGGAGAGCCGCACTGTCGGAGGGTCAGTACTGAGGGAGTGCTGCACTGTCGGAGGGTCAGTACTGAGGGAGTGGGCACTATCGGAGGGTCAGTACTGAGGGAGTGCCGCACTGTCGGAGGGTCAGTACTGAGGGAGAGCCGCACTGTCGGGGGGTCAGTACTGAGGGAGAGCCGCACTGTCGGAGGGTCAGTACTGAGGGAGAGCCGCACTGTCGGAAGGTCAGTGCTGAGGGAGTGCCGCACTGTCGGAGGGTCAGTACTGAGGGAGTGCCGCACTGTCGGAAGGTCAGTGCTGAGGGAGTGCCGCACTGTCGGAGGGTCAGTTCTGAGGGAGTGCCGCACTGTCGGAGGGTCAGTTCTGAGGGAGTGCTGCACTGTCGGAGGGTCAGTTCTGAGGGAGTGCCGCACTGTCGGAAGGTCAGTACTGAGGGAGAGCCGCACTGTCGGAGGGTCAGTGCTGAGGGAGTGCCGCACTGTCGGAGGGTCAGTTCTGAGGGAGTGCCGCACTGTTCGAGGGTCAGTACTGAGGGAGTGCTGCTCTGTCGGAGGGTCAGTACTGAGGGATTGCCGCACTGTCGGAGGGTCAGTACTGAGGGATTGCCGCACTGTCGGAGGGTCAGTGCTGAGGGAGTGCCGCACTGTCGGAGGGTCAGTACTGAGAGAGTCCTGCACTGTCGGAGGGTCAGTACTGAGAGAGTCCTGCACTGTCAGAGGGTCAGTACTGAGAGAGTCCTGCACTGTCGGAGGGTCAGTACTGAGGGAGCGCCGCACTGTCGGAGGGTCAGTACTGAGGGAGTGCTGCACTGTCGGGGGGTCAGTACTGAGGGAGTGCCGCACTGTCGGAGGGTCAGTACTGAGGGAGTGCCGCACTGTTCGAGGGTCAGTTCTGAGGGAGTGCCGCACTGTCAGAGGGTCAGTACTGAGGGAGTGCCGCACTGTCGGAGGGTCAGTACTGAGGGAGTGCCGCACTGTCGGAGGGTCAGTACTGAGGGAGTGCCGCACTGTCGGAGGGTCAGTACTGAGGGAGTGCCGCTCTGTCGGAGGGTCAGAGCTGAGGGAGTGCTGCACTGTCGGAGGGTCAGTGCTGAGGGAGTGCCACACTGTCGGAGGGTCAGTACTGAGGGAGCGCTGCACTGTCGGAGGGTCAGTACTGAGGGAGTGCCGCACTGTCGGAGGGTCAGTACTGAGGGAGTGCCACACTGTCGGAGGGTCAGTGCTGAGGGAGTGCCGCACTGTCGGAGGGTCAGTACTGAGGGAGTGCTGCACTGTCGGAGGGTCAGTACTGAGGGAACGCCGCACTGGCGGAGGGTCAGTGCTGAGGGAACGCCGCACTGGCGGAGGGTCAGTGCTGAGGGAACGCCGCACTGTCGGAGGGTCAGTACTGAGGGAGTGCCGCACTGTCGGAGGGTCAGTACTGAGGGAGTGCCGCACTGTCGGAGGGTCAGTACTGAGGGAGTGCCGCACTGTCGGAGGGTCAGTACTGAGGGAGTGCCGCACTGTCAGAGGGTCAGTACTGAGGGAGTGCCGCACTGTCGGGGAGTTAGGACTGAGGGAGTGCCGCACTGTCGGGGAGTTAGGACTGAGGGAGTGCCGCACTGTAGGAGGGTCAGTACTGAGGGAGTGCCGCACTGTCGGAGGGTCAGTACTGAGGGAGTGCCGCACTGTTGGAGGGTCAGTACTGAGGGAGTGCCGTACTGTCGGAGGGTCAGTACTGAGGGAGTGCCGCACTGTCGGAGGGTCAGTACTGAGGGAGCGCCGCACTGTCGGAGGGTCAGTGCTGAGGGAGTGCCGCACTGTCGGAGGGTCAGTGCTGAGGGAGTGCCGCACTGTCGGAGGGTCAGTACTGAGGGAGTGCCGCACTGTCGGAGGGTCAGTGCTGAGGGAGTGCCGCACTGTCGGAGGGTCAGTGCTGAGGGAGTGCCGCACTGTCGGAGGGCCAGTGCTGAGGGAGTGCCGCACTGTCGGAGGGCCAGTGCTGAGGGAGTGCCGAACTGTCGGAGGGTCAGTGCTGAGGGAGTGCCGCACTGTCGGAGGGTCAGTGCTGAGGGAGTGCCGCACTGTCGGAGGGTCAGTGCTGAGGGAGTGCTGCACTGTCGGAGGGTCAGTGCTGAGGGAGTGCCGCACCGTCGGAGGGTCAGTACTGAGGAAGTGCCGCGCTGTCGGAGGGTCAGTACTGACGGAGCGCCGCACTGTCGGAGGGTCAGTACTGAGGGAGTGCCGCACTGTCGGAGGGTCAATACTGAGGGAGTGCCGCACTGTCGGAGGGTCAGTACTGAGGGAGCGCCACACTGTCAGAGGGTCAGTACTGAGGGAGTGCCGCACTGTCAGTGGGTCAGTACTGAGGGAGTGCCGCACTGTCGGAGGGTCAGTACTGAGGGAGTGCCGCACTGTCAGAGGGTCAGTACTGAGGGAGTGCCGCACTGTCAGAGGGTCAGTACTGAGGGAGTGCTGCACTGTCGGAGGGTCAGTACTGAGGGAGTGCCGCACTGTCAGAGGGTCAGTACTGAGGGAGTGCTGCACTGTCGGAGGGTCAGTACTGAGGGAGTGCCGCACTGTCAGAGGGTCATTACTGAGAGAGTGCCGCACTGTCGGAGGGTCAGTACTGAGGGAGTGCCGCACTGTCAGAGGGTCATTACTGAGGGAGTGCTGCACTGTCGGAGGTGTTAGCTTTGTGCGTGAAGTTAAACCCAGACCTTGCTTGTTGTTGAGTGGGTGTAACAGATTCCAAGGCTGGCTTGGAAAGCAGAGCAGGCATGTTTGTCCTGTGACTCCCTCGAGTCATCTTTTTAGCAATACTTCAGCAGCTTGCAAAGAAAAAAGCCCTGCAGATACTGGAGAACTGAAAATAGAAACTTTCAGATCAGGCAAGATCTGTGGGGAGAAAAATGCAGTGTTTCCCCTGTTCAGTACTGTGGGATAGATAATTGCCAAGTATTTGGAATGGGTTGGAATACAGAGTTTAGGAAAGAAGTCATCTACTGGCAGACTGTGCCATTGTATCAACGTTGCCACTGCCGTTGTCCCTACGCAGCAAGAGATTGAGTATCGAGGTCCACCCTCCAGCAGGGAACAGAAGCTTCCAGATCAAAGTGGGTAGCCACAAAGGAACAGAGCTATCTCCGACGACTTCGTGTTCGAGCTCCACTTCTGAAGATTGACAAAGGGTCACCAGACTCCCTGCAGAGATGCTGCCAGATCAGGTGGCACGGCCCCATGGACGCGGGTTCAATACCAGCCTTCGGCAACAGTCTGTGTGGAGGTGGACATACTCTCCCCGTGTCTGCACGGGTTTCGTCCGGGTGCTCTGGTTTCCTCCCACAGTCCAAAGGTGTGCAGGTTAGGGTGGATTGGTCGTGCTAAATTGTCCCATAGTGTCCAGGGATGTGCAGGTTAGGGTGGATTGGTCGTGCTAAATTGTCCCATAGTGCCCAGGGATGTGCAGGTTAGGGTGGATTGGCCGTGCTAAATTGTCCCATAGTGTCCAGGGATGTGCAGGTTAGGGTGGATTGGTCGTGCTAAATTGTCCCATAGTGCCCAGGGATGTGCAGGTTAGGGTGGATTGGCCGTGCTAAATTGTCCCATAGTGTCCAGGGATGTGCAGGTTAGGGTGGATTGGTCGTGCTAAATTGTCCCATAGTGCCCAGGGATGTGCAGGTTAGGGTGGATTGGTCATGCTAAATTGTCCCATAGTGCCCAGGGATGTGCAGGTTAGGGTGGATTGGCCATGCTAAATTGTCCCATAGTGCCCAGGGATGTGCAGGTTAGGGTGGATTGGCCATGCTAAATTGTCCCATCGTGCCCAGGGATGTGCAGGTTAGGGTGGATTGGTCATGCTAAATTGTCCCATAGTGTCCAGCGATGTGCAGGTTAGGGTGGATTGGCCATGCTAAATTGTCCCATAGTGCCCAGGGATGTGCAGGTTAGGGTGGATTGGCCGTGCTAAATTGTCCCATAGTGCCCAGGGATGTGCAGGTTAGGGTGGATTGGCCATGCTAAATTGTCCCATAGTGTCCAGGGATGTGCAGGTTAGGGTGGATTGGTGATGCTAAATTGTCCCATAGTGCCCAGGGATGTGCAGGTTAGGGTGGATTGGCCGTGCTAAATTGTCCCATAGTGCCCAGGGATGTGCAGGTTAGGGTGGATTGGCCATGCTAAACTGTCCCGTAGTGCCCAGGGATGTGTAGGTTAGGATGAATTGGCCATGCTAAATTGTCCCATCGTGCCCAGGGATGTGCAGATTAGGGTGGATTGGCCAGGCTAAATTGTCCCATAGTGTGCAGGGATGTGCAGGTTAGGGTGGATTGGCCATACTAAATTGTCCCATAGTGTCCAGGGATGTGCAGGTTAGGGTGGATTGGCTGTGCTAAATTGTCCCATAGTGTCCAGGGATGTGCAGATTAGGGTGGATTGGCCAGGCTAAATTGTCCCGTAGTGCCCAGGGATGTGCAGGTTAGGGTGAATTGGCCATGTTAAATTGTCCCATCGTGCCCAGGGATGTGCAGATTAGGGTGGATTGGCCAGGCTAAATTGTCCCGTAGTGCCCAGGGATGTGCAGATTAGGGTGGATTGGCTGTGCTAAATTGTCCCATAGAGCCCAGGGATGTGCAGGTTAGGGTGGATTGGCCGTGCTAAATTGTCCCATAGTGCCCAGGGATGTGCAGGTTAGGGTGGATTGGCCATGCTAAATTGTCCCATAGTGTGCAGGGATGTGCAGGTTAGGGTGAATTGGCCGTGCTAAATTGTCCCATAGTGCCCAGGGATGTGCAGGTTAGGGTGGATTGGCCGTGCTAAATTGTCCCATAGTGTCCAGGGATGTGCAGGTTAGGGTGAATTGGCAGTGCTAAATTGTCCCATAGTGTCCAGGGATGTACAGGTTAGGGTGGATTGGCCGTGCGAAATTATCGCATAGAACCCTGGGATGTGCAGGTTAGGGTGGATTGGCCGTGCTAAATTGTCCTGCAGTGCCCAGGGATGTGCAGGTTAGGGTGGATTGGCCGTGCTAAATTGTCCCATAGTGCCCAGGGGTGTGCAGGTTAGGGTGGATTGGCCATGCTAAATTGTCGCATAGAGCCCTGGGATGTGCAGGTTAGGGGGGATTGGCCGTGCTAAATTGTCCTGCAGTGCCCAGGGATGTGCAGGTTAGGGTGGATTGGCCGTGCTACATTGTCCCATAGTGCCCAGGGATGTGCAGGTTAGGGTGGATTGGCCGTGCTACATTGTCCCATAGTGCCCAGGGATGTGCAGGTTAGGGTGGATTGGCCGTGCTAAATTGTCCCATAGTGTGCAGGGATGTGCAGGTTAGGGTGGATTGGCCGTGCTAAATTGTCCCATAGTGCCCAGGGATGTGCAGGTTAGGGTGGATTGGCCGTGCTAAATTGTCCCATAGTGCCCTGGGATGTGCAGGTTAGGGTGGATTGGCCAGGCTAAATTGTCCCATAGTGTGCAGGGATGTGCAGGTTAGGATGGATTGGCCGTGCTAAATTGTCCCATAGTGCCCAGGGATGTGCAGGTTAGGGTGGATTGGCCGTGCTAAATTGTCCTGCAGTGCCCAGGGATGTGCAGAGGTACAGCAATAGAGTAGGAGAGTGGGTAGGATGATCATCAGAGGGTCGTTGTTGAACCGAGGGCACAGCTGCCCTGCTCCCACTGTCGCGGTCTCTGTAAGACCTGCTGAGTTTCTCCAGCCCTCTCTGTTTGGTTTTCATTCTTGTCTCGCTGTTTGTTGGGTCTGCTGGTGGACCAATCAAACCTAACTCACCAGCCTGTTTCCTGCAGGTGTGACAGTGACAGACCGTGCCGAGGTAGGCTTTCGGGATGTGGATGTTGCGATTCTGCTTGGAGCAGCGCCCAGGGCAAAGGAAGTGGAGTGTGACGACCATTTCAAGTATAATGTTCGAATATTCAGATCCCAGGGGGAGGCCTTAGACACCTATGCCAAGAAGACTGTCAAGGTAAAGAGTTGAAATTCCTCACAGTTTATCAATATTAATTCATCGCCACCCCCTTCCTCACTAAGCTGCAGATGACTGGGTTGCAGCATGACGTGTTGAATTATTTAATTGTCAGTGAGGGAGGTCACCCAGGCCAGCCCAACCCTGTGCCTGCTGGACAGTGGTGTCAGCCTTGGATTCACCGTACGGCGCTCTCATCTACTGGAACAGCTGTTTGTGGGATGGGTATCATTGCAAACAGTTCAACCTTAAACCAGGCTGACAATCTTAATGTCAGTGCTGAGGGAGTGCCGTACTGTCGGAGGGTCAGTGCTGAGGGAGTGCCGCACTGTCAGAGGGTCAGTGCTGAGGGAGTGCCGCATTGTCGGAGGGTCAGTGCTGAGGGAGTGCTGCACTGATGGAGGGTCAGTACTGAGGGGGTGCCGCACTGTCAGAGGGGCAGTGCTGAGGGAGTGCCGCACTGTCGGAGGGGCAGTACTGAGGGAGTGCCGCATTGTCAGAGGGTCAGTGCTGAGGGAGTGCCGCACTGTTGGAGGGGCAGTACTGAGGGGGTGCCGCACTGTCAGAGGGTCAGTGCAAGGGGAGTGCTGCACTGTCGGGGGGGTCATTGCTGAGGGAGTGCCGCACTGTTGGAGGGGCAGTACTGAGGGGGTGCCGCACTGTCAGAGGGTCAGTGCAAGGGGAGTGCTGCACTGTCGGGGGGGTCATTGCTGAGGGAGTGCTGCACTGTCGGAGGGTCAGTACTGAGGGAGTGCCGCACTGTTGGAGGGGCAGTACTGAGGGAGTGCCGCACTGTTGGAGGGGCAGTACTGAGGGGGTGCCGCACTGTCAGAGGGTCAGTGCAAGGGGAGTGCTGCACTGTCGGGGGGGTCATTGCTGAGGGAGTGCTGCACTGTCGGAGGGTCAGTACTGAGGGAGTGCCGCACTGTCGGGGGGTCAGTGCTGAGGGAGTGCCGCACTGTCGGAGGGTCAGTACTGAGGGAGCGCCGCACTGTCAGAGGGTCAGTACTGAGGGAGTGCCGCACTGTCGGAGGGTCAGTACTGAGGGAGTGCCGCACTGTCGGAGGGTCAGTACTGAGGGAGTGCCGCACTGTCGGAGGGTCAGTACTGAGGGAGTGCCGCAGTGTCGGGGGGTCAGTGCTGAGGGAGCGCCGCACTGTCAGAGGGTCAGTACTGAGGGAGTGCCGCACTGTCGGAGGGTCAGTACTGAGGGAGTGCCGCACTGTCACGGGGTCAGTACTGAGAGACCACCAATCCTTACCAAACACCTTCTTCACTGTCCAGTGGTAGTGATCCCACAGCACAGGAAGAAGGCTGTTCAGCCCGTCATACCCCTGCTGGCCAAAAACGAGGAGCTAACCGTTTGAATCCTGGTCAGTCTCGCTGGGTCAGGTGGAGCCTCTCCAACAGTTCGGGCAGAATGTGAACAGGAGAGTGCAGCCTGTTTGTTCAAGAGAGCCCATCACCCAAGCTGCCCCCTCTCTCTCTCTCTCTCGTTGCTGCAGGTGCTGGTGGTGGGCAGCTCAGCAAACACCAACTGCCTCATCGCCATGACATCGGCACCCTCCATCCCACCGGAGAACTTCTCCTGCCTGACGCGGCTGGGTCAGAACCGAGCTCAGGCCCGGGTAGGTACCATGGGGAGAGGGGGCTTACGTGAGGAACCTTTTCCTGTTTCCTTTTTTTCCTCCCTTCCCTACCCTCCCCCCCCCAAACCCCGGTGCCACGCCAACCTTGACACCTAAACGTGAACAAGGTCATGCCTGCACATGCTACCAGCTCAGGGGATGTTTCCCACAAAAGCGGGGACGGGCAGAGACTGAGACCGCCTTGGGAGCCATTAGGGACAATTGCAAAGCCCAGACAAAGAGATCACTCTGCAGAAAGGTTAAAAGAGGATGGAGAGAGGGTGGGAGAGACGGTGGGAGAGAGGGAAGTGGTGGAGAGATAGAGAGAGTTGGGGGAGGGATTTGAGAGAGAGGGAGAGGCAAAGGGCAAGAGAGAGGAAAGGGGGAAGTGAGAGGGAGGATGAGGGAGAAAGATGGACAGGGAGGGAGGGGGAGAGGTGGGGAGGGAAGGGAGGGTGAAGGAGAGAGAGAGAGAGGAGGGTCAGGGGGGAGACACAAAGTTGGAGGGAGTCGGGGGGAGAGAGAGGGAGGGAGGGAGAGGGAGGACAGACTGATGAGAGAGACAGGGGGCGGGAGGAAGGGGGAGGGGAGGGAGAAGAGAGGGAGTGAGAGGGAGGAGGGACAGCGGTTGTGAGAGACAGGGAGGGAGGAGAGAGGGAGGGGGAGAGAGGAGGGAGCGATGAAAGAGAGATGGAGGAAGAGGGAGGGGCAAGAGAGAGACGGAGGAGGAACAAGGGAGGGCGGGGAGGGAGGTGGGAGGGGAGGGAGAGAGGGATGGAGGCGTTTCGGAGAGGAATTCCAGAGCTTGAGGGCTCAGGGAGCCAGAGCGATAGGAATCGGGCTGCTCAAGTGACCGGGAGCATGGAGGTCTTGGTGGAGGTGGGTTTGTGGTTTGTAGGGATCGAGGAGGTCCAGTGATTAGGAGGGGGTGGAGGCTAAGATTGTGCTGTTGGTGTACTGTGGGGTGAATTCTTCAGATTCCTGAAGAAGGGCTTATGCCCCGAAACGTCGATTCTCCTGCTCCTTTGATGCTGCCTGATCTGCTGCGCTTTTCCAGCAACACATTTTTAAGCTCTGATCTCCAGCATCTGCAGTCCTCACTTTCTCCTGTGGGGCGTATTACGCAATTAGAGAGAGAGGCGCGAGCTATCAGAGAGAAGGATTTCTCGGGGGGTTATGAAGATAGGGAAGTATTGAGGTCTGGTATGTCCACAGGGTTGCTGCGGGTTACAGAGATAGCATGTGGCTGTGATGTTGGGGGGGTTTGTGGGAGGGCTGGAGGAAGCTCTGAGAGATAGGAAGGATGTTTAGCAGGTTGCAGGGTTCGGGCATTGTAGGTGGAAGCCTGTAAAATTCCAGGGGGATGTTCTGAGAGCTGGGGGGGTGGGTCTCATTGAGAGGGAAGGGGACGCGTGACATCCAGGGTTGGAGAAGGTGACAAAGATAAGGGAGTGTGTGATCCGGCTGGGTAGGGCCACGAGGGGGGTGAGGGATGCTGGTGAGATCTCAGGGTTTCAGTGAAAGCGCCAGTGGTGACATTATCACAGGTGGGGATTTTCTCAGTCAGAGCAGCTTACAAAGA
Source organism: Chiloscyllium plagiosum (assembly GCF_037043375.1). Classification (NCBI taxonomy): domain Eukaryota; kingdom Metazoa; phylum Chordata; class Chondrichthyes; order Orectolobiformes; family Hemiscylliidae; genus Chiloscyllium; species Chiloscyllium plagiosum. The sequence continues at coordinate 9,196,151 of NW_028270184.1, read as the reverse complement.
AAGGATGAAGGGAGGAGGCGCAGGGCAGATCAGGTCAGACTTATGCCTGGAGGCTTGGCGAGGGTTGGAGATCTCCAGGAGGCTGGTCGGGGGTGGTGAGGATTGGGGTGGGGGGGGGTGGAGTTTGATTGTATCAGTCTCAGGCCCCTCCCCCTCTCCCCGGGTTCATACGCTGACCGCATTGTCTCACTCCCCGGTTGCAGCTGGCCCTTACCCTGGGGACGGGCGCAGGAACCGTGCGCAACGTGATCGTCTGGGGCACACCTTCCGGCACGCAGCTCCCCGACATCGAGCATGCCTCGGTCACGTGTGACTCCCGCCCGGTTGGGCTGCAGCAGGCCCTGAGGGGCGCCGACAGGCCGGTGAGTGACGTTTACTTCCCCAGTTCATGGCGCCGGATGCCTCCCTCGATAACTGACCTGTGCTTACTTCGAAGAGTCAGAGAATCCCTCCAGTGGGAAACCAGGCCCGACAAGCCAACAACTCCACACTGACCCTCCGAAGAGTAACCCACCCAAACCCATTCCCCCTACCCTCCGAGCCTATATTTACCTGTGATTAATGCACCAAACCTACACATCCCTGGGCACTATGGGACAATTTAGCATGGCCAACCCACCCTAACCTGCACATCCCTGGGCACTATGGGACAATTTAGCACGGCCAATCCACCCTAACCTGCACATCTCTGGGCACTATGGGACAATTTAGCATGGCCAATCCACCCTAACCTGCACATCCCTGGACACTATGGGGGAATTTAGCACGGCCAATCCACCCTAACCTGCACATCCCTGGGCACTATGGGGGAATTTAGCACGGCCAATTCACCCTAACCTGCACATCCCTGGGCACTATGGGACAATTTAGCACGGCCAATCCACCCTAACCTGCACATCCCTGGGCACTATGGGACAATTTAGCACGGTCAAGCCACCCTAACCTGCACATCCCTGGGCACTATGGGACAATACAGCACAGCCAATCCACCCTAACCTGCACATCCCTGGGCACTATGAGACAATTTAGCACGGTCAAGCCACCCTAACCTGCACATCCCTGGGCACTATGGGACAATTTAGCACGGCCAATCCACCCTAACCTGCACATCCCTGGGCACTATGGGACAATTTAGCACGGCCAATCCATCCTAACCTGCACATCCCTGGGCACTATGGGGGAATTTAGCACGGCCAATCCACCCGAACCTGCACATCCCTGGGCACTATGGGACACTTTAGCACGGCCAATCCACCCTAACCTGCACATCCCTGGGCACTATGGGGGAATTTAGCACGGCCAATCCACCCGAACCTGCACATCCCTGGACACTATGGGACACTTTAGCATGGCCAATCCACCCTAACCTGCACACCTTTGGACTGTGTGAGGAAACCAGAGCACCCGGAGGAAACCCCACACAGACACGGGGAGAACGTGCAAACTCCACCCAGACGGTCGCCCAGGTTCGATTCTTCCTTTGGGCGACTGTCTGGGTGGAGTTTGCACGTTCTCCCCGTGTCTGTGTGGGGTTTCCTCACACAGAAACCAGTGCTAACCACTGAGCCACCGTGCCGCCTCTCTGTCTATCTGTCACTCTTTCTCTTTCATTCTCCCTCCTCAGGCGTTCCTGCAGCGAAAAGAAACCGTGGTACGGACAGGCTGTACTATGTCGGTCGTCTGTGCCATCTGTGACCACCTGCGGGCGCTGTGGTCTGGGACACCCGAGGTAAGTTGTGTAGAGGGGGATGATGTTGATGGTATAGAGGAAGGGGTGGGGGTAAGGGGGAATCAGAGACCAGTAGATGTGATGACCAGCGACGTCCTCCCTTGGATTGACCTTGGGTGCAATCAGAGTCGAAGAGGGTGTTGCTGGAAAAGCACAGCCGGTCAGGCGGCATCCAAGGAGCAGGCGAGTCGGCGTTTCGAGCATAAGCCCTTCGTCAGGAATGAGGCTTGTGGGCCAATGTTGACTCTAGATTCATCGATGCGCCCTCCAAGGCCTGAGCTCGTCCCCCTCACTTTCCCCGTCTCCTGAAGTTTCAAAACACACGTGCAGCAAGGCTCAAGAGGGCCAAAGGGGTGATGGTGGGGTCGGGGTGTGTGGGTGTCTGATGGTTGGGGGGGTGGGGGGGCAAGTTCTGCGGACTCGATATTCCATGTGAGAGCATCGTCCTAATCTTGGTCAACTACAGGAGGGCGCAGTAGGGAGAGGGGAGTGGTCAGAGCACAATATATGGGGTCAGTGATGCCACCAACGATGGGATTTGGGTAACATGAGTCGTGGTAATACCGACCTATGTACAAGGAATTTCGGTGGCCATCTGCTGGCATCCACCCCGTGATCTGAGAAGCAGGAGGTGCTCCTCATAAATAATTGCACCTCTGACAGCAGCCGACACTATGTGCCAATGCTAGCACATCACTGGCCCATACCCATTCACTATTGGCCCACATTCACTTGTGTGCCATACATCCTGATTATGCATCCACACCTGCTCACCACGTGCACACACTTGTTCACCACTGGTACATACTCACTCATTTTGGCCCATTTTCTGTCAGTAATTGCTCATTCTCACCCACTTCGGCCCACACCCATTCCCTGTTGACCCACCCTCTCTCCCTGTTGACCCACACGCACTCACTGTTAACTCAGATTCTCTCTGTTGACCCACACTCATTCCCTGTTGACCCACACTCACTCCCTGTTGACCCACACTCACTCCCTGTTGACCCACACACACTCCCTGTTGACCCACACACACTCCCTGTTGACCCACACTCATTCCCTGTTGACCAACACTCACTCCCTGTTGACCCACACTCACTCCCTGTTGACCCACACTCACTCCCTGTTGACCCACACACACTCCCTGCTGACCCACACACACTCCCTGCTGACCCACACTCACTCTCTGTTGACTCACACTCTCTCCCTGTTGGCCCACACTCATTCCCTGTTGACCCACACTCACTCTCTGTTGACCCACACACATTCCCTGTTGACTCACACTCTCTCTGTTGACCCACACTCACTCTTTGTTGACCCACACTCACTCTTTGTTGACCCACACTCACTCCCTCTTGACCCACACACACTCCCTGTTGACTCACACACACACTCTGTTGACCCACACTCACTCCCTGTTGACCCACACTCACTCCCTATTGACCAACACACTCTCTATGTTGACCCACACTCATTCCCTGTTGACCCACACTCACTCCCTGTTGACTCACATTCTCTCTGTTGACCCACACTCATTCCCTGTTGACCCACACTCATTCCCTGTTGACCCACACTCACTCCCTGTTGACCACTCTCACTCCCTGTTAACCCACACTGTCTCTGTTGATCCACACTCTCTCCTTGTTGATCCACACTCTCTCCTTGTTGATCCACACTCTCTCCTTGTTGATCCACACTCACTCTCTGTTGACCCACACTCACTCTCTGTTGACCCACACTCACTCCCTGTTGACCCACACTCGCTCTCTGTTGACCCACACTCGCTCTCTGTTGACCCACACTCGCTCTCTGTTGACCCACACTCATTCCCTGTTGACCCACACTCACTCTCTGTTGACCCACACACACACTCTGTTGACCCATACTCTTTCCCTGTGGACCCACACTCACTCCCTGTTGACTCACACTCACTCTCTGTTGACCCACACTCATTCCCTGTCGACACATACTCACTCTCTGTTGACTCACACTCTCTCTGTTGACCCACACTCACTCTCTGTTGACCCACACTCACTCTCTGTTGACCCACACTCTCTCTGTTGACCCACACTCACTCCCTGTTGACCCACACTGACTCTTTGTTGACCCACACTCACTCTTGTTGACTCACACTCAGTCCCTGTTGACCCACACTCAGTCCCTGTTGACCCACACTCTCTCTGTGTTGACCCACACACATTCCCTGTTGACCCACACGCACTCCCTGTTGACCCACACGCACTCCCTGTTGACCCACACGCACTCGCAGTTGACCCACACGCACTCCCCGTTGACCCACACTCAATGCCTGTTAACCCACACTCACTCTCTGTTGATCCACATGCACTCCCTGTTAACCCACACTCACTCTCTGTTGACTCACTCTCTCTGTTGACCCACACTCTCTCTGTTGACCCACACACACTTCCTGTTGACCAACACTCACTGGGTTGACCCACAGTGTCTGCTAACCCCTACACATTACTCTCTGTTGACCCACACGCGCTCACTGCTGCCTCACTCTTAATCACTGTTATTGACTATTTGCTCTGTTAGACGCTCTGTAGCTCAGCGGTTACAGCACTGGTCTTGTAAGCTAGTGGTTGTGTGTTCAAATCTCACAGGGGCCTGTTTTCATGTACCTCTGTTGCCAAACCCCCCCCACTCAGATTCAACACGATGACGTTGCCAAGGGCTTACGAATGGATGTCTGAAACAATAGGGTCATTACCCTGAAGTGACAGACACCTGACCCTGACTTTCTGGGGGAAGGGTCACCAGACCCGAAACCTTAACTCTGATTTCTCGTCTCAGACCTGCTGAGCTTTTACGGTGACTCAGCGGTTAGTGCCACTGCCTCCCAGCGCCAGGGATTCGGATTCGATTCCCGCCTCGGGCAACTGTCGGTGTGGAGTTTGCACATTCTCCCCCCATTGCGTGGGGTTTCCTCCGGGTGCTCCAGTTTCCTCACATAGTCTGAAGATGTGTAGGTTAGGGTGGATTGGCCGTGCTAAATTGTCCCATAGTGCCCAGGGATGTGCAGGTTAGGGTGGATTGGCCGTGCTAAATTGTCCCATAGTGCCCAGGGATGTGCAGGTTAGGGTGGATTGGCCGTGCTAAATTGCCCCATAGTGTCCAGGGATGTGCAGGTTAGGATGGATTGGCCGTGCTAAATTGTCGCATAGTGCCCAGGGATATGCAGGTTAGGGTGGATTGGCCGTGCTAAATTGTCCCATAGTGCCCAGGGATGTGCAGGTTAGGGTGGATTGGCCGTGCTGTATTGTCCCATAGTGCCCAGGGATGTGCAGGTTAGGGTGGATTGGCCGTGCTGTATTGTCCCATAGTGTCCAGGGATGTGCAGGTTAGGGTGGATTGGCCGTGCTAAATTGTCCCATAGTGCCCAGGGATATGCAGGTTAGGGTGGGTTGGCCGTGCTGTATTGTCCCATAGTGCCCAGGGATGTGCAGGTTAGGGTGGATTGGCTGTGCTAAATTGTCCCATAGTGTCCAGGGATGTGCAGGTTAGGGTGGATTGGCCGTGCTAAATTGTCCCATAGTGTCCAGGGATGTGCAGGTTAGGGTGGATTGGCCGTGCTAAATTGTCCCATAGTGTCCAGGGATGTGCAGGTTAGGATGGATTGGCCGTGCTAAATTGTCCCATAGTGTCCAGGGATGTGCAGGTTAGGGTGGATTGGCCGTGCTAAATTGTCCCATAGTGCCCAGGGATATGCAGGTTAGGGTGGATTGGCCGTGCTGTATTGTCCCATAGTGCCCAGGGATGTGCAGGTTAGGGTGGATTGGCCGTGCTAAATTGTCCAAAGTGTTAAATGCATTAGTCAGGGGTAAAAACAGGGTAGGTTATACTTTGGAGGGTCGGTGTGGACTTGTTGAGACAAAGGGCCTGTTTGCAGACTGAGGGGGATCTGATCATACTCATTATTATTCCATGCTGACCTGATTCTGTACTTTGCAGGGTGAGCTGGTGTCAATGGGAGTCATCTCAAATGGAAATAGCTACGGAGTTCCTGAGCAGCTTATTTACTCTTTTCCAGTAACTGTAAAGGTACTTTCAACACAGTCAGATACTGAAGTTCACAATCCAGACTAACACTCCGAGAGCCATTTTGACTGACCACCGCATTGTCGGAGGGTCAGTACTGAGGGAGTGCCGGACTGTCGGAGGGTCAGTACTGAGGGAGTGCCGGACTGTCGGAGGGTCAGTACTGAGGGAGTGCCGCACTGTCGGAGGGTCAGTACTGAGGGAGTGCCGCACTGTCAGAGGGTCAGTACTGAGGGAGTGCCGGACTGTCGGAGGGTCAGTACTGAGGGAGTGCAGCACTGTCGAAGGGTCAGTACTGAGGGAGTGCAGCACTGTCGGAGGGTCAGTACTGAGGGAGTGCAGCACTGTCGGAGGGTCAGTACTGAGGGAGTGCCACACTGTCGGAGTGTCAGTACTGAGTGAGTGCTGCACTGTCAGATGGTCAGTACTGAGGGAGTGCCGCACTGTCGGAGGGTCAGTACTGAGGGAGTGCCACATCGTCAGAGGGTCAGTACTGAGGGAGTGCTGCACTGTCAGAGGGTCAGTAATGAGGGAGTGCCGCACTGTCGGAGGGTCAGTAATGAGGGAGTGCCGCACTGTCAGATGGTCAGTACTGAGGGAGTGCCGCACTGTCGGAGGGTCAGTACTGAGGGAGTGCCGCACTGTCGGAGGTTCAGTACTGAGGGAGTGCCACATCGACAGAGGGTTAGTACTGAGGGAGTGCCGGACTGTCAGAGGGTCAGTAATGAGGGAGTGCCGCACTGTCGGAGGGTCAGTAATGTCGGAGGGTCAGTACTGAGGGAATGCTGCACTGTCGGAGGGTCAGTGCTGAGGGAGTGCTGCACTGTCGGAGGGTCAGTGCTGAGGGAGTGCCGCACTGTCAGGCGGTCAGTACTGAGGGAATGCTGCACTGTCGGAGGGTCAGTACTGAGGGAGTGCTGCACTGTCGGAGGGTCAGTACTGAGGGAGTGCCGCACTGTCGGAGGGTCAGTGCTGAGGGAGTGCCGCACTGTCAGGCGGTCAGTACTGAGGGAATGCTGCACTGTCGGAGGGTCAGTACTGAGGGAGTGCTGCACTGTCGGAGGGTCAGTACTGAGGGAGTGCCGCACTGTCAGAGGGTCAGTACTGAGGGAGTGCTGCACTGTCAGGGGGTCAGTACTGAGGGAGTGCCGCTCTATCGGAGGGTCAGTAATGAGGGAGTGCCACACTGTCAGGGGGTCAGTACTGAGGGAGTGCTGCACTGTCGGAGGGTCAGTACTGAGGGAGTGCCGCACTGTCAGAGGGTCAGTACTGAGGGAGTCCCGCACTGTCAGAGGGTCAGTACTGAGGGAGCGCCGCACTGTCGGAGGGTCAGCACTGAGGGAGTGCCGCACTGTCAGGGGGTCAGTACTGAGGGAGTGCTGCACTGTCGGAGGGTCAGTACTGAGGGAGCGCCGCACTGTCGGAGGGTCAGCACTGAGGGAGTGCCGCAATGTCGGAGGGTCAGTACAGAGTGAGTGCCGCACTGTCGGAGGGTCAGGACTGAGGGAGTGCCGCTCTATCGGAGGGTCAGTACTGAAGGAGTGCCGCACTGTCGGAGGGTCAGTGCTGAGGGAGTGCCGCTCTATCGGAGGGTCAGTACTGAAGGAGTGCCGCACTGTCAGAGGGTCAGTACTGAGGGAGTGCCGCACTGTTGGAGGGTCAGTGCTGAGGGAGTGCCACACTGTCGGAGGGTCAGTACTGAGGGAGCGCTGCACTGTCGGAGGGTCAGTGCTGAGGGAGTGCCACACTGTCGGAGGGTCAGTAATTAGGGAGTGCCGCACTGTCGGAGGGTCAATACTGAGGGAGTGCTGCACTGTCAGGGGGTCAGTACTGAGGGAGTGCCGCTCTATCGGAGGGTCAGTAATGAGGGAGTGCCACACTGTCAGGGGGTCAGTACTGAGGGAGTGCTGCACTGTCGGAGGGTCAGTACTGAGGGAGTGCCGCACTGTCAGAGGGTCAGTACTGAGGGAGTCCCGCACTGTCAGAGGGTCAGTACTGAGGGAGCGCCGCACTGTCGGAGGGTCAGCACTGAGGGAGTGCCGCACTGTCAGGGGGTCAGTACTGAGGGAGTGCTGCACTGTCGGAGGGTCAGTACTGAGGGAGCGCCGCACTGTCGGAGGGTCAGCACTGAGGGAGTGCCGCAATGTCGGAGGGTCAGTACAGAGTGAGTGCCGCACTGTCGGAGGGTCAGGACTGAGGGAGTGCCGCTCTATCGGAGGGTCAGTACTGAAGGAGTGCCGCACTGTCGGAGGGTCAGTGCTGAGGGAGTGCCGCTCTATCGGAGGGTCAGTACTGAAGGAGTGCCGCACTGTCAGAGGGTCAGTACTGAGGGAGTGCCGCACTGTTGGAGGGTCAGTGCTGAGGGAGTGCCACACTGTCGGAGGGTCAGTGCTGAGGGAGTGCCGCACTGTCGGAGGGTCAGTACTGAGGGAGTGCGGCACTGTCAGAGGGTCAGTACTGAGGGAGTGCTGCACTGTCGGAGGGTCAGTACTGAGGGAGTGCCGCACTGTCGGAGGGTCAGTACTGAGGGAGTGCCGCACTGTCGGAGGGTCAGTACTGAGGGAGTGCCGCACTGTCGGAGGGTCAGTACTGAGGGAGTGCAGCATGTCGGAGGGTCCGTACTGAGGGAGTGCAGCACTGTCAGAGGGTCAGTGCTGAGGGAGTGCCGCACTGTCGGAGGGTCAGTGCTGAGGGAGTGCCGCACTGTCGGAGGGTCAGTGCTGAGGGAGTGCAGCACTGTCGGAGGGTCAGTGCTGAGGGAGTGCCGCACTGTCGGAGGGTCAGTACTGAGGGAGTGCCGCACTGTCGGAGGGTCAGTACTGAGGGAGTGCCGCACTGTCGGAGGGTCAGTACTGAGGGAGTGCCGCACAGTCGGAGGGTCAGGACTGAGGGAGTGCCGCACTGTCGGAGGGTCAGGACTGAGGGAGTGCTGCACTGTCGGAGGGTCAGTACTGAGGGAGTGCCGCACTGTCGGAGGGTCAGTACTGAGGGAGTGCCGCACTGTCGGAGGGTCAGTACTGAGGGAGTGCCGCACTGTCGGAGGGTCAGGACTGAGGGAGTGCCGCACTGTCGGTGGGTCAGGACTGAGGGAGTGCCGCACTGTCGGAGGGTCAGTACTAAGGGAGCGCCGCACTGTCGGAGGGTCAGGACTGGGGGAGTGCCGCACTGTCGGAGGGTCAGTACTGAGGGAGTGCCGCACTGTCGGAGAGTCAGGACTGAGGGAGTGCAGCACTGTCGGAGGGTCAGTGCTGAGGGAGTGCCGCACTGTCGGAGGGTCAGTACTGAGGGAGCGCCGCACTGTCGGAGGGTCAGTACTGAGGGAGTGCAGCACTGTCGAAGGGTCAGTACTGAGGGAGTGCAGCACTGTCGGAGGGTCAGTACTGAGGGAGTGCCACACTGTCGGAGGGTCAGTACTGAGGGAGTGCAGCACTGTCGGAGGGTCAGTACTGAGGGAGTGCCACACTGTCGGAGGGTCAGTACTGAGTGAGTGCTGCACTGTCAGATGGTCAGTACTGAGGGAGTGCCGCACTGTCGGAGGGTCAGTACTGAGGGAGTGCCACATCGTCAGAGGGTCAGTACTGAGGGAGTGCTGCACTGTCGGAGGGTCAGTAATGAGGGAGTGCCGCACTGTCGGAGGGTCAGTACTGAGGGAGTGCCACACTGTTGGAGGGGCAGTACTGAGGGAGTGCCGCACTGTCGGAGGTTCAGTACTGAGGGAGTGCCGCACTATCAGAGGGTCAGTACTGAGGGAGTGCTGCACTGTCGGAGGGTCAGTACTAAGGGAGTGCCACATCGTCAGAGGGTCAGTACTGAGGGAGTGCTGCACTGTCAGAGGGTCAGTACTGAGGGAGTGCCGCACTGTCAGAGGGTCAGTAATGAGGGAGTGCCGCACTGTCGGAGGGTCAGTAATGAGGGAGTGCCGCACTGTCAGATGGTCAGTACTGAGGGAGTGCTGCACTGTCAGAGGGTCAGTACTGAGGGAGTGCCGCACTGTCAGAGGGTCAGTAATGAGGGAGTGCCGCACTGTCAGATGGTCAGTACTGAGGGAGTGCCGCACTGTCGGAGGGTCAGTACTGAGGGAGTGCCGCACTGTCGGAGGTTCAGTACTGAGGGAGTGCCACATCGTCAGAGGGTTAGTACTGAGGGAGTGCCGGACTGTCAGAGGGTCAGTAATGAGGGAGTGCCGCACTGTCGGAGGGTCAGTAATGTCGGAGGGTCAGTACTGAGGGAATGCTGCACTGTCGGAGGGTCAGTGCTGAGGGAGTGCTGCACTGTCGGAGGGTCAGTGCTGAGGGAGTGCCGCACTGTCAGGCGGTCAGTACTGAGGGAATGCTGCACTGTCGGAGGGTCAGTACTGAGGGAGTGCTGCACTGTCGGAGGGTCAGTACTGAGGGAGTGCCGCACTGTCAGAGGGTCAGTACTGAGGGAGTGCTGCACTGTCGGAGGGTCAGTACTGAGGGAGTGCCGCACTGTCGGAGGGTCAATACTGAGGGAGTGCTGCACTGTCAGGGGGTCAGTACTGAGGGAGTGCCGCTCTATCGGAGGGTCAGTACTGAGGGAGTGCCACACTGTCAGGGGGTCAGTACTGAGGGAGTGCTGCACTGTCGGAGGGTCAGTACTGAGGGAGTGCCGCACTGTCAGAGGGTCAGTACTGAGGGAGTCCCGCACTGTCAGAGGGTCAGTACTGAGGGAGCGCCGCACTGTCGGAGGGTCTGCACTGAGGGAGTGCCGCACTGTCAGAGGGTCAGTACTGAGGGAGTGCTGCACTGTCGGAGGGTCAGTACTGAGGGAGCGCCGCACTGTCGGAGGGTCAGCACTGAGGGAGTGCCGCACTGTCAGGGGGTCAGTACTGAGGGAGTGCTGCACTGTCGGAGGGTCAGTACTGAGGGAGTGCCGCACTGTCAGGGGGTCAGTCCTGAGGGAGTGCCGCAATGTCGGAGGGTCAGTACTGAGTGAGTGCCGCACTGTCGGAGGGTCAGGACTGAGGGAGTGCCGCTCTATCGGAGGGTCAGTACTGAAGGAGTGCCGCACTGTCGGAGGGTCAGTGCTGAGGGAGTGCCGCTCTATCGGAGGGTCAGTACTGAGGGAGTGCCGCACTGTCAGAGGGTCAGTACTGAGGGAGTGCCGCACTGTCAGAGGGTCAGTACTGAGGGAGTGCCGCACTGTTGGAGGGTCAGTACTGAGGGAGCGCTGCACTGTCGGAGGCTCAGTGCTGAGGGAGTGCCACACTGTCGGAGGGTCAGTACTGAGGGAGCGCTGCACTGTCGGAGGGTCAGTGCTGAGGGAGTGCCACACTGTCGGAGGGTCAGTACTGAGGGAGTGCCGCACTGTCGGAGGGTCAGTGCTGAGGGAGTGCCGCACTGTCGGAGGGTCAGTACTGAGGGAGTGCCGCACTGTCGGACTGTCAGTACTGAGGGAGTGCCGCACTGTCAGAGGGTCAGTACTGAGGGAGTGCCGCACTGTCGGAGGGTCAGTACTGAGGGAGTGCCGCACTGTCGGAGGGTCAGTACTGAGGGAGTGCCGCACTGTCGGAGGGTCAGTACTGAGCGAGTGCCGCACTGTCGGAGGGTCAGTACTGAGGGAGTGCCGCACTGTCGGACTGTCAGTACTGAGGGAGTGCCGCACTGTCAGAGGGTCAGTACTGAGGGAGTGCCGCACTGTCGGAGGGTCAGTACTGAGGGAGTGCCGCACTGTCGGAGGGTCAGTACTGAGGGAGTGCCGCACTGTCGGAGGGTCAGTACTGAGGGAGTGCCGCACTGTCGGAGGGTCAGTGCTGAGGGAGTGCCGCACTGTCGGAGGGTCAGTACTGAGGGAGTGCCGCACTGTCGGAGGGTCAGTACTGAGGGAATGCCACACTGTCGGAGGGTCAGTACTGAGGGAGTGCCGCACTGTCGGAGGGTCAGTACTGAGGGAGTGCCGCACTGTCGGAGGGTCAGTACTGAGGGAGTGCCGCACTGTCAGAGGGTCAGTACTGAGGGAGTGCCGCATTGTCGGAGGGTCAGTACTGAGGGAATGCCACACTGTCGGAGGGTCAGTACTGAGGGAGCGCCGCACTGTCGGAGGGTCAGTACTGAGGGAGTGCCGCTCTATCGGAGGGTCAGTACTGAAGGAGTGCCGCACTGTCAGAGGGTCAGTACTGAGGGAGTGCCGCACTGTCAGAGGGTCAGTACTGAGGGAGTGCCGCACTGTTGGAGGGTCAGTACTGAGGGAGCGCTGCACTGTCGAAGGGTCAGTGCTGAGGGAGTGCCACACTGTCGGAGGGTCAGTACTGAGGGAGCGCTGCACTGTCGGAGGGTCAGTGCTGAGGGAGTGCCGCACTGTCGGAGGGTCAGTACTGAGGGAGTGCCGCACTGTCGGACTGTCAGTACTGAGGGAGTGCCGCACTGTCAGAGGGTCAGTACTGAGGGAGTGCCGCACTGTCGGAGGGTCAGTACTGAGGGAGTGCCGCACTGTCGGAGGGTCAGTACTGAGGGAGTGCCGCACTGTCGGAGGGTCAGTACTGAGGGAGTGCCGCACTGTCGGACTGTCAGTACTGAGGGAGTGCCGCACTCGGTCTCTGGGTGGTCAGACCAGCATTTGTTACCTGTCCGTACACGCCTTTGAAATTGTGTGTCTTGTTTGGCCATTTCGGAGGTCGGCTAAGAAGCCACTTGACTGTTAAAGTCTGTGGAGCTACCACCATGTGAAAGGCCGTGTAGCAAAGCACAGTGTTCGAATTCAGCACTGGCCAATTCATCCCAATCTCCTTCTGCTGCCGGAGCAGGAATAACTGGGAGGCAGGCATGACTGTGAAGCCCTGAGGCTGCCGGTGGAATGGGTACTTGAGTTCGGTTGCTCAGCCATAGCGATTCGCGGGCCCAGTGTCCGACACCGTCTACTCATGGATCATCTCTGTTTCCAGGATGGAAGATGGCAGATCGTTGCTGGCCTGAGGGTTTCCGAGGTCTGCCGACTGAGGATGGCCCAGTCAGCTCAGGAGCTGCTGGAGGAGCGGAAGAGTGCCCTGAGAGCGCTGGCATGGAGTAAGTCCCGGTCCCTAAGTTGCCTGAACCCCCCCCTCGACCGCTCCAAGGGGAAACGGCAGCATAGCTCAAAAGGAGGCTGACATCCTGATAGCCCTGACCCGAGACAGTGAGGGTTATTCCCCCTCTGATCTCTGTGTGACAGCAAAATGGTCTCCAGTGGCTTCACCCTGCAGTTTCTTTGTAACAGAAATAGGCCGGGTTTGTGTGGAAACACAGTTTACAACACTGGCCATACACAGTTTGAATGTTTCTCAAAGAAATCAGAGAATCCCCACGGTGGGGAAACAGGAACTTCAATCCAATAAGTCCATACCGACCTTCCAAAAAGTAAACCTCCCCTGACCTATTACCCCTGACTAATGCACCTAGCCTGCACATCCCTGGTCACTATGGGACAATTTAACACAGCCAATCCACCCTAACCTGCACATCCCTGGGCACTGTGGGACAATTTAGCACGGCCAATCCACCCTAACCTGCACATCCCTGGGCACTGTGGGACAATTTAGCACGGCCAATCCACCCTAACCTGCACATCCCTGGGCACTGTGGGACAATTTAGCACGGCCAATCCACCCTAACCTGCACATCCCTGGGCACTATGGGACAATTTAGCACGGCCAATCCACCCTAACCTGCACATCCCTGGGCACTATGGGACAATTTAGCACGGCCAATCCACCCTAACCTGCACATCCCTGGGCACTATGGGACAATTTAGCACGGCCAATCCACCCTAACCTGCACATCCCTGGGCACTATGGGACAATTTAGCACGGCCAATCCACCCTAACCTGCACATCCCTGGGCACTATGGGACAATTTAGCACGGCCAATCCACCCTAACCTGCACATCCCTGGACACTATGGGACAATTTAGCACGGCCAATCCACCCTAACCTGCACATCCCTGGGCACTATGGGACAATTTAGCACGGCCAATCCACCCTAACCTGCACATCCCTGGACACTATGGGACAATTTAGCACGGCCAATCCACCCTAACCTGCACATCCCTGGGCACTATGGGACAATTTAGCACGGCCAATCCACCCTAACCTGCACATCCCTGGACACTATGGGACAATTTAGCACGGCTAATCCACCCTAACCTGCACATCCCTAGGCACTATGGGACAATTTAGCACGGCCAATCCACCCTAACTTGTACATCCCTGGGCACTATGGGACAATTTAGCACGGCCAATCCACCCTAACCTGCACATCCCTGGACACTGTGGGACAATTTAACACGGCCAATCCACCCTAACCTGCACATCCCTGGGCACTATGGGACAATTTAGCACGGCTAATCCACCCTTACCTGCACATCCCTGGACACTATGGGACAATTTAGCACGGCTAATCCACCCTAATCTGCACATCCCTGGGCACTATGGGACAATTTAACACGGCCAATCCACCCTAACCTGCACCTCCCTGGGCACTATGGGATAATTTAACACGGCCAATCCACCCTAACCTGCACATCCCTGGGCACTATGGGACAATTTAGCACGGCTAATCCACCCTAATCTGCACATCCCTGGGCACTATGGGACAATTTAACACGGCCAATCCACCCTAACCTGCACATCCCTGGGCACTATGGGATAATTTAGCATGGCCAATCCACCCTAACCTGCACATCCCTGGGCACTATGGGCAATTTAGCATGGCCAATCCCACCCTAAACTGCACATCCCTGGACACAATGGGACAATTTAGCATGGCCAATCCACCCTAACCTGCACATCCCTGGACACTATGGGACAATTTAGCACGGCCAATCCACCCTAACCTGCACATCCCTGGACACAATGGGACAATTTAGCACGGCCAACCCACCCTAACCTGCACATCCCTGGACACTATAGGACAATTTAGCACGGCCAATCCACCCTAACCTGCACATCCCTGGGCACTATGGGCAATTTAGCATGGCCAATCCACCCTAACCTGCACATCCCTGGACACTATGGGACAATTTAGCACGGCCAATCCACCCTAAACTGCACATCCCTGGACACTATGGGACAATTTAGCATAGCCAATCCACCCTAACCTGCACATCCCTGGGCACTATGGGACAATTTAGCATGGCCAATCCACCCTAACCTGCACATCTTTGGACTGTGGGAGGAAACCGGAGCACCCGGAGGAAACCCCACACAGACACGGGGAGAACGTGCAAACTCCACACAGTCGCCTGAGGGTGGGATTGAACCCGGGTCCCTCGCGCCCTGCCAGCCCAGTGTCCCCGTGCTTCCAGTCCCTGTTCTAGACGTGGGTGTCATGGACAGTATAGAGGAACCTTTGCTGTGCATCGAACTCTCTCCTGGGTGGTTGAAATTGAAATGAAGTCCCATCAAGAATGCGATAAAAACCTGACGCAGTTTGTGACTGGAATCCTCTTCTGATTGCAGGTAACCTCTGAGAGCTTCGTCTGAGACCCGTCACATTGACCGGAGGATTGATACGCTGGTGGGAGACACTGCTAATTCTGTTCACCATCTCCCACTTGCTCTGCCCTCACCTCGTCCTGCTAGCTCGGCAATGGCTTCTATTCACTGGGAGGACATGGCGGTCCCTGGGCAGTGAGCATTTCTTGCCTATTCCTGGTTGTCCTGGAGAAGGTGGTGGTGGAGAGCCGCCTTCTGGAACCGCTGCGATCGACCCACAGTACAGATTCTGACCCAGCCACAGGGACGTGAGACCTAAAACAGCCCCAGTAGGAATCACCATGATGTTCAGTCCAAAGGCACTGTGTCTAACTGTGGAGCTGCAGGCTCATGTTCCTCAGAACAAGCGTCAGGAGCTGCCTGGCACAAGTGACAGTGTTTGGATGCACAACAGACAGACAATTAGGATCACTTCAGACTCTGGTGAGATGCAGATGCATTCCTCCTCCTTTAAACCCCCCCCCACAATCTCTCACTCTCTCTCTCTTTCACACACACACACTCTCTCTCTCACACACACAGACACTCTTGTCTCTCTCTCTCTCTCTCTCTCACACTCACACACACACACAGACACTGTCTCTCTCTCTCACACACACACACACACACACACACACACACACACAGTCTCTCACACACACAGACACACTCTATCACTCTCTCTCACACACACACAGTCTCTCTCACACGCATACACACACTCACACACACACACACACTCACTCACTCTCTCTCTCACACACACAAACACATACTCTCTTTCTCACACACACACACTGTCACTCTCTCTTTCACACACACACAGTCTCTCTCACGCATGCACAGATACACACACACACTGTCACTCTCACACACACACAGATACACACACACACTGTCTCTCTCACACGCACACACACTCTGTCTCACACACACACACACACACACACACACTCTCACTCTCTCTCTCTCTCTCTCTCTCTCTCTCTCTCTCTCTCTCTCTCTCATCAGAGTCATGCAGCATGGAAACAGACCCTTCGGTTCAACTCGCCCCTGCTGACCAGGTTTCCCAACCTAATCTAGTGCCGTTTCCCTGCTCCTGGCCCATATCCGTCTGAACCTTTTGTATTCATGTACCGAATGTCCTTTAAATGTTGTAACTGCACCTGCCCCAACCACTCCCTTTGACAATTCCTTCCACACACGCACCACTCTCTGTGTGGAAAACAGGCCCCTCAGGTCCATTTCAGATCTATCCCCTCTCATCTTAAACCTGTGCCCTCCAGTTTTGAACTGCCCCCCTACCCTGGGGAAAAGACCTGTCTCTCCGTGCCCCTCCTGATTTTATACACCCAATGCAAGGCCACCCCTGAGTCTCCGACGCTCCAGGGAAAACAGGCCTGGCCCATCCAGCTTCCCCCTTGTGTGACGCAAACCATCTGGTCTCGGTAACATCCTGGTTAGTCACCTGGCCCCAAAAAACTGGCTCCAGCCCTTCCCACCCGCCCCCTCGCCTGTCCAATACACGACCTGGTTCAATGCACTGTTGGGAGTTTCACAGGAGGTCAATGGACAAATAGTGTTGAGAGGGGGGGGGAGGGGGGGGTGCGTGAGGGGGTGTCGGAGAGACCCTGCTGAACTCCTGTAAAGCACCGTAATAAACGTTGGCCCGGCTCTCTCATTGCGGTGACCATGGAGTTGGATCTTGACTCTGATTTCCAGCATCTGGAGTACTCACCTTAACCTGGTTCGCACAGAGGCCGAATCACGAGCTGAACTTTTCCGTCCTGTCCAGAAACGAAGGCTTGGGTTTCCCCCAGCGTCTTCCGCGACCTCGGCATGTTCAGAAACCCTTTGGCCGCCACTCAGCTACTTTTCGAAGCCTTTGTAAGGTTGCAAAGGAGGCAGCCGGGTTAGCACGCAGAAAACTCCCACAGGTGACAACGACCGTCACGTTTTCCTGATCCTTGGGGATTGAGGGATTCCCACTGGCTCCAGGACCTGAACGGGTTCGCCCACATCCCCGCCCTCCGCTGGGGCTGAGGGCCGCTGCTACCTCCCGGCGCCAGGGACCTGGGTTCGATCCCATCCTCGGGCAACTGTGTGGAGTTTGCACACTCTCTCCTCGTGTCAGTGTGAGTTTCCTCCGGGTGCTCCGATTTCCTCCCACAGTCCAAAGATGTGCAGGTTAGGGTAGGTTGGCCATGCTAAATTGTTGCTGAAAATGTGTTGCGGGAAAAGTGCAGCAGGTCAGGCAGCATCCAAGGAACAGGAGAATTGATGTTTCGGGCATAAGCCCTTCTTCATTCCTGAAGAAGGGCTTATGCCCGAAACGTCGATTCTCCTGTTCCTTGGATGCTGCCTGACCTGCTGCGCTTTTCCAGCAACACATTTTCAGCTCTGATCTCCAGCATCTGCAGACCTTCCTTTCTCTCGTGCTAAATTGTCCCATAGTGCCCAGGGATGTGCAGGTTAGGGTGGATTGGCCGTGCTAAATTGTCCCATAGTGCCCAGGGATGTGCAGGTTAGGGTGGATTGGCCGTGCTAAATTGTCCCATAGTGCCCAGGGATGTGCAGGTTAGGGTGGATTGGCCGTGCTAAATTGTCCCATAGTGCCCAGGGATGTGCAGGTTAGGGTGGATTGGCCGTGCTAAATTGTCCCATAGTGTCCAGGGATGTGCAGGTTAGGGTGGATTGGCCATGCTAAATTATCCCATAGTGTCCAGAGATGTGCAGGTTAGGGTGGATTGGCCGTGCTAAATTGTCCCATAGTGTCCAGGGATGTGCAGGCCAGGAAAGTGCACAGTTACAGGGTTAGGGTAGAAGTATGGGTCTGAGTGGGATGCTCCTCGGAGGGTTGGTGTGGACCTGGTGGGCCGAATGGCGTGTTTCCACATCGTTTGGATTCTGTGATACGTTTAGACAAAAATACACTGCAAAAGAAAACCATACAGCCCATCAAGCCTGTGTGAGGACAATCCCGTTTTCCAGAATTCGGTCCCGGACCCTGTCGGTTATGGCACTTTCCCAATGTTTTTCCCCTGTGTGATGAGGGTTCTGGACAAGGAAGTAAGTTGCTTTCCAGAGAATGGAGCTGCTCTCTCCTGAGAGAGAGAGATGGCTGGGGAGGGTGTTGATTTAACCTGAGGGTCATCCCATCTCAGGCAAGGGGTGAGGTTGAGAAGGCCATTCCTTCCTGGTAACCTCGGCATCTCACCTGAAAGGCGGAACCTCCCACACAGCGGTACTTCCTCGGCACCCCGGAGGCCAACATACCTTTTGCCAATTGCCCGGCCGGCTGCCCCTGCACCCATCCCTCGTACACTCTTCCATGATCATCCATATGCCTATCCAATGACCATTTAAATGCCCTTAACGCTGGCAAGTTCTACTCCTCTCAGTGACTCTCAGTTTCCCAATCTCCTGCTGTTCACCCTCCCAGAGTGGACAACCTCACGATGATCCACATTATACTGCCTCTCCGACGCATTTGCCCACTCAGTCAGCCTGTCCAAATCACACAGGAGTATCTCTGCATCCTCCTCACAGCTCACCCTCCCACCCAAGCTCCACACTGCGACCCGAAATCTAAAACTTTGATCCAATCTTGAACCTTGGTGATGACCCTGGTGGGGCCTGATTTCCAGTGAGGAGTGAGCCTTTATTGCCTTTCATAAGCTTCTGAACCAAGGAATGCTCTTGACGTGCTGTCACTATCGCCAAGTCACCCCTCATGACTTATGGCAGGCACCAAATTTGAAAGCAGCTTTCGAAGAGCTGGAACACTGAGGAACGCAGGGTGGTCCTCAGCAAACAGTTCACTCGGAATGGGCAACGGGTCGTGCTTATAACGAGTTGCAAAGGTTGGGTGTCGGCTGCAGTAGGAACATACGGGCAGGGATATTCCTTTCGGTCCCTGCATCCCGTTCTGTCGTTCAGCACAGAGTCTACAGCGTGGAAGCACACCCTTCGGACCAGTTAGTCCATGCCGACCATAATCCCCAACCGAACTCATCCCACCTGCCTGCGCTTGGCCCGTATCCCTCCAAACCTCGTCCTCAATTCGTGTCTTTCAAATGTTGTAAGTTTAATCCATCACTTCCCCTGGAAGTTCTTTCACGCACGAGCCACTCTCTCTAAAAAGAAAGCCTCTCGTCTTTTTTAAAAATCTTCCTTCTCTCATCTTAGTTCTTGAAATCCCCCATCCTCGGGGAAAGACACCTGCTCGTCACCTTATCCACACCCCTCATGACTTTGTAAACCTCTATAAGGTCACCCCTCAACCTCCTCTGCTCCAGCGAAAGAAATCCTGGCCCTCTCCAGCCTCTCCTTATATCTCAAGCCCTTCACTCCCAGCAACATTGTGGTAAATCTCGTCTGCACCCTCTCCATCTTAATGAAACCCTTCCTATGACAAGGAGAGTCGAAGAGTGTGCTGCTGGAAAAGCACAGCAGGTCAGGCAGCATCCGAGGAGCAGGAGAATCGACGTTTCGGGCATAAGCCTGTGGGATATAAATGAATTAATGTTATTTCTGCAACTATAAATTCTGATACAGAACAGGAATGAGAAAATATATATTCAGCAAAAAGAAAGGATATGTTAGCATGAGACGTGATTACAGAACAATGGTGGATGTATGGGCAAACAGGAAGACATCTGTTTCCCCCGCTTACACGGAGACACAGGAACAAACCCTAATTAAAGAGGTCAAAGTGGCCTCTGGATAGAAATAGATGCTGATAGAAGAAAAGCTCTGCCTAATCAATAACCTACGGTAGACTGACGTCAAACACCCTTATGGGAGTCAGAGATAAGAGTTTGTCACGGACAAGACAGGATAAACAGAAGTTGTGGGATAAGTCTTAAGGAAATGAGTGACGTAAGCGAAGCAGGGAACAAACAATGGAATAAGGAAAACATGGGAAAAAACTGTATAAATTGCAAGAGTTTTTTGGGGTTTACTGTGCATTTGTCATTGCCTTACCTGGCAATTAGACAAGGCACCCACCTGCAGGTGTACAAATAAAACGACGCTGCTGTTTCAGATATTTGGTCTCAGACTGAAATTATTGATGTGAGTGGGCTTTGTTTCTCACAAGCCCTTCATCAGGAATGTTGAAATGTCCACTCCCCTGCTCCTCGGATGCTGCCTGACCTGCTGTGCTTCTCCAGCACCACACACTCTTTGACTCTGTTCTCCAGCATCTGCAATCCTCACTCTCTCCTATAACAGGGAAAGCAGAAATGGGCACCGTGTTCCAGAAGAGGCCTCACCGAAGTCTTGTACTCAGAGGTCTGAGCAATGCTGTCTTAACCACTCTGTCTACCCATGACAGAGACTTCAAAGAATTATGTACGTAAACCCCTAGGTCTCTCTGTTCTCCAACACTACCCATGGCCCTACCTTTAATTGCATGAGTCTTGCTTTTATCTGTTTTGTTTCCTGATCTGTTTCTTAATTTCTGTCCACCCACACTGACACGGTCACCCTTAACTCCCACATACCCACCGGAATTCTAAATATCCCGGACTTTCAAGCTCCTGATTCCAAGTCTCGGCAGGTTTTTTTTGGGGTGGTGGAGGGAACGGATGGCAGTCTGGGAAGGGGGTGGGGGGAGGTAAGTTTCCACTGCCCCCATCTGCGAGGAAGTACTCCCTGATATCTCCCCCCCCCCCCCCCCCACCCCTCAGAGGCTGTGGCTCGCAAATTAAGCATCTTCCCGAGAGCCCCCCATCGCCGTTTCCGGACACCCCTCCCCGCCCCAGACCCCCACTCGAGGAATTAGTTTCTCTATCGACCCTATTTCAATCCGAGAAACATCGAGAGAAAGAGGCAGGAGGAGGCCATTCGGTCCTTCAAGCCTGCCCTGCTATCCAATCCGATCCTGGCTGACAGTCTGACTCAGTCCCGTGTCCCCTATGTCTACCCCGTTGTTATCCCTTTAGTCCTCAGAGCGATATCCAACTCCTTCTGGAAAACGCTCGACGTTTCGGCCCCAACCCCTCTCTGTGACAGAGAATCCCACAGGCTCTCCTCCCCCCCCCCCCGCTCTCTGGGGGAAGACATTTCTCCCCATCTCAGTCTGAACGGCCCCACCCTGTAATCCTTAGACTGTGAGCCCCCTCCCCCTGTCGGTTGTGAACATCCTGCGTTAACTTTTCCTGTTGGAATTTTATAGGTTTCTTTAAGATCACCCTGCCCCCTCCCCCTTCAAATAAACAAATATAGTCCAAAACAATCCAACCTCCCCTTTGATTGACCCCTCGATTAGGTCACCCGGTTAAATCTCCTTCAACCGAGGGAGAACGAGCCTGGTCTGTTAAATCCCTGGAGGCCCAGGATTGTTTTGGGTTTAATGCTAACATTCTCCCCTCTCACTCCTGCCATGACATCTTTCACAGAACATTCCAGCACAGTACAGGCCCTTCGATGTTGTGCTGACCTCCATCTAACCTACACGATTCCACTCTCATCCATATGTTTACCCAATAACCATTTAAATGCCCTTAAAGTTGGCGAGTCTGCTACTGATACAGGCAGTGTGTTCCACGCCCCTCCTATCTCTGAGTGAAGAAACTACCTCTGACATCTGTCCTACATCTATCACCCCTCAATTTAAAGCTATGTCCCTTCGTGCTAACCATCACCATCTGAGGAAAAAGGCTCTCCCTGTCCAACCTGTCAGCCGAACGAGAGATTTTCCTCCCCCCACTTTTCGAAAGGTCACTCCACCCCACTTGGCTTTTGCGAAAGACCTCCGACAGCTCCTGTTTTCGCTAACTGAAAGAAATCCAAAAGAGGATTTTCGCTTTTACGAGATGAGGTGAATTTGCTTTCCCCCATGTAAACGAAAGCTTCTTCGCTTTTACGCTATTTCGGCTTACCAAGGGTTTCATAGGAACGCTCTACTTTCAGGCAGCGGAGGAAACCTGTGGTTAGTTCCACTCGCCGGCACAGATTGGGAACAGGGCCTGTCGCAAGCTGTCGGCCATTCCGTGGCTGTTCAGTCAAGGGAGCCGTCACAGCAAGCTTGAACAGCTTGGCCTGGTACTGTCTCGTGTGGCGACTCCTTCATCACTGGAGGCTGACCTCCCTGTTCCCCTGCCTCCCCACAGCCCCCAGGGGTTAAGCGTGGAGGTCCTGGGAACGTGAGGGCCTGGACATCATGGAGCAGCTGTGGCCACATCCTGTCGAGGAAGGGTCGGGGGGGGGGGGCGGGGAAAGGGGAAAATCTCCTCGACGTCTTCTGCCGCGGGTCGTGCTGCTCGAGGATGTCCCCTGGGTTGGAAACAAAGAGATTACATTCGTTTCCAAACTCCCGGATGATTTGGCCAGTTTCATGAGGGACAGAGCAATTTTACACTGCGGGGAATACAGCACATGGTTTTAGTGCACAGCATGATCCCACTTGATACCTACCCCAGATACTTAGCTCCTAATAATAATTTAGGACTGAACTCCATCAAACACTCTCAGGACAGGGACAACACGGGGTTAGATACAGAGGAAAGCTCCCTCTACACTGTCCCCCATCAAACGCTCCCCAGGACAGGGACAGCACGGGGTTAGATACAGAGGAAAGCTCCCTCTACACTGTCCCATCAAACACTCCCCAGGACAGGGACAGCACGGGGTTAGGTACAGAGTAAAGCTCCCTCTACACTGTCACCCCATCAAACACTCCCCAGGACAGGGACAGCACGGGGTTAGATACTGAGTAAAGCTCCCTCTGCACTGTCCCCCATCAAACAGTCCCCAGGACAGGGACAGCACGGGTTTAGATACTGAGTAAAGCTCCCTCTGCACTGTCCCCCATCAAACACTCCCCAGGACAGGGACAGCACGGGGTTAGATACAGAGTAAAGCTCCATCTACACTGTCCCCCCATCAAACACTCCCCAGGACAGGGACAGCACGGGGTTAGATACAGAGTAAAGCTCCCTCTACACTGTCCCCCATCAAACGCTCCCCAGGGCAGGGACAGCACTGGGTTAGATACAGAGTAAAGCTCCCTCTACACTGTCCCCCATCAAACACTCCCCAGGACAGGGACAGCAGCCAAAATACAGACTCTCCACCTGCCTCTGTTGTCATGCTGTGAACTCTTGATTTCCCAGTGGCTGGTCTCCTGTAATTTTGAACACAGGTTGGATGTGTAACCTGCTGACAGCAGGCGGTGCTGTGAGACAGGTCTGGTCACTGCGAGACTGACTGACTGACTCACGTCCCGAGCTGAATCCCTGTTTCCCACAGTGGCGTTCGGAGAAGACACTGAACTTGAGGTTAGATCACTGCAGAGGCTCACGCTGATGATCTGAGGATTTGTCTTTGGACCACAGCTGGGAATTTAAACAAAGAATTGCGGATTCCGGAAAGCTGGAATGAAAACAGAAATGTGCTGGAGAAACTCAGCAGGTCTGCCAGTGCCTGGAGAGAGAAACAGAATTAACGTTTTCCAGTCATACAGCCTGGAAACAGCTCCTTCATTCCAACTCATCACACATCGACCAAGCATCCCAATCTGACCAAGCCCCCTCTGCCAGCACCCGGCCCATGTCCCTCCAAAGCCTTCCTATTCATATACCCATCCAAATGCCTTTTTTTTTAGATTAGATTAGATTACTTACAGTGTGGAAACAGGCCCTTCGGCCCAACAAGTCCACACCGACCCGCCGAAGCGCAACCCACCCATTCCCCTACATTTACCCCTTTACCTAACACTACGGGCAATTTAGCATGGCCAATTCACCTGACCTGCACATCTTTGTGACTGTGGGAGGAAACCGGAGCACCCGGAGGAAACCCACACAGACACGGGGAGAACGTGCAAACTCCACACAGTCAGTCGCCTGAGTCGGGAATTGAACCCGGGTCTCTGGCGCTGTGAGGCAGCAGTGCTAACCACTGTGCCACCGTGCCGCCCACTGTCTGCCACCCACTGACCTGCTGTGCTTTTCCAGCGCCGCACTCTCGACTCTGATCTCCAGCGTCTGCAGTCCTCACTGTCTCCTGTACAATCTAGGGCCCCACTATTAACTGTATAAGTCCTGCCCTGGCTTGCCTTTCCAAAATGCAACACCTCACATTTATCCAAATTACACTACATCTGCCATCTGCCGCCCACTTTAAATGCTGTCATTGTACCAGCCTCCACCACATCCTCTGGCAGCTCATTCCATACACCTACCACCCTCTGGGTGAAAAAGTTCCCCCTTAGGTCCCTTTTAAATCTTGCCCCTCTCACCCTAAAACCATGCCCCTCTAGTTCTGGACTCCCCCACCCCGGGGAAAAGACTTTGTCTATTTACTCTCTCCATTCTCCTCATGATTTTATAAACCTTTATAAGGTTCCCCCCATAGTCTCTGACACTCCAACCTCTCACTGTAGCTCAAACCGTCCAGTTCCAAGTCAATCTTTGTCAATCTTTTCTGCACCTTCTCGAGTTCACCAACATCTGTCCGACAGCAGGGAGGCCAGAATTGCGCGCAGTATTCCAAACGTGGCCTTGCCAATGTCCTGTACAGCCGCACTGTGATATTCCCAACCCTTATACTCAATGCACTGCTGAATGCTTTCTTCATTATCCTCTCTACCTGCAACTCCACTTTCAAGGAATCATGCATTTGCACCCCTCGGTCTCTTGTGTTTGGCTACACACCTGATGAAGGGCTCCTGCCCGAAATGTCGACTCTCCTGCTCCTCGGATGCTGCCTGAACCTGCTGTGCTTTTCCAGCGCCGCACTCTCGACTCTGATCTCCAGCGTCTGCAGTCCTCACTGTCTCTTGTACAATCCAGGGCCCCACTATTAACTGTATAAGTCCTGCCCTGGCTTGCCTTTCCAAAATGCAACACCTCACATTTATCCAAATTACACTACATCTGCCATTCCAGTGACCCTTCATCAGACCTATTAGATGCTGCCAGACCTGCTGAGTTTCTCCAACACTGTCTGGTCTCATTTCAGCTGGGGGATTAAATTTACTTCGTAAAATTTTAACAAAGACCTGAAAGTCATGATCGATTGTCAATCTTAGCAGGGCTTATCCACTTAATGGTAAGGTCCGAGGGAGTGTTGCTGAACAAAGAGACCTTGGAGTGCAGGTTCATAGCTCCTTGAAAGTGGGGTCGCAGGTAGATAGGATAGTGAAGAAGGCGTTTGGTATGCTTTCCTTTATTGGTCAGAGTATTGAGTACAGGAGTTGGGAGGTCATGTTGCGGCTGTGCAGGACATTGGTTAGGCCACTGTTGGAATATTGCGTGCAATTCTGGTCTCCTTCCTATCGGAAAGATGTTGTGAAACTTGAAAGGGCTCAGAAAAGATTTACAAGGATGTTGCCAGGGTTGGAGGGTTTGAGCTACAGGGAGAGGCTGAACAGGCTGGGGCTGTTTTCCCTGGAGAGTTGGAGGCTGAGGGGTGACCTTATAGAGGTTTATAAAATCATGAGGGGGCATGGATAGGGTAAATAGACAAAGTCTTTTCCCTGGGGTGGGGGAGTCCAGAAATAGAGGGGCATAGGTTTAGGGTGAGAGGGGAAAGATATAAAAGAGACCTAAGGGGCAACTTTTTCACACAGAGGGTGGTGTGTGTACGGAATGAGCTGCCAGAGGAAGTGGTGGAGGCTGGTACAATGACAACATTTAAAAGGCATCTGGATGGGGATATGAATAGGAAGGGTTTGGAGGGACATGGGCCGGGTGCTGGCAGGTGGGACTAGACTGAGTTGGGATATCTGGTCAGCATGGACGGGTTGGACCGAAGGGTCTGTTTCCGTGCTGGACATCTCTATGACTTTATAAGTGACATCTGCCATTCCAGTGACCCTTCATCAGATGCTGCCAGACTTGCTGAGTTTCTCCAGCACTGTCTGGTCATGGTCAATTATCACAAGACCTCATCTGGTTCACCAGTTCCCCTTTAGGGAGGGGAATTTTGCCTACACGTGACTCCAGACCTTACTGTGATGGGGGTGATTCTGAAGTGCCCCCCGAAGAACAGGGAGGCAACCCCATCCAGGGACAACAGGAGACACACACCAAATGCAGGGCTTTGAAATCAGTGCAGCGCTGAGTCTCATCCCAGATCCAAACCTCTGTGTTATCACTTCTGTGCTGAGTTCAGGAATGGCAATGCAAGTTTATAAAGTACCTTTAACAAGGTAACACACCCAGAGAGCTTTCACGACATGGGGCCATGCACGCTAGCTACGGGAAGCTCAGTCAGTTAGTCCAGTTTTATGGGGTGTCTTAGAGTAGAAAGGATAACACACGAGGTGGAGAGATGGAAATGGAGGACATACAAGGGGCCTGGGTTGGAGGACGGCCAAGGTCTCAAAGAGTTGTCAGAGATTACAGAGACAAGGCTGGGTTGGAGGGACTGAAGTGTATGGCTCCCCCAATACTGACCCTCTGATGGCGTGGCGCTCCCTCAGCACTGATCCTCTGGGAGTGCGGCACTCCCTCAGCACTGACCCTCTGGGAGTGCAGCACTCCCTCAGTACTGACCCTCTGGGAGTGCGGCACTCCCTCAGCACTGACCCTCTGGGAGTGCTGCACTCCCTCAGCACTGACCCTCTGGGAGTGCGGCACTCCCTCAATACTGACCCTCCGACAGTGCGATGCTCCCTCAATACTGACCCTCTGACAGTGCGGCACTCCCTCAATATTGACCCTCTGACAGTGCGGCACTCCCTCAGCGCTGACCCTCCGACGGCACGGAGCTCCCTCAACCCTGACCCTCCAATAGTGTGGCACTCCCTCAGTACTGACCCTCCGACAGTGCGGCACTCCCTCAGCACTGACCCTCCGACAGTGCGATGCTCCCTCAGGACTGACCCTCTGACAGTGCGGCACTCCCTCAGCGCTGACCCTCCGATGGTGCGGAGCTCCCTCAGCCCTGACCCTCCGACAGTGCGGCACTCCCTCAGCCTTGACCCTCCGACAGTGCAGCACTCCCTCAGTACTGACCCTCCAACAGTGCAGCACTCCCTCAGTACTGACCCTCCGACAGTGCGGCACTCCCTCAGCACTGACCCTCCGACAGTGCGGCACTCCCTCAGCACTGACCCTCTGACTGTGCGGCACTCCCTCAGTACTGACCCTCCGACTGTGCGGCACTCCCTCAGCGCTGACCCTCCGATGGTGCGGAGCTCCCTCAGTACTGACCCTCCGACAGTGCGGCACTCCCTCAGTTCCGAAGTTCAACCGTTTGTACATCCCCCTCATCCCTGAAAAAGAATCAGACACCGCTCTCCGATCAGAATTATTTTATTAATTTGAGGTGACAGGTCGCTGCCACCTCCTCCTTCAAACAGGGAAGCACAGTCCCTCTGCATGCTGGACCTTGGACATCAAGTTGAAACCATCTCAGTTGAGCCACTGTGTGTCTTGGCCGGTCTGTGTCCTTTCATCTTCAGCCCCTTGCCTCCTCGTCCAACTGTCAATCCTCGTGACTCCCCTCCGTTGAAATCCTTAACCCTTCCTCTTTGGGGGAGCGCCACTCCAGCCTCCGCCCGCGATTGATTTCCTCCCCTGGGTCCCGGCCTGTTGCCTGGCGATGTGGCGGCCTAGTGGAGGAGGCTGAGGGCTTTGGCCACCTTCACCCGGACGCTGGACACGGGGTCTTGCAGCATGGCCGCGATGTCCCCGCAGATGTTGCTGTTGGCGGCGGCCTGGTGGTACTTCCTGGGCAGCTTCTGAAGCAGGCTGGCGGCAAAGGCCACGGCGTTGCCGCGGATCTCGGGCAGCAGGCTCTTGAAGAAGGTGGCGCCCACTGCCAGGTAGATGCTGACCTTGGCCGGGAAGTCCTCAGCCACGGCCTTGGCCAGGGAGCTGAGGAAGGCCCAGTAGTCCAGCTCCCCGCCGTCGGCCAGCTCGCGGTGGAAGAGCAAGCACAGGCTGTCGGAGCCCAACAGAGGCCCGGCCGAGCGGAGGGCGCCCTTGCAGGCCTCCGCCACCTCACCGCTGCCGTCGTTCATGTGCAGGATGAGGCTGACCAAGCTGGTGTGGACCTGCTCCACGTAGAGATGCCGCAGCTCCCCCTCGCCGAAGCGGGCGAGGCTGCCGAAGAGCCGGAAGGCGCCGCCGCGCACCTGCTCGTTGCTGTGCTCGAAGAGAGGCTGGGCGGCCAGGATGACGTCGGCCAGCAGGCCCCGGGCCTGGCTCTCGTCCAGCAGCGCCAGCAGGCCCGACAGGCTGCCCAGGGCCTCCGCCTTGACCAGATCGTGCGGGTCCTCGCCCCCGCTGACGCCGGCTATCATGGCGCGCGCCAGCCTGTCGGCGTAGAGCCCCACCTTGCCCGGCTCCCCGGCCGTGGCCGCCACCGCCTTGCCCAGGGCCCGGAAGCAGAGCAGGCGCACGATGGGCACCGCGTCCTCGGCGCAGCCCAGCAGGCTGGCCAGCAGCACGTCGGTGAGCTGCAGCTCACAGGCCACAGGCTCGCTCAGCAGCTCGCCCAGGAAGGCCGCCAGGGTGACCCTCTGCGACTTGGGGGCAGCGGGCAGAGCGGCCGAGAGCCGGTGGGCGATGGCAGCCAGCTGGGGCCTGACGTGGCGAGCCACCGCCCGGGCCAGCAGTGCCACCCCCTCGTGGTGGCCCTCCGAGCTCCGGAGCAGGGCCCAGGCACCGGACTCCTCCATGGCCTGCACTACGGCCTCGGTGCGGCCCACCGTCAGCGCCACCTTCAGCGTCTCCACCGAGTAGCTGCAGATGTCCACGGTGCTCTGCTTGGAGCGCGACGGCGAGAGCTTCCAGTGCCTGGGGTCACCGGCGTGGAAGAGCTCCTGGGGGAACTCGACCCCTACACTGGAGCTGAGGTGGAGCAGCAGGGTGACAAAGAGCTGTGGGTAGAGACCCCTGACCGGACCCACCGACTCCGGGTTGGACAGCATCTCGCCCAGGGCGCAGACGATAGCCAGCGGCTCCAGCGCCGAGCAGACGGCCCCGCTCTTGTGCACCAGGGAGCCTCCCGGCCGCTCGCTGGGCGCCAGGTGCTTGCCCAGCGCCTCCAGCAGCAGCTCCATGCAGCGGGCGGCCAGAGTGGCCTCACCGGCTAGTGCCCGCCAGATCTCGCAGGTGTACCCATCGAAGGGCAGTGGGGTGCAGAGCAGGCAGGAGACCACCTCGGCTGTGTTCTGGGAGGCCAGCACGCAGATGAAGTGCACCATGGAGAGCTTGACCTGCTCGCCGGCAATCCACTGCAGCCGGATGTACAGGGCCTTCAGGATCTCGGAGACATGGCCCTCTAGCACCGCGCCGCACGAGCGCACCACGGTGTTCATGGCGATGGAGGCGGCGCTGGAGCAGGCCACGTGCGGGTCGTCCAGGCCTTCGAAGAGCACGAAGAGCAGGGTGCTGACCTGCTCCTGGGGCAGGCGCCTGGCGATGACCTTGGCCAGCTCCGAGCAGCCCCGCAGCAGCGCCTGGCTCTCCGCCTGGTCCAGCCGGGCGCCGATGGCCTTGAGGTGCTCCACCAGCTCGTCGGCCTCGCCCTCCTGCAGCCCGGCGTACCGCAGGTGGATGCGGAAGAGGGTGTAGATGCTGCCCACGGCCAGGCGCCGCACCCTGGGCACCGGGTCGGTGCAGCGGGGCACCAGGCGGCCCACCATGGTGCCCAGGTGGCTGAACTCCACCTCCGCGCGCAGCACCATCTTCTCCAGGTAGAGGGCGGCTAGCTGGGCGGTAATGTCCAGCGCCCGTTCCCGCTCGTGGTCCCGGGTGGAGATGACCCAGCCCTCCACGTGCTTGAAGACGGCCTGCAGCCCGTCGGGGGAGAGCACGTGCATCAGGATCTCATTCAGCAGGCCCTGCAGGGCCGCCGCCGTCTCGCGGTACAGGTCCTCGCGCTCCCTGCTCTCCTCCCCGGCCTTCTCCAGCGGCTGCAGGCCCAGCACGCTATCCAGGCAGGTCTTGATGAGCTCGGTCACGTAGGCCCGGTTCACCAGGGGCTCCAGTCTGATGAGGCAGGCACAGGCAGTCATCGCCAACTGGCAGACGGGCGTCTTGAGC
Organism: Chiloscyllium plagiosum; assembly: GCF_037043375.1. Classification (NCBI taxonomy): domain Eukaryota; kingdom Metazoa; phylum Chordata; class Chondrichthyes; order Orectolobiformes; family Hemiscylliidae; genus Chiloscyllium; species Chiloscyllium plagiosum. The sequence goes on along the minus strand of NW_028270184.1, from coordinate 9,165,886 downwards.
TGGCCCCTGGCTTCGGCCTTGATCAGGCCCTGCATGGTGGCCAGCAACTCGGCCTTGCGGGCGAAGGGGTAGGAGTGCCTCCAGCGGTTGGCGTGCACAGCCTTGGCCACCAGGGTGACGGCCTTGATCAGGCTCAGCTTGACCGTGGGGTCCTTGGTCTCCACCTTGATGCCCAGCACCTTAGTGCTGGCCAGGCCCACAATGTGCTGCAGGATGCCGGCCTCCAGCCGCGGCATCAGCATCTCCTCGGGGGCGTACAGCGCCACGTAGCCGTAGCACAGGATCAGCGTGCTCTTCATCCGCTCCAGGTCACCGTCCACCTTCTCCACCAGGCTGTTGAAGAAGCTGACCGTCTTCCTCAGGCCGTCCAGCCGGACGAACTCCTCCAGCCTGGCCAGCGTGGCGTCGAAGTGGGTCATGGCGCAGAAGCCGACGCCGATGGCCAGTCCCTCGCGCTCCAGGGCCTCACCGTGCTGGGCGCTCAGCAGCATCTCCTGGAGCTGCTGGTGGATTGTCTCGGCGCTCTGGGTGTGCTGCAGCATGATGCCCAGGCACTTGTAGAGGAACTGCTTCTCCCGGGAGACGTGGGCGTACGCCAACGGGACGCCCTGCCAGGCGTTGATCTGGTTGGTCATCTCCTCGGCCAGGCGGCCGGTCCACTGGGCATTGCCCACAGTCTCCGCTGTCCGGAAGAGCAGGAGGAGCAGGTTCTTCTCCCACTGCTGCTGGGCCACGGTCTCCTCGGTGTGCTCGGCCAGGTACCTCAGCAGGGTGGGCAGCTCGGCTGCCCACAGCCCCTCCAGAGCCGGGTGGATGGTGGGGCCCAGCGCCAGCAGCAGCCCCAGAGCGGCCTCTCCCCGTTGCCGCCCCTCATAGGGCAGGGAGGCGGCCACCAGGAGGCGTGCCACCAGGGCCTGAGGGGACGGCAGGCTAGGCCGCTTGTCGTAGTTGAGCTCGAAGAGCTGCAGGCCTGGGCGCCGCTGGCCGGTGACGGCGAGCTGCAGGGCGTGGCAGACGGCCGGCAGGGCGTGCGTGTGCTGGGCCGGCGTCACATACTCCAGCAGCGAGGGCCACAGCACGGGGGTCAGCCTCTCCAGGCCCGCCATCCTGAGCAGCAGGCCCTCCGCCGTCTCCTTCAGCTCGCCGTCGCTCACATCCCCGGCCTTGGCGGGCGCCCGCGCCTCGGCCAGCCCGCACAGGCACACCACAAAGTCCAGCGCGGCGGCCCCTCCCTCCAGCTCCAGGTAGCCGCGCTCCGCCAGGACCTCGATCAGGTCCAGGAGTGCCCTCTTGACGCGGCTGGCGGGGTCCTGAAGGGGCGCCTTGATGCCGGCCAGCACGGTGGCCTTCCTGCCCTCCAGCAACCGGTGCTCGGTGACCACCAGGTGCCGGAGGATGGCCAGGGTGCCCAGGCGGCTGCGCTCGCTGTTGGCCAGCTTGTGGACCAGGAACTTCAGCACGGCGTCCGGTGAGGCCCGGGTCGCCACGGAGAAGCAGGCCAGCAGCTCCTCCCGGTTGCCGGGGGCCAGGTCGCTCTCGGGGTCGGCCGGCTGGCAGGCCTGGTGGTGGAGCGGGTGTAGCAGGCTGTCCACCTGGGCCTCCAGGCCGCGCGTGTCTGCGCCGAGCGCCACCTCCAGGGCCCGGTGCAGGAGGTGGCTGACGTGGAACGGCTCCTGCTGCTTCCTGTAGAGTGAGACCACAGCGGGCAGCAGACGGGGCAGCTCCTCCCGCAGCTTGTCCCCGCCCAGGACCTGCACCACCTCCCCCAGGGCGGTCAGCACCTCCAGCCGCAGCCTGGGCTCCTTCAGCGGGAGCCAGGCGTTGAACAGCGTGTCGTAGGCTGCGTGGATCTCGCGGCGGAAGGCCCCCTTCTTCTGGGCCTGGGCCTCCTGGTGCTGGAGAACGCTGCGGCTGAGCTGGCCCAGGGCGTTCGCCAGGGCGATCCTCATCCTGTCCGTCTTGGCCTGGCTCAGCATGGGGACGAGGGCCTCAAAGATGGCGGACAGGTACGGCGCCATGTTGCCCCCGCTGGCCAGGGCCAGGCGCGCCACCGTCCGCACCATGGAGGGGTCCGGCAGCCTATCGGCCTTGAAGCTCCTCAGCGTCTTGTCCAGGACTTCCTCGGTGTAGCTGCCTCCCAGAGCTACCAGAATGTCGCCATAGGCCTCCTTGGAGGCCTCGCTCAGGGCCTCATCGGGCCGCACCAGCTCCCGGGCGGCTGCGGCCACCAGCTGCTTGGCCGTCAGCTCGCTGACCGGGCTGCCGGCGTCCTCCACCACCAGCCGCATGGCCTGCAGGATGACGGTCCGGTGCTGCTCCTCCAACTGGCCGTGCTTGCTGAGGTAGTCCAGGCAGGAGGTGAGCAGCAGGTCGGTGTGGTGCGCCCCCAGCTCCCGGAGGGACAGCACGATCTGCCGGCGCACAGCCTCGTCCCTGTCGAAGGCCGCGTCCCGCAGCGCCTTGAGGGAGCTCTCCACGTTGCAGGCAGCCATCGTGCCTTCCGCTCTCCTCCACCGGCCGGCGTAGTCCTCCCCCCCTCCCAGCCGGGCGGCCACACCCTCCTCCTCCTCCTCCTCCTCCACGTCGGCCTCCACCTTCGCTGCCTGCCCCTCCCTCTCGCCCTCCGCCGGGAAAGTCTCAGTCGGGTCCGCGGCTCCGCCTCATCGATGGGCCAGCCTCCTAGGCCTCAGGCTCCAGCCTGGCGTGCAGCGGCGGGGGGAGTGGGGGAGCGCCTCCTTCGGAATCCTCTCCCGCGGAGCTTTCTGGGAGTTCGGAACCGGGCTGTTTTCCTGATTTTTGCTTCGCTTTCAGCCCCCCTTCGCCTGCCTCATCGAAATTTGTGGGCCCGCTCCTTCGCGCCTGGCCCCCTGCTCTTGGCCTGGCTGTCCTGTTAGCCGTCGGTGTGTCTCCTATTCCGTACTTTCTCTCTCTTTGTCTCTCTCTTTTTGTCCCGCTCAGCCTCCTGTCCCCCAAAAATCAACCTGGTCTTCTTTTACCCCCTCACCTTCCTGTCTTTGGTTTGGTTGGAATTAACAGTCACCAGGCTACGCTCCTCTCCTCCTGCCCTGCAAACTGTGCTTCTGGCAGACAGTCGATCGTGAGGTCTCTTGACCGGCTTTAGCCCCCACTGCCTCTCCTTTCCGACCTTGGGTCTTTATGTCCCTTTGGGTCTTGCCCGTTGCGATGGGTACAATCTCCTCACTCGTAGGCCTCAGTCTTGAGAGGGTCTCCCGCCTGCAGAAATCTCTCTCCCGGGTGGGGGTTTGTCGCCGTCTGCTTCCTGACCCCCCCCCCCTTGCACGGCTGCCCCCTCCGAGGTGGCTACACCGCGAGAGGGGGGCCCTGACGGATTTCACCCACCCCTCTTTGTCTGTCTTGGGCCCCCCCCCACCCCCCGCCCAACTTCCCCACCCACGCCCGGCCTCTGGTCACTTGTTGTCCATCACTCAGTACTCCGACACTTAATATTTCTCGACCAGAAGTATCTCGCCCATCCCCCGCTGCTCCATTTCCTGCCTCAAACCCTCGCCCACCCCCCACCCTGCCACCTCATCCCTCATCAAACCCCACCCCCACCTCACATCCCCCTGTGTGACCACGCGCCTCAGTGTGACGTCATGGGCTGCACCTGTGAGGTAGCAGGGGTTTAAAATGGCCGCCGATCAACTTCCCCAGGACACTCTCCCAAAGGAGAGGGCAAACCAACTTCCTGTGAAGTGAAACACACTCTTGCTGACGTTCATAGTCACTCACGGACACACTGACACACTTTCTCTCACACACACACAGATGCACACACTCAGATGCTCACACACAGACACAAAGTCTTGCACAAACACAGGGACACACTCTTAGACACACACACATACACACACTCACACAAACACACACTCATACACACGGACACATTCTTTTTCAACACTCACACATACACAGGCACACGTACACACTGCCATACACACACACTCTCACATGCACACATGAACAAATTCATACACACCCACACACAGATACCCACCCACACAGACACCCACATAATCACACTCACTCTAACTCACACACACCCTCCCTCCCACACTCACACACATACATAATCACACTCACTCTAACTCACACACACCCTCCCTCCCACACTCACACACATACATAATCACACTCACTCTAACTCACACACACCCTCCCTCACACACATACATAATCACACTCACTCTAACTCACACACACCCTCCCTCACACACATACATAATCACACTCACTCTAACTCACACACACCCTCCCTCTCTCCCTCACACACATACATAATCACACTCACTCTAACTCACACTCATTCTCTCATACACGTATCCAGTGTAAAACTCCTGAGATGTCCATCTGACCCACCCACACCCCAGCTTGCCCCTTACCTCACCTCTGCAGGCACAGAGGAGATTTTCCCGGAAGGTTTGCGGGATTTCGCAAGGCCTAACAAAAACAACCCGTTTCCACGTCCTGTTTCACTTGAGGCATTCCAGAAGGCATTAGACAGTGACTGAAACTGAAGCTAAGGTGCAGGGAGATGAGGAAAAGGGAGGAGTCATAGCTTCAGACAGTATAGAATCTGGTCCTTCGGCCCAACACGTCCATGCTGACCACATATCCCAACCTAATCCAGTCCTGTTTACCAGCACTTGGCCCATATCTCTCCAAACCCTTCCTATTCGTGTCCCCATCCAGATGCCTTTTAAATGTTGTCATTGTACCAGCCTCCACCACTTCCTCTGGCAGCTCATTCCACACACGTACCACCCTCTGTGTGAAAAAGTTGCCCCTCAGGTCCCTTTTAAATCTTTCCCCTCTCACCCTAAACCTATGCCCCTCCAGTTTTGGACTCCCCCACTCTGGGGGAGAAAAAAGACCTTGGCTATTCAACCTATCCATTTTGCTCATGATTTAATTAACCCCCACAAGCTGACCTCTGAATTTCCAGGGACAAAAGTCCCAGCCTACCCAGCCTCTCCCGATAACTGAACCCTCCCCCGATGATATCTTGGTCAATCTTTTTCCAGTTTAATGACATGCTTCTTACAGCAGAGAGACCAGAATTATACACTGTACTCCAAGAGAAGCCTCACTAATTAGTCACTACATAATGCACAGATAGCCAGCGCAGGCAAGATGGGCTGAATGGTCTTATTTTGCACTGTCACAATTCTGTAATTCAGGAATGAGAGACTTGCACGAGTGTGGAGAAGCTGGGACTGTTCTCCTCAGAGCAGAGAAGGTTAAGGGGGAGATGGAATCGAGCCATTCAAGATCACGAGGGGGGGGGGGGGGGGGACTCGATTGAGTAAATAAAGGAGAAACTGTTCCCAAACAGGGAGAGACAGCAAGAGATGTTGAGAGGGGGAGTGAGTGAGAGAGAGAGAGAGAGAGAGAGAGAGAGAGTGTTATAGAGAGTGAAGCAGAGAGTGAGAAAGAGACAGCGAGATAGAAAGAGAGAGATTGAGATAGAGACGTGATGTGGAGATGCCGGTGTTGGACTGGGGTGTACAAAGTTAAAATCACACAACACAAGGTTACATTCCAACAGGTTTAACTGGAAGCATTAGCTTTCGGAGCGTCGCTCCTTCATCAGGTGGTTGTGGAGTACACAGTTGTAGGACACAGAATTTACAGAAAACGTTTACAGTGTGATGTAACTGAAAGTTATACATTGAAAAACACCTTGATTGTTTGTTAAGTCTGTCGTCTGTTAGAATGACCATGATAGTTTCACTTAGAGTCATAAAGATGTACTGCACGGAAACAGACCCTTCGGTCCAACCCGTCCATGCCACCCAGATATCCCAACCCAATCTAGTCCCACCTGCCAGCACCCGGCCCATATCCCTCCAAACCCTTCCTATTCCTGTCCCCATCCAGATGCCTTTTAAATGTTGTCATTGTACCAGCCTCCACCACTTCCTCTGGCAGCTCATTCCACACACACACCACCATCTGCATGAAAACGTTGCCCATTAGGTCTCTTTTATATCCTTCCCCTCTCACCCTAAACCTATGCCCCTCTAGTTCTGGACTCCCCACCCCAGGGAAAAAGACTTTGTCTATTCACCCTATCCATGCCCCCTCATGATTTTATAAACCTCTATAAGGTCACCCCTCAGCCTCCGACGCTCCAGGGAAAACAGCCCCAGCCTGTTCAGCCTCTCCCTGTAGCTCAATCCCTCCAACCCTGGCAACATCCTCGTAAATCTTTTCTGAACCCTTTCAAGTTTCACAACATCTTCTTTCAAATGTAAATCACAAAACATTTTTGTGATTGTGAGATAGAGACAGATGGTGTTAGAGAGACAGACATAGGATGAGATCAGCAACGAGATCACAATAGAGAGAGACCGTGTGTGTGTGTGAGAGAGAGAGAGAGAAACAGAGTGAGAACAGAGACAGTGAAAATCAGAGTAAGGCAGTTGGTGGACACTATCACCACATACGCTACCATTAGGTTAGATTAGATTACAGTGTGGAACAGGCCCTTCGGCCCAATCAATCCACACCGACCCTCCGAAGATTAACCCACACAGACCAATTTCCCTCTGACTAATGCATCTAATGCTATGGGACAATTTAGCACGGCCAATCCACCCTAACCTGCACATCCCTGGGCACTATGGGACAATTTAGCACGGCCAATCCACCCTAACCTGCACATCCCTGGGCACTATGGGACAATTTAGCACAACCAATCCACCCTAACCTGCACATCCCTGGGCACTATGGGGCAATTTAGCACGGCCAATCCACCCTAACCTGCACATCCCTGGGCACTATAGGGCAATTTAGCAAGGCCAATCCACCCGAACCTGCACATCCCTGGACACTATGGGACAATTTAGCACGGCCAATCCTCCCTAACCTGCACATCCCTGGGCACTATAGGGCAATTTAGCACGGCCAATCCACCCTAACCTGCACATCCCTGGGCACTATAGGGCAATTTAGCACGGCCAATCCACCCTAACCTGAACATCCCTGGGCACTATGGGTAATTTAGCACGGCCAATCCACCCTAACCTGCACATCCCTGGGCACTATGGGACAGTTTAGCATGGCCGGTCCACCCTAACCTGCGCATCCCAGGGCACTATGGAACAATTTAGCACGGCCAATCCACCCTAACCTGCACATCCCTGGGCACTATGGGACAATTTAACACGACCAATCCACCCTAACCTGCACATCCCTGGGCACTATGGGAAAATTTAGCACGGCCAATCCACCCTAACCTGCACATCCCTGGGCACTGTGGGTAATTTAGCACGGCCAATCCACCCTAACCTGCACATCCCTGGGCACGATGGGACAATTTAGCACGGCCAATCCACCCTAACCTGCACATCCCTGGGCACTATGGGACAATTTAGCACGGCCAATCCACCCTAACCTGCACATCCCTGGGCACTGTGGGGCAATTTAGCACAGCCAATCCACCCTAACCTGCACATCCCTGGGCACTAAGGGACAATTTAGCATGGCCAATCCACCCTAACCTGCACATCCCTGGGCACTGTGGGACAATTTAGCACGGCCAATCCACCCTAACCTGCACATCCCTGGGCACTATGGGACAATTTAGCACGGCCAATCCGCACTAACCCGCACATTCCTGGGCACTATGGGACAATTTAGCACGGTCAATCCACCCTAACCTGCACATCCCTGGGCACTGTGGGACAATTTAGCATGGCCAATCCGCACTAACCCGCACATTCCTGGGCACAATGGGGCAATTTAGCATGGCCAATCCACCCTAACCTGCGCATCCCAGGACACTATGGGACAGTTTAGCATGGCCGGTCCTCCCTAACCTGCACATCCCTGGGCACTATGGGACAATTTAGCATGGCCAATCCACCCTAACCTGCGCATCCCAGAACACTATGGGACAATTTTACACGGCCAATCCACCCTAACCTGCACATCCCTGGACACTATGGGACAATTTAGCACGGCCAATCCACCCTAACCTGCACATCCCTGGACACTATGGGACAATTTAGCACGGCCAATCCACCCTAACCTGCACATCCCTGGGCACTGTGGTGCAATTTAGCACGGCCAATCCACCCTAACCTGCACATCCCTGGGCACTATGGGACAATTTAGCATGGCCAGTCCACCATAACCTGCACATCCCTGGACACTATGGGACAATTAACCGGCCAATCCACCCGAACCTGCACAATCCTGTGCACAATGGGACAATTTAGCACGGCCAATCCACCCTAACCTGCACATCCCTGGACGCTATGGGTCAATTTAGCACGGCCAATCCACCCTAACGGGTACATCCCTGGGCACTATGGGACAATTTATCCCGGCCAATCCGTCCTAACCTGCACATCCCTGGACACTATGGGACAGTTTAGCACGGCCAATCCACCCTAACCTGCACATCCCTGGGCACTCTGGGACAATTTAGCATGGCCAATCCACCCTAACCTGCGCATCCCAGGACACCATGGGACAGTTTAGCATGGCCGGTCCACCCTAACCTGCACATCCCTGGGCACTATGGGACAATTTAGCATGGCCAATCCACCCAAACCTGCGCATCCCAGGACACTATGGGACAATTTTACACGGCCAATCCGCCCTAACCTGCACATCCCTGGGCACTATGGGACAATTTAGCATGGCCAGTCCACCATAACCTGCACATCCCTGGACACTATGGGACAATTAACCGGCCAATCCACCCGAACCTGCACAATCCTGTGCACAATGGGACAATTTAGCACGGCCAATCCACCCTAACCTGCACATCCCTGGACGCTATGGGTCAATTTAGCACGGCCAATCCACCCTAACGGGTACATCCCTGGGCACTATGGGACAATTTATCCCGGCCAATCCGTCCTAACCTGCACATCCCTGGACACTATGGGACAGTTTAGCACGGCCAATCCACCCTAACCTGCACATCCCTGGGCACTCTGGGACAATTTAGCATGGCCAATCCACCCTAACCTGCGCATCCCAGGACACCATGGGACAGTTTAGCATGGCCGGTCCACCCTAACCTGCACATCCCTGGGCACTATGGGACAATTTAGCATGGCCAATCCACCCAAACCTGCGCATCCCAGGACACTATGGGACAATTTTACACGGCCAATCCGCCCTAACCTGCACATCCCTGGGCACTATTGGACAATTTAGCATGGCCAATCCACCCTAACCTGCACATCCCTGGGCACTATGGGACAATTTAGCATGGCCAATCCACCCTAACCTGCACATGCCTGGGCACTATGGGACAATTTAGCATGGCCAATCCACCCTAACCTGCACATGCCTGGACACAATGGGGCAATTTAGCACGGCCAATCCACCCTAACCTGCACATCCCTGGGCACTATGGGACAATTTAGCATGGCCAATTCACCCTAACCAGCACATCCCTGGGCACTATGGGACAATTTAGCACGGCCAATCCACCCTAACCTGCACATCCCTGGGCACTATGGGACAATTTAGCATGGCCAATCCACCCTAACCTGCACATCCCTGGGTACTATGGGACAATTTAGCACGGCCAATCCACCCTAACCTACACATCCCTGGACACTAGGGGCCAATTTAGCACGGCCAATCCACCCTAACCTGCACATCCCTGGACACTATGGGACAATTTAGCACGGCCAATCCACCCTAACCTGCACATCCCTGGGCACTGTGGGGCAATTTAGCACGGCCAGTCCAACCTAACCTGCACATCCCTGGGCACTGTGGGGCAATTTAGCACGGCCAATCCACCCTAACCTGCACCACCCTGGGCACTATGGGACAATTTAGCACGGCCAATCCACCCTAACCTGCACATCCCTGGGCACTCTGGGACAATTTAGCATGGCCAATCCACCCTAACCTGCGCATCCCAGAACACTATGGGACAATTTTGCACGACCAATCCACCCTAACCTGCACATCCCTGCGCACTTTGGGACAATTTAGCACGGCCAATTCACCCTAACCTGCACATCCCTGGGTACTATGGGACAATTTAGCACGGCCAATCCACCCTAACCTGCACATCCCTGAACACTATGGGACAATTTAGCACGGCCAATCCACCCTAACCTGCACATCCCTGGGCACTCTGGGACAATTTAGCATGGCCAATCCACCCTAACCTGCGCATCCCAGGACACCATGGGACAGTTTAGCATGGCCGGTCCACCCTAACCTGCAGATCCCTGGGCACTATGGGACAATTTAGCATGGCCAATCCACCCTAACCTGCGCATCCCAGGACACTATGGGACAATTTTACACGGCCAATCCGCCCTAACCTGCACATCCCTGGGCACTATGGGACAATTTAGCATGGCCAATCCACCCTAACCTGCACATCCCTGGGCACTATGGGACAATTTAGCATGGCCAATCCACCCTAACCTGCACATCCCTGGGCACTATGGGACAATTTAGCATGGCCAATCCACCCTAACCTGCACATGCCTGGACACAATGGGGCAATTTAGCACGGCCAATCCACCCTAACCTGCACATCCCTGGGCACTATGGGACAATTTAGCATGGCCAATTCACCCTAACCAGCACATCCCTGGGCACTATGGGACAATTTAGCACGGCCAATCCACCCTAACCTGCACATCCCTGGGCACTATGGAACAATTTAGCATGGCCAATCCACCCTAACCTGCACATCCCTGGGTACTATGGGACAATTTAGCACGGCCAATCCACCCTAACCTACACATCCCTGGACACTATGGGACAATTTAGCACGGCCAATCCACCCTAACCTGCACATCCCTGGACACTATGGGACAATTTAGCACAGCCAATCCACCCTAACCTGCACATCCCTGGGCACTATGGGACAATTTAGCACGGCCATTCCACCCTAACCTGCACATCCCTGGGCACTGTGGGGCAATTTAGCACGGCCAGTCTACCCTAACCTGCACATCCCTGGGCACTGTGGGGCTATTTAGCACGGCCAATCCACCCTAACCTGCACCTCCCTGGGCACTGTGGGGCAATTTAGCACGGCCAATCCACCCTAACCTGCACATCCCTGGGCACTATGGGACAATTTAGCACGGCCAATCCACCCTAACCTGCACATCCCTGGGCACTATGGGACAATTTAGCACGGCCAATCCACCCTAACCTGCACCTCCCTGGGCACTATGGGACAATTTAGCATGGCCAGTCCACCATAACCTGCACATCCCTGGGCACTGTGGTGCAATTTAGCACGGCCAATCCACCCTAACCTGCACATCCCTGGGCACTATGGGACAATTTAGCACGGCCAATCCACCCTAACCTGCACATCCCTGGGCACTATGGGACAATTTAGCATGGCCAGTCCACCATAACCTGCACATCCCTGGGCACTGTGGGGCAGTTTAGCACGGCCAATCCACCCTATCCTGCACAATCCTGGGCACAATGGGACAATTTAGCACGGCCAGTCCACCCTAACCTGCACATCCCTGGACACTATGGGACAATTAACCGGCCAATCCATCCGAACCTGCACAATCCTGTGCACAATGGGACAATTTAGCACGGCCAATCCACCCTAACCTGCACATCCCTGGACGCTATGGGTCAATTTAGCACGGCCAATCCACCCTAACGGGTACATCCCTGGGCACTATGGTACAATTTAGCACGGCCAATCCACCCTAACCTGCACATCCCTGGGCACTATGGTGCAATTTATCCCGGCCAATCTGCCCTAATCTGTACATCCCTGGACACTATGGGACAGTTTAGCATAGCCAGTCCACCCTAACCTGCACATCCCTGGACACTATGGGACAATTTAGCACGGCCAATCCACCCTAACCTGCACATCCCTGGGCACTATGGTGCAATTTATCCCGGCCAATCCACCCTAACCTGCACATCCCTGGACACTATGGGACAGTTTAGCACGGCCAATCCACCCTAACCTGCACATCCCTGGACACTATGGGACAATTTAGCACGGCCAATCCACTCTAACCTGCACATCCCTGGGCACTATGGGACAATTTAGCACGGCCAATCCACTCTAACCTGCACATCCCTGGGCACTATGGGACAATTTAGCACGGCCAATCCACCCTAACCTGCACACCCCTGGGCACTTTGGGACAATTTAGCACGGCCAATCCACTCTAACCTGCACATCCCTGGGCACTATGGGACAATTTAGCACGGCCAATCCACCCTAACCTGCACATCCCTGGCCACCATGGGACAATTTAGCACGACCAATCCACCCTAACCTGCACATCCCTGGGCACTTTGGGACAATTTAGCACGGCCAATCCACCCTAACCTGCACATCCCTGGACACTATGGGACAATTTAGCACGGCCAATCCACCCTAACCTGCACATCCCTGGGCACTCTGGGACAATTTAGCATGGCCAATCCACCCTAACCTGCGCATCCCAGAACACTATGGGACAATTTTACACGGCCAATCCACCCTAACCTGCACATCCCTGGGCACTCTGGGACAATTTAGCATGGCCAATCCACCCTAACCTGCGCATCCCAGGACACCATGGGACAGTTTAGCATGGCCGGTCCACCCTAACCTGCACATCCCTGGGCACTATGGAACAATTTAGCATGGCCAATCCACCCAAACCTGCGCATCCCAGGACACTATGGGACAATTTTACACGGCCAATCCGCCCTAACCTGCACATCCCTGGGCACTATGGGACAATTTAGCATGGCCAATCCACCCTAACCTGCACATCCCTGGGCACTATGGGACAATTTAGCATGGCCAATCCACCCTAACCTGCACATCCCTGGGCACTATGGGATAATTTAGCATGGCCAATCCACCCTGACCTGCACATGCCTGGACACAATGGGGCAATTTAGCACGGCCAATCCACCCTAACCTGCACATCCCTGGGCACTATGGGACAATTTAGCATGGCCAATTCACCCTAACCAGCACATCCCTGGGCACTATGGGACAATTTAGCACGGCCAATCCACCCTAACCTGCACATCCCTGGGCACTATGGGACAATTTAGCATGGCCAATCCACCCTAACCTGCACATCCCTGGGTACTTTGGGACAATTTAGCACGGCCAATCCACCCTAACCTACACATCCCTGGACACTATGGGACAATTTAGCACGGCCAATCCACCCTAACCTGCACATCCCTGGACACTATGGGACAATTTAGCACGGCCAATCCACCCTAACCTGCACATCCCTGGGCACTGTGGGGCAATTTAGCACGGCCAGTCCACCCTAACCTGCACATCCCTGGGCACTGTGGGGCAATTTAGCACGGCCAATCCACCCTAACCTGCACCTCCCTGGGCACTATGGGACAATTTAGCACGGCCAATCCACCCTAACCTGCACATCCCTGGGCACTCTGGGACAATTTAGCATGGCCAATCCACCCTAACGTGCGCATCCCAGAACACTATGGGACAATTTTACACGTCCAATCCACCCTAACCTGCACATCCCTGGGCACTTTGGGACAATTTAGCACGGCCAATCCACCCTAACCTGCACATCCCTGGGTACTATGGGACAATTTAGCACGGCCAATCCACCCTAACCTGCACATCCCTGAACACTATGGGACAATTTAGCACGGCCAATCCACCCTAACCTGCACATCCCTGGGCACTCTGGGACAATTTAGCATGGCCAATCCACCCTAACCTGCGCATCCCAGGACACCATGGGACAGTTTAGCATGGCCGGTCCACCCTAACCTGCAGATCCCTGGGCACTATGGGACAATTTAGCATGGCCAATCCACCCTAACCTGCGCATCCCAGGACACTATGGGACAATTTTACACGGCCAATCCGCCCTAACCTGCACATCCCTGGGCACTATGGGACAATTTAGCATGGCCAATCCACCCTAACCTGCACCTCCCTGGGCACTATGGGACAATTTAGCATGGCCAATCCACCCTAACCTGCACATCCCTGGGCACTATGGGACAATTTAGCATGGCCAATCCACCTTAACCTGCACATGCCTGGACACAATGGGGCAATTTAGCACGGCCAATCCACCCTAACCTGCACATCCCTGGGCACTATGGGACAATTTAGCATGGCCAATTCACCCTAACCAGCACATCACTGGGCACTATGGGACAATTTAGCACGGCCAATCCACCCTAACCTGCACATCCCTGGGCACTGTGGGACAATTTAGCATGGCCAATCCACCCTAACCTGCACATCCCTGGGTACTATGGGACAATTTAGCACGGCCAATCCACCCTAACCTACACATCCCTGGACACTATGGGACAATTTAGCACGGCCAATCCACCCTAACCTGCACATCCCTGGACACTATGGGACAATTTAGCACAGCCAATCCACCCTAACCTGCACATCCCTGGGCACTATGGGACAATTTAGCACGGCCATTCCACCCTAACCTGCACATCCCTGGGCACTGTGGGGCTATTTAGCACGGCCAATCCACCCTAACCTGCACCTCCCTGGGCACTATGGGACAATTTAGCACGGCCAATCCACCCTAATCTGCACATCCCTGGGCACTGTGGGGCAATTTAGCACGGCCAATCCACCCTAACCTGCACATCCCTGGGCACTATGGGACAATTTAGCATGGCCAGTCCACCATAACCTGCACATCCCTGGGCACTGTGGGGCAGTTTAGCACGGCCAATCCACCCTATCCTGCACAATCCTGGGCACAATGGGACAATTTAGCACGGCCAATCCACCCTAACCTGCACATCCCTGGACACTATGGTGCAATTTATCCCGGCCAGTCCGTCCGAACCTGCACATCCCTGGACACTATGGGACAGTTTAGCACGGCCAATCCACCCTAACCTGCACATCCCTGGGCACTTTGGGACAATTTAGCACGGCCATTCCACTCTAACCTGCACATCCCTGGGCACTATGGGACAATTTAGCACGGCCAATCCACCCTAACCTGCACATCCCTGGGCACCATGGGACAATTTAGCACGACCAATCCACCCTAACCTGCACATCCCTGGGCACTTTGGGACAATTTAGCACGGCCAATGCACCCTAACCTGCACATCCATGGTCACTATGGGACAATTTAGCACGGCCAATCCACCCTAACCTGCACATCCCTGGGCACTCTGGGACAATTTAGCATGGCCAATCCACCCTAACCTGCGCATCCCAGAACACTATGGGACAATTTTACACGGCCAATCCACTCTAACCTGCACATCCCTGGGCACTATGGGACAATTTAGCACGGCCAATCCACCCTAACCTGCACATCCCTGGGCACCATGGGACAATTTAGCACGACCAATCCACCCTAACCTGCACATCCCTGGGCACTTTGGGACAATTTAGCACGGCCAATCCACCCTAACCTGCACATCCCTGGACACTATGGGACAATTTAGCACGGCCAATCCACCCTAACCTGCACATCCCTGGACACTATGGGACAATTTAGCACGGCCAATCCACCCTAACCTGCACATCCCTGGGCACTCTGGGACAATTTAGCATGGCCAATCCACCCTAACCTGCGCATCCCAGGACACCATGGGACAGTTTAGCATGGCCGGTCCACCCTAACCTGCACATCCCTGGGCACTATGGAACAATTTAGCATGGCCAATCCACCCAAACCTGCGCATCCCAGGACACTATGGGATAATTTTACACGGCCAATCCGCCCTAACCTGCACATCCCTGGGCACTATGGGACAATTTAGCATGGCCAATCCACCCTAACCTGCACATCCCTGGGCACTATGGGACAATTTAGCATGGCCAATCCACCCTAACCTGCACATCCCTGGGCACTATGGGACAATTTAGCATGGCCAATCCACCCTAACCTGCACATGCCTGGACTCAATGGGGCAATTTAGCACGGCCAATCCACCCTAACCTGCACATCCCTGGGCACTATGGGACAATTTAGCATGGCCAATTCACCCTAACCAGCACATCCCTGGGCACTATGGGACAATTTAGCACGGCCAATCCACCCTAACCTGCACATCCCTGGGCACTATGGGACAATTTAGCATGGCCAATCCACCCTAACCTGCACATCCCTGGGTACTATGGGACAATTTAGCACGGCCAATCCACCCTAACCTACACATCCCTGGACACTATGGGACAATTTAGCACGGCCAATCCACCCTAACCTGCACATCCCTGGGCACTGTGGGGCAATTTAGCACGGCCAGTCCACCCTAACCTGCACATCCCTGGGCACTGTGGGGCAATTTAGCACGGCCAATCCACCCTAACCTGCACCTCCCTGGGCACTATGGGACAATTTAGCACGGCCAATCCACCCTAACCTGCACATCCCTGGGCACTGTGGGGCAATTTAGCACGGCCAATCCACCCTAACCTGCACATCCCTGGGCACTATGGGAGAATTTAGCACGGCCAATCCACCCTAACCTGCACCTCCCTGGGCACTATGGGACAATTTAGCACGGCCAATCCACCCTAACCTGCATATCGCTGGGCACTATGGGACAATTTAGCATGGCCAGTCCACCATAACCTGCACATCCCTGGGCACTGTGGGGCAGTTTAGCACGGCCAATCCACCCTATCCTGCACAATCCTGGGCACAATGGGACAATTTAGCACGGCCAGTCCACCCTAACCTGCACATCCCTGGGCACTATGGGACAATTAACCGGCCAATCCACCCTAACCTGCACAATCCTGTGCACAATGGGACAATTTAGCACGGCCAATCCACCCTAACCTGCACATCCCTGGACGCTATGGTACAATTTAGCACGGCCAATCCACCCTAACCTGTACATCCCTGGGCACTATGGTGCAATTTATCCCGGCCAATCTGCCCTAATCTGTACATCCCTGGACACTATGGGACAGTTTAGCATAGCCAGTCCACCCTAACCTGCACATCCCTGGACACTATGGGACAATTTAGCACGGCCAATCCACCCTAACCTGCACATCCCTGGACACTATGGGACAATTTAGCACGACCAATCCACCCTAACCTGCACATCCCTGGGCACTATGGGACAATTTAGCACGGCCAATCCACCCTAACCTGCACATCCCTGGGCACTCTGGGACAATTTCGCATGGCCAATCCACCCTAACCTGCATACCCCTGGGCACTATGGGACAATTTAGAACGGCCAATCCATCCTATCCTGCACATCCCTGGACACTATGGGACAATTTAGCACGGCCAATCCGCACTAACCCGCACATTCCTGGGCACTATGGGACAATTTAGCACGGCCAATCCATCCTAACCTGCACATCCCTGGGCACTATGGGACAATTTAGCACGCCCAATCCACCCTAACCTGCACATCCCTGGGCACTATGGGACAATTTAGCATGGCCAATCCACCCTAACCTGCACATCCCTGGACACTATGGGATAATTTAGCACGGCCAATCCACCCTAATCTGCACATCCCTGGACACTATGGGCGGCACGGTGGCACAGTGGTTAGCACTGCTGCCTCACAGCGTCAGAGACCCGGGTTCAATTCCCGCCTCAGGCGACTGACTGTGTGGAGTTTGCACGTTCTCCCCGTGTCTGCGTGGGTTTCCTCCGGGTTCTCCGGTTTCCTCCCACAGTCCAAAGATGTGCAGGTCAGGTGAATTGGCCATGCTAAATTGCCCGTAGTGTTAGGTAAGGGGTAAATGTAGAGGTATGGGTGGGTTGCGCTTCGGCGGGGCGGTGTGGACTTGTTGGGCCGAAGGGCCTGTTCCCACACTGTAATGTAATCTAATCTAATCTAATCCCTGGGCAACTATGGGACAATTTAGCATGGCCAATCCACCCTAATCTGCACATCTTTGGATTGTGGGAGGAATCTAGAACACCCGGTGGAAAGCTACGCAGACACAGTGGGGAGAACGTGTAAACTCCACACAGACAGTCGCCTGAGGGTGGGATCGAACCTGGGTCCCTGGCACTGGGAGGAGAGTCTGTCCAGCATTGATCCTCAGAGGTCAATGCTCACAGGGAAGGAATTCGAGGGAATGTAGTGTCGGGGACGTGCAGGAAGCTGGAGATAGGGTGATAGTAAAGGCTAGGGCAGGTTAATGATGGCATTTGATGCAGGGAGGCTGATATGAACCCAGGCTGGGCAGCAGCGGGGGATGTGGGATGGTTGGTACTGGAGGGCAGTTGAGCTGATCATAGTTGGAGGTGGATTTTATGGTCAAGATCGGTTGACCATCCTGAGCAAGTTCTTTCACAACAGTCCTGAGGGAGTGCCTCTCTGCTGCCCCGAATGTCAAGATCAATTGACTGCTGAATGTTTTGAGTCCCTCTCTGTCTTCCCTCCAAACACCTCCCTCCAATTCAGGAGCAGTTTCATTTTGGCAGGACAAATCAGGGCAGGACTTCTACACTTAATGGTAAGATCCCAGGGAGTGTTGCTGAACATAGAGACCTTGGAGTGCAGGTTCATAGCTCCTTGAAAGTGGAGTCGCAGGTAGATAGGACAGTGAAGAAGGCTTTTGGTATGCTTTCCTTTATTGGTCAGAGTATTGCGTACAGGAGTTGGGAGGTCATGTTACGGCTGTACAGGACATTGGTTAGGCCACTTTTGGAATATTGCGTGCAATTCTGGTCTCCTTCCTATCGGAAAGATGTTGTGAAACTTGAAAGGGTTCAGGAAAGATTTACAAGGGTATTGCCAGGGTTGGAGGGTTTGAGCTACACGGAGGCTGAGGGGTGACCTTATAGAGGTTTGTAAAATCATAAGGGGCATGGATAGGATAAATAGTCACCGTCATTTCCCCAGGGTCAGGGGGGTCCAAAACTAGAGGTTTAAGGTGAGAGGGGAAAGATTTAAAAGTGACTTAAGGGGCAACTTTTTCACACAGCGGATGGTGCGTGTATGGAATGAGCTGCCAGAGGAAGTGGTGGAGGACAGGCAGCATCCAAGGAGCAGGAAAATCAATGTTTTGGGCAAAACGCCCTTTATCAGGCATGAGGCCAGGATCCTCAGGGGTGCAGAGATAAATGGGAGGGGGTGGAGCTGGAAGGTAGCCAAGAGTACAATAGATTAGATTCTCTATAGTGTGGAAACTGGCCCTTCAGCCCATACCGCCACTCCAAACCCACTTTCCTACCCTATGTTTACCCCTGACTAATGCACCTAACACTGTGGGCAATTTAGCACGGCCAATTCACCATGACCTGCACATCTTTGGACTGTGGGAGGAAAGCAGAGCACCCGGAGGAGACCCCACACAGAGAGAATGTACAAACTCCACACAGACAGTTGCCCAAGGGTGGAATCGAACCTGGGTCCCTGGCGCTGTGAGGCAGCAGTGCTAACCCACTGAGCCACCATGCCACCCAAGGTAACCAAGTGTACAATAGGTGGATGGAGGTGGGGATGAAGGTGATAGCTCGGAGAGGAGGGTGGAGTGGATAGGTGGGACAGGTCTCTTACCTATCACCTTTATCTCCACCCCCATCCATCCATTGTACTCTTGGCTACCTTTCCCCCAACCCTACCCCCTTCCCATTTATCTCTTCCCCCCCCCCCTTCCCACCGAGGCTCCCTGCCTCATTCCTGATGAAGGGCTTTTTGTCCGAAACGTTGATTTTCCTGCCACTCGGATGCTGCCTGACCTGCTGTTCCAGCACCACTCTGATCTAGACTCTGATCCCCAGCATCTGCAGTCCTCACTTTTGCCTAGAGGAGGTGGTGGAGGCTGGTCCAACGACAACATTGAAAAGGCATCTGGATGGGGACATGAATAGGAAGGGTTTGGGGGGATATGGGCCAAGTGCTGGCAAATGGGACCAGATTGATTTAGGATATGTGGTTGGCATGGACGAGTTGGACCGAAGGGTCTGTACATCTCCATGACTCTAAGAGTATTTTTCCCCTGACCGGTCCTCCGAGGAGCCAGAAATAAACCGGTGATTTGATCGTCGCTGTCACACAAGATATCTCCAGCTCGTAAGTCTTCCTGCATTGATCAGTGACAACTCCGTCTTCAAGGAGCCACTTGTCAGCAGAACACTTTGAGATGCACCCGGTTATATAAAGGTGCGGGGTCCTTGCCCCAGCCCCCATGCCCTCAGCTGACAGCTGCAATCCAACCACCCATCCCCTCCTGCTGTCATGCAAGTTCAAGAATTCCCCTCTGGCATTATTGCAACGAGTGGTAGGACTGGGGAAGCTGCCCTGGTGCCAATCATTATTGCCCCCCCCCCCCCCCAAACAAGTTTCAGCCAGGGACTGAAATGGGGACCTGTGCGAATGCAAGGGTGGCACTCTATCGTCCACTCCTCTCACTGTTGCCGGGTCAAAATCCTCAAACTCCTTCCTTTAACAAGTCTGGAACATCGTATGGACTGCAGTGGTTCAAGAACCAGTGTAACTGAAGACGCAATAAATGCCAACAAAGTGAAGCCCTCTGGAATGAATAAATATCCTCTAAATATCCATTTGGGGGAAGGCAATTATTTGCATTTGCAAAGGTTTATTTTTCCCATTGCATTTCTTTCCTCTCTCTCTCTCTCTAGCTCAGATGTGCAGGCTGATGTATTTTGTATTTCGCAAAGGATATCTTCAGACATTGTGAACCTGTGACATTTGGGGCTGTTTAATGGGAACGGAGAGGGTCTTTAAATAGCTCAGTGCCTTAATGCAGTCATCCCTCGGCTTGAGTTGCAGCCCAGGAGGGAGGAGAAGGCGAGACTGGGCACGTTCCTCCCCGGGTCTGGACTCGCCTGTCAATTAAGGCTCTGTGGCGGAGGGCCCGTCGGGAAGTGTAGTCCTCTCGCTGGGAAACTGTCAAGAGTGGGGCGGGCGAACTGGGGGAGAACGGACTACAAGTCCCGGCGTGCCTTGCGCAAGCAGGACCCCCCAGCGGCGAAACGCGCAGGGGCATGTCGGGAGTTGTAGTCCATCTCTGTTGCGAGAAGCGACGGCTGATGACGAGTGGAAACTGGAGCGGACTACAAATCCCGTCGTGCCTCGCGGGTGAAGGGGGACGAGGTCTTTTTTGCAACTTGAGTCGTTGACATTTATTAATCCTTTGACCACACATGTCGGACAGCACGAGTTTCCAGTTCACAGCTTGGTGTAAAAGAGTTATACAAGACTTGCAACAATCCTACAAAAGCAAAGAAAAATTACAACTTAATTTCCTTGATAGCCTAAAGCCATAGGGTCATCCACCAATTCCCATTTTGTTAAATAGGAGGTCGTTTGATTTTAAAGCGTTGCACCATTGCACCAAAACATGACTCTCGACTAGCTTTCAGTTCAAAGGGGTGACTAGTTTAGGCTGGAGTGCGGCACCCTGTAACTGCTGAAGAACTGCTTTATATTGCCACAAACTTACATTCACCTCATTACTGATGGTTACTAAAGACACCCATGTGGCCAATGAACCAGTGACAAGCAGAGCCCAGAGCGAGCAATGCCTATGTGAAAAAGTAAAAGGGGAGGGTTGGGACTAAATCAGCATGGAGTTGGAGGGGGAAATAAAGCACCCTGTCCTGTCCACTTATCCCTAACGTGGACAAGCAGGAGGCTGGAAGGACACAGCAAGACAGGCAGCATCTGGAGGTGGGAGAAAGTGAGGACTGCAGACGCACTATTCAGAGTAGACAAGTGTGATGCTGGAAAGGCACAGTTGGTTCTGCAGCATCAGAGGAGGGGTAGAGTTGATGTTTCGAGCATAAGGTCTTCTTTGCATTTTTCGAACCAGCATCAGGATGTGGCGAAGCCCACCCATTACCACATCCCCCCTTTATCTGCAGCTCCCCTTACCCCACCGCCAGTCCTGGAGGAGGGTTATATCCAAAATGTTGACTTCTGCACCCCCTGATGCTACCCGGCTCGCTGTGTTCCTCCAGCCTCCTGCTTGTCTACTTTGGATTCCAGTATCTGCAGTTTAATCCTTTCCCTGGAGCGTCGGAGGCTGAGGGGTGACCTTATAGAGGTATATAAAATCATGAGGGGTATGGATATGGTCAATAGACAAGGCCCTTTCCCTGGGGTGGGGGAGTCCAGAACTACAGAGGCATAGGTTTAGGGTGAGAGGCGAAAGATTGAAAAGGGACCTAAGGGGCACAAATTTCGGATTATCCAAACAAGATCGCAAGGTCCCCATGCTCGGCTAAACTATGTTATCCAGCATTCGATTATCTGAATATTCAATTATCCAAACCAAGTATTCCCCACCCGTCTTTCGGATAATCGAGGTTCCTCTGTAAACCTGTTGGACTATAACCTACGAGTTAAAAATCACACAGCGCCAGGTTATAGTTCAAGGTTTATTTGGAAGCACTAGTTTTCGGAGCGCTGCTCCTTCATCAGGTGGCGGTTGAGTATAAGATCGTAAGACACAGAATTTATAGCAAAAGTTTACAGTGTGATGCAAGTGAAATTATATATATTGAAAAAGACCTGGAGATTGTTTGTTAAGTCTGTCATCTTTTAGAATGACTAAAGTTACATTCTAAAGTGAACTTTAACAATAGGTGCCATGTTGTCTCAGATAATGCATTGAAGGTGTGAGGTGCCCTGTGTGAGGCTGTTTGTGCCCCAATGTTCAGACTGATTCTATTTCTAAAAAAGGGATTTACAGAATCTTACATGGACTCATGCGGGTTTTGAGCAAATTAAAATATAATTCAAGTATTTATATAATACAAGTACAAATCCACCCTACAAACTTGGACAGCACGGCGGCTCAGTGGTTAGCATTGCTGCCTCACAATTCTAGGGATTCGGGTTCGATTCCCACCTCGGGTGACGGTCTGTACGGATTTCCTCTGGGTGCTCTGGTTCCCTCCCACAACCCAAAAGATGTGCAGGTCAAGGTGAATTGGCCAGACTAAATTGCCCATACTGTTAGGTGCATTAGTCAGGGGTAAATATAGGGGGGGGAAAGGTCTGGGCTGGTTACTCTTTGGAGGGTTTCCATACTGTAGGAAATCTAATCAGACTTGTGTCTGTGTTGGGGTGTGAGTGTAATGGGCTATAAGTCTGTCAGAGGGGGCATGTGTGAGCATATGACAGGGAGCTTGTAAGTGAGAGACGGTCTGTAGGAGTGTGTGAGAGGGAGGGTGTGTAGTGCAGTGGGGCCACCTGTGGTGTGACATGTATCCAAGGTTTAGGGTGTAGGTTTGCCCGCTGAGCTGTAGGTTGGATATCCAGACGTTTCATTTCCTGGCTAGTTAACATCACCAAAAGCCTGGTGTTGTGGGATTTTCATTCTGGATTAGTGCTGCCTGAACCACTAATCCAGAATCTGGTTTCCAGGATCTGCAGTCACTGGTTTTACCTTGTGGGATTTTTATAGCCATGGGAATAAAGGGGGCCAAGTGTGGGCGGGGCTTTGTGAAACGAGGGGCGTGGTTATGTAACATGGGGGGCGGGGGTTGTATAAATAACCGCAATAGGTTTATTCTGGGGGAATGGGCGGGGATATGTAAAACTAGGGGCGGGGCTATATAAACAACCGCAATGGCTTTACTCTGAGGATATGGGCGGGGCTATATAAATAACAGCAGAGCCTTTAAACTGGGATATGGGCGGGGCTATGTAAAACGAGAGGCGGGGCTCTATAAATAACCGCAATGGCGATAATCATGGGGGGGAAATGGGCGGGGCTATGTAAACTAGGGGCGGGGCTATATAATGAACCGCAATGGCGATAATCTGGGGGAGATGGGCGGGGCTATGTAAAACTAGGGGTGGTGATATGCAAAACGAGAGGCGGGGCTATATAAATAACAGCGGCGACTTTAACCTGGGGCATATGGGCGGGGCTGTATAAGTAAACGCGATGGCTTTAATCTGGGGGGAATGGGCGGGGATATGTAAACGAGGGGCGGTGATATGTAGAACGGGGATGGGGGCGGGGCGGGGCGGGGCTCATGCATATGGATGAGCGGTATCTACATATGGATGAGGCGGACGGTTGACGACTGAGGCGTCTCGCGGCGGGCGGAGAGCGAGAGTCGGTTAAAAGGCGGCGGTGGGCTGGAGGGGGTGAGGGACACACAGGGAGACACACACCCACACACACACACCCCCCGGAGCCGGGATCATGTCGAGGCCGCAGAGCGATGCGGAGCGGAGGAAGCAGATCAGTGTGAGGGGCCTGGCCGGGGTGGAGAATGTCGCCGAGCTGAAGCGGAACTTTAACCGGCACCTGCACTTCACGCTGGTGAAGGACCGCAACGTGGCGACCAGCCGCGACTACTACCAGGCGCTGGCCCACACCGTCCGCGACCACCTGGTCGGCCGCTGGATCCGCACACAGCAGTACTACTATGAGAAAGACCCCAAGGTCAGCGGGGGGTGGGGGGAGAGGGGGGGTATGCAGTGGGGAGAGGGGGGGGTATGCAGGGGGGGAGGGGGGGTATGCGGGGGGGGTATGCAGGAGGAGAGGGGGGGTATGCAAGGAGGAGAGGGGGGTATGCCGGTGGTGAGGGGGGTATACAGGTGGGTATATGGGGGTGAGGGGGGTATATGGGGGGTATATGAGGGGTATACAGGGGGGTGAGTGGGGTATACAGGAGGGTGAGGGGAGTATACAGGGGGGTATCTGAGGGAGAGGGGCGTATATGGGGGGGTGAGAGGGTATACAGGGGAGAGGGTGATATACGGTGGAGAGGGGCGTCGAAGGTGGGGTATACGGGGGTGAGTGGGGTATGCAGGTGGGTATACGGGGGTGAGTGGGGTATACAGGTGGGTATACAGGGGGTGAGAGGGTTATGCAGGGGGGTATACAGGGATTGAGGGGGTTATACGGGGGGATATACAGGGGGGGTGAGGGTGGTATACAGGGTGGTGAGGGGTATAAGGGGGGTATACAGGGGGTGAGGGGGGTATACATGGGGGTGAGGGGGGTATACAGGGGGGTATACGGGGTGAGTGGGGTATACAGTGGAAGAGGGGTATTTGGGTGTATACACAGGGGAAAGGTGGGTATACGGGTGAGGGGGTTATGCGGGGGGAGTGAAGGGGTTTGCAGGGGAGGGGTGAGGGGGTTATGCAGGGGGAGGGTGAGGGGAATATACAAGGGGGTGAGGGGGGTGTATAGGGGTTATACGGGTGGGGGAGAGGGGGCTATACGGGAGGGTGCGCGCGGGGATGGGGGGTGAGGGGACATGGGGGAATGAAGGTGGTGTGAGGGGGATAGGGGGGGGGTTGTGAGGCAATCTGGGTGGCATGAGGGGACATGGAGGGCTTTGGAAGAGGGGGGTATATGGAGGAGGTGGGGATATGGAGAGTGGAGGAGTCATACAGAGGAGGTTGGGGATGTGGAGGAAAGATACCGTGTAGATATGCACTAAGCAGCCCCATTACGAGAAGGACTTTTGGAATACTGCATTCGATCCTGTTGGAGTTAGACCGAAAGGACTGATTCTGTGCTGCATGTC